>NC_068937.1:136849489-137178853 GCF_016801865.2 Culex pipiens pallens | reverse complement strand
TGCGTGTCGCGTTCCGTTTTAAAAACATGCCATTCTGGTGAAAGTTTATGTGACTCGGCGAGAACTTCTCAAGTTTTTCATTTTAAGAAACAACAGATTTGTATAAATTTAATTACCACAGTTTATTTCAAGACTCTTTTCAACCAACTCCGTTACAATCTCCGAATATCCAAACCTCACCGCGGCGTGCAACGCCGTCAATCCGTCCTTTGTCAAAGCATGAATATCCGCTCCCTTCTCAAGAAGCAACCTCACCACCCCCAAGTGACCACTCAGTGCTGCCATCATGAGCGGAGTGCTCCCATTGTCCGGCGAGGCGGCATCAACTGTGGCACCGGCGTCCAGCAAAAGTGCCACAGTCTCCGGATTCCCTCCGAACGCCGCCCAGTGCAGTGCTGTCAGACCGAAGGTTTTTGAAAAGACGTTCAAGCTGGCACCCCTTTCCAGCAGTAGGCGGGCGATCTCCGTGTGGCCTTTTATGGACGCTCCCATCAGCGGGGTGATGCCGGTGCAGGGTCGTGCAATGTCAACTGTGGTTCCCTTTTCGAGCAGGGATTTGACAGCTGTCAAGTCGCCGTCCAGTGCTGCCGAATGGAGAAGTTCGTCGGAGCATTTGGGTTCCGGCGTGGTGGTGATGATATCCATTGTATTCTTTATATATTTAACTATTTAATTCTAAACTGATGCTTTGAGTAGCAATACTGTTAGGGACTTCATTCAATCATGTCTACTTATATGAAGCCAAGGTAGATAAATTGACAGCTTTAAAATTAACTTACCTTTTGACAGGTAAACATGAGGTTCTGCACTTCTCGCCTACTTGATCAGTTTTTTTGTTTTTTAATGTAACTCTTGAACAGCATTATCAAACAATACCAAGCCATGAGACCCGAAACTGGACCGAATGGAATAAATTTGAACAAAATTCTTTCTGCCATTATCGAGAAAATCAAGTGCATATTTTTGATCAACATTTAATTTTCTTTTATGCTCCACGACTCCCGGATTTCGCACTTTAAAAAAGCACACGATTCCTTCACGCAAAACCGTTTACACTTTCAGAGATTTTGATTACCATCGGGCCATCAAGAGTGGCCACTGCCGACACCACCACCACCATCGCCCAAGTGAAAGTCAAATAGAACCACGTACACGTGCAAACAAACGCAAAACCCCCTGTTCTCTGAAGAGCAGGTGAGGCAAGCACCACCTGCAGGTACGAGAGACGGTTCGTCGAATAATGTTTCACTTTATGGCCACTCATTTATCCAGCCAGGACTGTAAACGACGGACTTGGACGGACGGACGAACCTGGCCTGGCCGCCACCGAGATCAGGGTTATATCTAAACATCACAGCGCCATTATGAGGGTATGGTCAATCCTTTTTTTTCCTCGTTGGTTTCGTCCCTTTTTTCCAGGATGGTCTGATGGTCGATTACCTGTGGCTGGGACCCCCTCGTCCTCGTCCGGAACCCCTCTTGAAACCATTTTCTTCCGACCAAACGGACCAAATTAAACCGATCGTAAATATTCAAATGTGTTACACGGTTCGTCGGTTGATGGGACCACTTTTTTTCTGCTGCTGCAAAACAAGGTGGGGACTATTTGTTCAGCGATTGCCCGGTGTCCTCGACTTTCCCCTGGGGGACTCCCGTCCCCACCCCAGCTAGGACACTAGTTAGTTAGGAGCGACCAAAAGTGCTAGGTCAACATCAGCACGACCCCAAGAAAAAAAAATTCACCCAACAAATAACAACAGTAATAAAAAAAAACTTTTCTATCACCCCTTTTTTTAAATATTCATCTCATGTTCCCGTGTAATGTGGAAACGTCATAACGGTCATATTTATGGCTGCAAAGTGGCTCGGGAAGGCCGGGCCATGCCATGCTGCGGTTGTTTGGTGTGTTGGCTGGTTTGGTCTGCTTGCTGGAGCGGGGAAGTCTCAGCAGCAGCGACACTAACCCGGAGTAGTAGGCGACGACCGACGACGGTGGCGGTCACATCGTGCCTTGGTGCAACAATGGGAGAAAAAAGAGTTACAAAGTAGGCGATGGGGGCACGGAGGAAAAAAGTTGAAATTTGATTTTTTTGAATCGCTTCAAAAAAAAAGTTTTGCAAACTCTAAAATAGAGAGTTAAAATGAGAACAGATAAATTAAATTTTAAAGGAAAATATCCGAAATATTTTTTAAAGTCTACTTATTTCAAGAAATTGTCAGTTTGTATTGTTAACTTACATTTTTTTCAATTCTAAACAATGAAAAAAAAAAACGCATTTGAATAAGCAAAACCAATTTTTGATGTATGAGCAACTCTCTACGAAATCGGCCGATTTGGACCATTTTTATTTTTTGTATTTTTTTGATTTGACTCAAACTTTGTGGGGGCCTTCCCTATGACCAAATAAGCTATTTTGCGTCATTGGTTCACCCATACAAGTCTCCATACAATTTTGGCTGCTGTCCATACAAAAATGGTATGTAAATATTCAAACAGCTGTAACTTTTGAGTGAATTTTCTGATTAATTTGGTATCTTCGGCAAAGTTGTAGGTATTGTTGAGGACTTTTGAGAAAAAATAAGTACACGGAAAAAAATTGCAGATTTTTTAATCAACTTTTTTTCCTTAAAACTCAATTTCCCAAAATACGTTTTTTTTATTTTCGAGATTTTTTGATATGTTTTTTGAACAAAAATCCGCAACTTTTGAGCTATAGAGAAACATGGTCAAAAAATCTGACGCCGTGTTATGATTTTTTGAAAAAAAAATAGTGATTTTTGGAAAAAAATCGAAGTAACATGCAAAAACAAGTTTGACATTATTTTGTTAATGCAAAATTGAATTTGTAATCGAAAAGTACTTTACAGATTTTTCAAGATATAGCCACCGAAAGTTTGATTTTAGCGAAATATTTGCAGTTTTTCGATTTTTAAAAATAGTAACCATGAGTGACCGTGGTTGCCTCTCACCCTGTCGGCCTGGGTTTGATCCCAGAAGGTCCCGGTGGCATTTTTCGAGACGAGATTTGTCTGATCACGCCTTCCGTCGGACGGGAAGTAAATGTTGGCCCCGGACTAACCTAAAAAGGTTAGGTCGTTAGCTCAGTCCAGGTGCAGGAGTCGTCTCCCTGGGTCCTGTCTCGGTGGAATCGCTGGTAGGCAGTTGGACTAACAATCCAAAGGTCGTCAGTTCGAATCCCGGGGTGGATGGAAGCTAAAGTGTAAAAAGAGGTTTGCAATTGCCTCAACAATCAAGCCTTCGAACACTTAGTTTCGAGTAGGAATCTCGCAATCGAGAACGCCAAGGCAATGCTGTAGAGCGAATAATTTGATTTTTTTGAACCATGAGTGACCATTTCTAAAAATATTTTTTTTTTAAATTCAAATTTGCTATAAAATTGTCTAAGAGACATAGAAGATTGGACATCGGGTTGCTGAGATAGAGCCGCTTTAAGAAAAAGAAACACGAAAATTGAAGTTTTCTAAATCTCACCAAAACAACCCACCATTTACTAATGACGATATCTCAGCAACTTATGGTCCGATTTTCAATGTTAAAATATGAAACATTCGTGAAATTTTCCGATCTTTAGGAAAAAAATATTTTGAAATCAAGACTAACATTTTAAAAGGGCCAAACATTGAATATTACGCCCTTTTGAAATTTTAGTCTTGATTTAAAAATTTTCAAACAAATTTTTTCGAAAAAATCGGAAAATTTCACGAATGTTTCGTATTTTAACATTGAAAATCGGACCATTAGTTGCTGAGATATCGTCATTAGAAAATGGTGGGTTGTTTTGGTGAGATTTAGAAAACTTCAATTTTCGTGTTTCTTTTTCTTAAAGCGGCTTTATCTCAGCAACCCGATGTCCAATCTTCAATGTCTCTTAGACAATTTTATAGCAAATTTTCTGAACTTTTCAAAAAAATATTTTTAGAAAAATCGAAAAACTGCAAATATTTTGCTGAAATCAAACCTTTGGTGTCTATATATTGAAAACGGAGCCCTTTATCAAAAAATCTGTAAAGTACTTTTCGATTGCAAATTCAATTTTGCATTAAAAAATAATGTCAAACTTGTTTTTACATGAAACTTCGATTTTTTTTTCCAGAAATCACATTTTAAAAAAAAATCATAACTCGGCGTCAGATTTTTTGACCATGTTTCTCTATAGCTCAAAAGTTGCGGATTTTTGTCCACCAAAACATATCGAAAAATCTCAAAAATAAAAAAATACGAAAATAAAAAAATATTTTGGGAAATTGAGTTTTAGTGAAAAAAAAGTTGATTAAAAAATCTGCAAAAAAAAATTCCGTGTACCTATTTTTTTCTCAAAAGTCCTCAAGAATACCTACAACTTTGTCGAAGACACCAAATTGATCAGAAAATTCACTCAAAAGTTACAGCTGTTTGAATACTTACATACCATTTTTGTATGGACAGCTGTGATATGTGATCATTTGTTGCAAATTCTTGAAATGTCAAAGCATATTTAAACAATAGTCAAAGCATATTAAAACAATAGCAATTAAAAAAATACGGGAACATCGAAAAATGCCAAGTTTTATGCATTTTTTTTAAACTTTAGCTCTTTTGTGTCTTGTTTTAGATTTTTTGCGAGTATTTACATTTTTTTAAGTCCCGAGGGAAGGTCACATTATTGGATGAACATTTTTTTAATTTTTGACACAAGGATATTTAAAAATAACAAAATATATAATAACTGGAATGACATGGTTTAAATATTTTTATAAAAAAGGTTGGTGAAATGTCCATCCAAATCCAAATTTTTGCGTTACGTTATAAAAGAACGCTCTCTTACCAAGGCAGAAAAAAAAACCTTTTTAAATATTTTTTGAATTTTTATTTTTTATGCCTTCTGAATTTTTGCGCCACATAAACATTGATAAATATTTGCAACGGCCAACTCCGAAAACTGTTACTTAAATATTTATAAATAATGCCAAGAGTTTTTTTCTTATCATGAAGACAGTAAGACAAAAATTAAAATTGTAGTGGACTTTTTTTTTCAGTGAAACGATTGTTTACCCACTTGAATGTTTTTTGCCAACAATATAACTTTCAAGCTAGAAAACAATGTCGAAAAGTATAACTTTAAGATACAAGTGCTGAGAAGTTGAACTTCTCAGCATTAAAATAAATGCTGAAAGGTTGAAATTCTCAGCACTAAACTAAACGCTGAAAAGATCTTTTTTGCAATTCCGTCTTGAAACTACTTACTTTACCTGTCATTCTTGAACGACGAAAAAGGCTACTTTTCAAGCAACCTTTCAAAATAAATGCTGAAAAGTTTTTCTTTTCAGCACTGAAATGGATTTTGAAAAGTAATACTTTTCGATTTTTTTTTTATTTCAACATGAACATTGGACTTATAATTCCACTCAAAGAGTATTTTCGGACTTGCAAAAAAAAATGTATGGAACTTGTTGCAACTTGTTGCATTAACTACTATTTTGATACTGTCATTTTTCGTGATGAAAAGTAGGCCGTTTCTTCATTCGTCGTCAGATAAGATAAAAAATAAATTGTTTCACGACGGATTTTCAAAAAAGATTTATCAAAAACACAATAGTTTTTTTTAAGTCGAAAATATAAACCAGATGTCACAAAATTGCTACGGTTGAAGTTTTTCTTAGGAATATTTTTATTATTTAATATCAATTTAAGCAAAACTAAACTAGTCATAATCCAGATTCGACCACCCTCCCACTATTTTCCCTCCGTGCCAGGACAGCAACCGCAAGTGGGTGCGAATATGCGCGAGGGGGTGCCGTCCGCCATGGCTTACTACGACCTGACTCTGCTGCATACCAAAACCAGCCCAACCAGCCAAGTCAACCCAACCCAAGCCAAGAGAGCAGCAGCAGGCCGGCTTGACTCCCAAAAGGTGCGCCTGAATGTATGCCAGCCTGGTGGTGGCGCACTCTGGTGGTGAAAGTGGCGTTGCGGAGGGAAATGAGAGTCATTAATATTTTCCTCATTAGCAATTCTAGCGGCGAAAAAAATGGGGTAGGGTGAGAAACGAAAGAGGGGGTCGACAGAATATCTTGCCTTTTTTCTGCTCAACCACACTTTGGGCGCGCGCGTTCCGGAACCTGGCCGCTGGGGAGCGTGAAACAAGGGAAAAAATCGGACCTTTTCTCGGCGTCTGCTTTGGGTCGGAGGGAGTCGAAAGAGGTAAACACGTCGTCGTCGTGGCTGGTGGTGGTGTGGTTTTGTTGTGATTTAAATTAATTAATTGTGCTCTTTTTTTCTATTTTAGAGTTCGTGCTCGGGTTAGATGAGTGAAAACGAGCGCCATGGCTGCACTACTGGACGGAACTTACGGGGGGAGAAAATGTAGAAGGGGTTGAAGCGAAAAAAAAGAAACTTTGCTTTTTACAGGTCGGATGGTTCAGTTTTTCTTCGCGAAGGGGATATCGATTTGCCGCAAAGTAAAAGGGCAGTAAATATTTATCATGCTCCAGCGCAAAAGCACTACCGAGGAAGGGCAATTTTCGCCTTTTGCCCCAAAACACGAAATCAGGGTGGCTTAATGCAGTAGTTTTCTATCTTAGCTGTCCAGAAAGGTGGGAAGTTAGTCCTTGAGGTGCAAGAAACAAACCACCTCGGGGTAGTTGGGAAAAAAAGAGAGAGAGCAACACAGAAGAAGTTTTAAAATGTACATTACATAAATATTCATTTAAAATTACGGACGAGGTTGAAAAAAAAAGTCCCGAAACGTTTTGCACTTTGCACTGCGGCAGTAGGCGGCCAAAAGTGATAGAGCAGGGCTAAAAAATGCAGAGGCATGGCCAGCTGTGTGTGTGTTAATCTGCTGTAAGTCCACAGCAGCAACAGTTTCCGGGGCGAGGTATTATTTGCTCGGAGGAATTAAAACTGACTTAATTTTGCAACAGTTTGCAACAGTTTAGTTTGTTGCAAATGATAGGCTTACCGGAATGCAAATGCATTTTGTTTACAGGCTGTGATAAGAAAATTGTAAACGCCAAGATGTATGCACATGAATTATAATTTAAACGCCTGAAGTTATACTTCCGCTGAAAATACTTTAGAACTTGCTTTGACACTTCAATTATGAACTTTAGAGCATTTCTTAACGTGTTGAACTTTTTTTTTTTTTTTAAACTTCATCATCCCGGTACGAGAATCGAACTCACGACCTCTGGATTGAAAATCCAGCACGCCGCTTGTCGAAACCCATCCCCTACCGGTCAGTATTCCCAGTGAGCATATTTACTCTTTTAAGGGATCTGACTTTGCCGAGCCAGACAGGAATCGAACCCATCACCTTCCGCTTACAAGGCGAAACCCGTAACCTCACGGCCACGGAAGCTCGGCGAAACTTTGTTCTATTTTATATGCAAAATATGATTTTTATTCCCTTCGAATTTTCCGGAACTGAAAGAACGGACAAGATTTGCTCCATTTAGTCCAGTTAGGTGTCCCATAAATCCTTATTAAACTTTATTATGTTTGGTTAAGTTCTTTGAAAGTAATTTTGAAAGATACAAAATGTCCCTGCTCGGTATCGTTTAACATTGATTTTCGACCTTTTGCGGATATATTTAAAAACTACCTTTACAATGTTTATTTTGATAGGCTTTTTGCATACATTCAGGCGCAACCAAATAAAAACAAGAAGCTGTTGAAATTGATTTTGTGTAACCACTGGGGATTTTATTTTATAAATACTGAGTCTATTTTTAATTTCACGTCGTTCGATACTATTTTGGCAATGGGTAATTCTCCGCCAACTCACACAGCAGTTGCCCCGACCCCTCTTCGATTTACGTGAAACTTGATATCTCGTGACGGAGGGGCGGTACGACCCCTTCCATTTTTGAACATGTGAAAAAAGAGGTGTTTTTCAATAATTTACAGCCTGAAACGGTGATGAGATAGAAATTTGGTGTCAAAGGGACTTTTGTGTAAAATTAGACGCCCGATTTGATGGCGTACTCAGAATTCCGAATAAACGTATTTTTCATCGAAAAAAACACTAAAAAAGTTTTAAAAATTTTCCCATTTTCCGTTACTCGACTGTAAAAAATTTTGGAACATGTCATTTTATGGGAAATTTAATGTACTTTTTGAATCTACATTGTCCCAGAAGGGTCATTTTTTCATTTAGAACAAAAATTTTCATTTTAAAATTTCGTGTTTTTTCTAACTTTGCAGGGTTATTTTTTAGAGTGTAACAATGTTCTACAAAGTTGTAGAGCAGACAATTACAAAAATTTTGGTATACAGACATAAGGGGTTTGCTTATAAACATCACGAGTTATCGCGATTTTACGAAAAAAAGTTTTGAAAAAGTTGGTCGTCATCGATCATGGCCACCCGCGACAGACACGGACGACGAAACAAAGAGAAACGCAAAAAGTAACTTTTTCAAAACTTTTTTTCGTAAAATCGCGATAACTCGTGATGTTTATAAGCAAACCCCTTATGTCTATATATCAAAATTTTTGTAATTGTCTGCTCTACAACTTTGTAGAATATTGTTACACTCTAAAAAATAACCCTGCAAAGTTAGAAAAAACACGAAATTTTAAAATGAAAAATTTTATTCTGAATGAAAAAATGACCCTTCTGGGACAATGTAGATTCGAAAAGTACATTAAATTTGCCATAAAATGACATGTTCCAAATTTTTTTACAGTCGAGTAACGAAAAATGGGAGAATTTTTAAAACTTTTTTAGTGTTTTTTTCGATGAAAAATACGTTTATTCGGAATTCTGAGTACACCATCAAATCGGGCGTCTAATTTTACATAAAAGTCCCTTTGACACCAAATTTCTATCTCATCACCGTTTCAGGCTGCAAATTATTGAAAAACACCTCTTTTTTCGCATGTCCAAAAATGGAAGGGGTCGTACCGCCCCTCCGTCACGAGATATCAAAAAACGGACCTCGGATTCGTGATCAGGGACAAAAGTTACCCCTTAGGACAAAGTTTCACGCAAATCGAAGAGGGGTCGGGGCAACTTTTCCCGATTTCGTGTGAGTTGGTAGAGAATTACCCCAATGAAAAAAAGTACAATTTTAAGTTATAAATTTATGTTTAAATATAAAAGGCTTTAATTCAGAGAATTCCACTAAATATTTTACATCGTTTGAAAATGTTGATGCCCTAAATCCAATTGCATTTTGTGATGTTTTTTTTTTCAATTTCTACAAAACAAACTAATTCAGTGATCATTTTTTCTAAATTTGGAATCTATCGAGAAAATATGTTTCGATTAGACCTGTTAATCAGTAAAATTAAGTGCTTCATTTTGTCGGCAAACCTGGACGAATTTTGTCCGGATATGTCCCATTTTGTCCAGTTTTGGATCCTACAGCTGGTATTGAAAATCATAAGGTTTGATAAATTCATTACATTTTTATCGATACAACAAAGGGTGTTTTTTAAATTATAGCTTCAAAATGTGGAAGTTTTGAAAGAGGCAGGTTTTTTAACAAAAAAACGAAAATTTAAAAGAGACATCAAAAATATTCTAATTATTTTGTTTAGTAAGGTGGGATTCCAAAATATGAGAATAAATAAGACTTTTGAAATATTTCAACGAAACTTTTGCCTTTAAACTTGCTTCATTACAAACAAAACATTTCAATTTAAAAAAATAAGTCGGTAAGGCGCCTCCAGTCAAAATTCAAATAGAGGATTTCTATGAGATATTTTAATACGCCTTCCCGACTTAAAAAATGTCAAACAAATTCATAATTTGAAAATTTAACTGAAGGCGCTTTACCGACTTAAAAATTTGACTGATGGTGCCTCTCCGACATGAAAAATGTCAAACAATTTAAAAATTTGACTGAAGGTGCTTTCCCGAAGGCGCCTTCGCAACTTTAAAAACGTCATAACAAAATTTCAATGTGAAATTATGGCAAAAGGCGGCTTACGGATTTAATATTTTTAAACAGATTCTCAAAATGAAATTTTGTTTAAAGACGCCTTTTCCTTTAGCCAAAATTTCAAATTTTGAATTCATATGACAATTTTCAACTCGGGAAGGCGCCGTCAGTCAAATTTTCATTTTGAGAATCTGTTAAAAAATATTAAATCGGTAAGCCGCCATCTGTCATATTTTCTCATTGAACATTTGAGCTACATTTTTAAATTTGCTCAAGCGCCTTTAGTCAAATTAAGAATTTGTATTAAATTTTTCAAGTCGGCAAGGCGCCTTCAGTCAAATTTTTGAAATTGAGAATTTGTTTAAAAATTTTCAAGCCGAGAAGGCGCCTTCTGCCAAATTTTCATGAAGCGCCTTCTGCCAAATTGTATGAAATTTGTCAAGTCGAAATGGCGCCTTCCGTCAAATTTTCATACTGAAAAATGTGCTTATAAAATTTAAAGTCTGTAAGGCGCCTTCAGTTAAATTTTCGAATTAGGAATTTGCATGGAATTTTTCAAGTCGGGAAGGCGCCTTCAGTCCAATATTGCAAATTTGATGAGAAAAATTAAGTTAAAAGGGCAAATTTTCAAAAGAAATTTCGTCGCTCGACTTGGCAACTCTGCGATCTCAAAATGTGTGGGAGTAGGGCGTCCAATTTTCCCGGGTTTTGAATTTCCCGGGAAACGGGAAAAATATTTTTGGCATCCCGGGAATTCCCGGGATCCCGGGAAATTTTTGAAACAGTCATATAATCTATGTTTTCATTATATGTGTGATGTTTTTCAAGCTTAAAATCATAGAATTAGCTGAATAATATTAATTGATGATAATATACACTTAACAAGGGCGACAGTTTTTAAATAGCTTAAGAGAAATTAAAAATTAATTGTTGTTGCTCTTTGTTGTGCTTTGGATTTTAAATGAACTACAATTTTTTATCCAATGTGATTCAAACTAAATACATTAGTCTTTCATAAATATATTTCTTTTATATATTTTTTATATCACATGACTAGAAAAACTTGAAACATTTCTTTGAAAATGTCTAAGAAATATGAAGCGACAGCAAATAAAATAAGGTTAGTTTAATATTTCTCGCCGCTAATTGCCAATATAAGCAAATAATTATAGATAAAATAATATAACTCATATACAATTTTAGATACTTTTTGAATTTCGTGTTTTATATATAACACATTTTACAAATTATCTATTAGTCACTATCGCCAATTGGGGAAAACAGTCTGAAAAGGTATGTGAAATTTAAGAACAATAAATTTTGGAAATCGGTGAACTAATTGTTTGGTTCTGTTCCTGTTTTAACCGAAGTAATTCAAAACATTTTGCAAAAATTGGCTTACATTTGTTCTGATTTGGCCCAGATTCTGGTGATTGATGAAAAATAATTTAATATATTTTTTTCATATTTAAAATCATAAAATAAGTAAATATAATTCCCAGTCTTTTAAAACTATATAAAATTTAATGGAAAATATTTAAAGCGCTAGGCATTTTGCGAATTTGTAAACCAAAATTTTAAAAAATTTCCCTAAAAATCCAAATTAATGCTGATATATGCTGAATGCAAATTTTAAATTGGTCTGTTCTTCTATTTCCAAAACCAAGTTTGAATTTCCAGACCAAAATTTGATTTTTTTTTCAATTTCGGGAATTCCCGGGACAAATTATAAAAAATCCCGGGATTCGGGAATTCCCGGTTTTGAAAAAATCCCGGGATTTTTGTCCCGGGAATTCCCGGGATGGACGCACTATGTGGGAGACATTTCAGAAAAAAATGCAGACAACTTTAAAAAATATAAAGGGATGGCTAAAATGTTAAATCAAGAGCATGATGGATGCGCTATTGTAGTAAAAAATCATGTAATTATAATATTTAATATTTTTCTTCATAAATGTGAAATTTTTCAGTTTCACAAAACTGTTTTTCATGTAAATGCTGAAAAAAAAGAAACCCGTTTAAATTTCTTTTAATTTTATTACCTAATAGAATTGCTTGTTATAAATGGAATAAATAAGTGCATAATCCCAGATCAGGAAAAAGTCCACTATTTTTATTTTGAATTTAAAGTTGACTCAATTGTTTTAAATGATGAAAAAAAATAGCAATAATACCAGATCACAGAACAAACCGAAACTGAGTTAATCTGTAATTTTGTAAACGCCAACCCATTAAACGATAAGTTATCTAAACGCCTAAAGTTATGCCGTAGTGAGAAGCATTTCCAGTGAATGCTGTGACATTTCAAGTACGGACTTCAAGTCACACCTTATCAAGTTGGTCGATTCAGTGTTTCGATGTGATTTTTTAGCGGTACGTACTGTTTCTTTTCTTCAAGTATGGACTTCAACTCACAGGTAAGTTTGTTATAATCGTGTAAAAAAACAGTGATTTCGTGAAGTTGCGGAATTCAATCGGTAAGTACATTTTATTCATAACTAACATTCTGTCAACAGTCAAATGCTCAATCTACCTTCAATTTCTGAACTGTTTTTCAGTTGATTGAAAGTCAGAACTAGAGCGTCAATTTTCATTTTAAGCTTTTTACTAACCAAAAACCCTCGCATGTAACTACAACTGTCAACCAGTTTTTGCTTACACCGCACACCTGCTCTCGATTGATCGTTGGCTCGTCAACCCGATTCCCAAGGTGAGCCAGAAAAAAAGCGCACACTTGCACAAAGCCACAGCCTGGCATGCTGAAAAATTTAAAATTTCGGTGTTGTACCCCGAGCGAGCACACGACCACGTCGCCGCCGCCGCCACTGCAAATGCAATGGGCTTCTCGGTTCGTTGCATCTTTTATGCATCAGCCGCATATAATTTTTCATGTATGGATGACTGGAAAAAGCACATCTAAAATTAATATCATCATCTACGGCCACGGTTTGTGCTGGCTGGTCCTGGTCCACGTTCTGCACCAGAATTCCGGCATGTTCCGGCCAATGGCCACTTGTGTATAGCACTTTCGCTCTAGTCTCCGGCAGCAGCAGTTTGGCGACCAACGACCAACAACTAGTTTTTCCCCCTTGGTACTACCACCCTCTCCTGTGAAGTGGAGGATTAGTGTGTGACTCCATCGTTCGGAAGTACCGACTAGTCGCCAGAGTCGACATTAGCTGGCAGTGGCACCTTGTGCAATTTTTAGTCTGCATTTCGCCGGGGCCGAGTCCGAGCAGCAGCACATAATCGCTTTGCCGAGAGAGGTGAGGTGTGCACTCAAGCCGCAGCTCAGCCGGTCCTCAGACCACCCACGGATGCACTTGGCTACTGGGTGCAGTTGGTCGTTTCGGGTTGCTACAGCACGAAGGATTCCGGAATAAATGTTGTAGGTGCTACCGTGGCATACATAAAACAAAAATTCTGAGGTGAGTGGAATGCGAATTTTATTTCGGGCAACAGGGTCAAATTTGGGTAAATCTTGGAAAAAGCCATTTAAACCAATTTTGAAAGTATTAAAGCAGTTGGATCTGCCCTAAGCAAGTGATGCGACCGGCAAAGAAATTCCTGTAGTTGAATTTCAATTTGAACCTTCAGTAAAAACAGACCAACCTGTGACTCTTTGAATCCATCTCTCCCCCTTTCAAGCAAAGGAATGAAGGTGTCACATTCAACTGGATTGCTGCCCCCCCCCCTGCTCTTCTTCCATTTCCCGTCACGTCTGTTGCTGATGGTTTTCTGATACTTTTTGCTCTGCAGAAAATCTCGCAGCAGCAAAAGTGCAGCATCCATCCTGGACCATCGCGCTGGAAATCTCTGGCCAAAGATGGTTGATCTTGTTTCTCCGAGGCAAGCAACGGCAAAAAAAACGGGAAGCCATTCCCGGGCGGAATATATTACTTTCGGGGAAGAAAATATCACTTCCTGGAGGAAATAAAATTGTTTAAAAACGGAAATGCTTGATCCGGTATCGCGCGCGGTCTCCTGAAACTCTCAGAAGAGGGAGGAAAAAAAAGTCGAGGCAAATCTCGGCTCCCGGAAGCAACGGTAAGATAACGACCTGGGGTTTGCTTTTTTTTCTTCTGGAGTCCAGGCAGTAAGTAACCATCAACGGTTTTTGGGTGGGTGAAATCTGAGTCTAAGGAGTTTTTTGGTGTGGTTTCTTGTGTTTTACATAATGGTACTTTATGCCGACTCTTAATGTGTTTCTGGCCGGGAAAAGATACACTGTGGTAGCTGGTGCTGCTGCAAGAATAATAAACAAAATTTACAATAAGCTTGCAGGTCGCCGGCGGTGGACGACCAGTAATATACGGTGAGAGTTGGTTTTTAAATATTCATAGAGCGAGCTTGAGCGAGGAAAATTGGGGGATTGAAAAGTGCAATGGCTAGCTGACATTAACTATAGGCTTTTGACGACATGAAAATGCTTAAAAATTTAACTGATTGTAAACTGGTTGGTAGACTTAATCCTAAAATTGACGCAATTACCAACTAACTATAATCCGAAAAACAGTTCAGAAACAGTAGTGCTAATGCATTTGACAGTTGACAGAGTGTTAATAAAAAAATGAAAACAATACTTACCGAATACTACACCTTCATCACATTCTTGTTTCGATACAACCAATTTGACTAGGTTTGGTTTGAAGTCCGTACTTGAGATGTAAAAAAAACAAAACAGTTTAATTTAGTGTGGAATAACTTTAGGCGCATTCAAGATACATCAAGTTCCAATTGAGCCTAGAACTCAATATTAGCTGTTATCTTACCCCCGCAGTTTGCACACTTTATCAGAGTCTTTCGCTGCTCATCAAAGCAGCCTTTTCCAAAACTGTTAAAATATTCAGCTTTTACGACTACATCCCTACTTTCAGCGAGCAGCACCTCAAACAGGCAAACTTTGAGTACTTTCAATCCACTATTCACCTTTTACTAGCTTTATCTAACTCGATTACGGTACGTTTTTACACACGCCGAAAGGGTTCACACTCGCACTTGGCCCACCTTATCCGGGGGTTGGAAACCGTAAATCATAACGAGGACCAGAATCCCCCCTCCTTCCTCCAAAGTGATTTACGATGCGCCCACCGCCGTCACTCATCTCACTGCACTCTCGTCGGAGTAACTGATATTTTACGATTTAATTAAAAGAAGACTCTGGTCTAGGCCCCCGAAAAAAGACTGCTTTTTAATGACAATCAGGAAAAAATAGGTTCCCCATAAAACCGTGTTCTCGAGGGTGCATAAATCCGCGCGGTACCCGACAAATTTGGGTCGAGATTTTTCAGAGGCACCTGGAAGTTCCGCAAGTCGGCCTCGTAACAGAGACATCAAAGTGTGCCTTGCGTCGCTGCGCGACGACGACGACGCCAGAATGTCGTGGCCTACTATAATGAAAGATAATATAGCTTTATCATAAAATCATTTTGCAGTTTTGGGCTCGCCCCTGGCATGGCTTGCTGTGTGGTGCTAGTTCTACCCTGCTAGGGTGGTCGGCCTCTGATGGGAAATAGAAAATGGGTACTGCACTCTCCTCCGGCGAGCCCCTCGTCCGGCTTTTTTACGACGACACGAATCTCTGGCTGGTGGCCTCGAACACAATGGGATTTCCCCTGGTCCCATGAAAAACTAAGATTCGGGGTCTCGCTGTAGAGTATCATATTTTTGCCCGGTTGGCTCTTATATTAGAAGAGATTTCCGTTGCAAAATAACCATGAAAACGGAAATGAGTATAAAGATTAGTGGTGGATAAAAGGAAGGAAACCGGTCAAGAGGGTGGTCTGGGGGGTTGAAAAATCACCTTGGAAGCGTCCCAGAGAGCTCCGGAAGCCGGTCACACACACACATATAGAGAGGCAGAAACTCCGAGTGGAAAATCATTCATAATGTTTGTAAAACGAATATGTCAGTTTGGATTGTTGTTTGCATGGATATTTTTCCTCTTCCACGCTCTATCTTTTTGGCATACGGGTTGGTCGGTCGGCCCAGGCCAGACAGATGATGATGGTCCTGCTGGAAAATTGTTCACATATTCCCTCGGAGAGATACAGTCGGACAGACAGCCAGCCAGCCAGCACCAGTGGCAAGCGGTCTTTTTCCGGCAAATTGCATCTCAAAAACATGGGCGTTGAACGGGAGACCGAGCGAGATTGAGGGTATTTTTATGCCATTTTTCCTAGAATGGTTTTTTTTTCGGTCCATTCTAGCTTTCGGTTCGATTGGATGGGTTCCAGTGCGGTGGAAAAAGAGGAGATCAGCAAGCCATGAGTCAAATTGGGATTTTCGGGTTGCCAGGACACCCGGCAATCAAAGTGGGCTCGGAATCAAATGCCACAGATACAGATTATCCTTGTGATCCTTCTGAATTGATAGCAGATAAATTTCTTCGCCTGGATTTATACTTCCAACATTACAGTTCAAACTGGAAAACGCCTAAAGTTATGTAGAAAGGTCTTTTTCAAAATTACTTGATGTGCATTTCAAGTACGGACTTCAAACCACAGCTAAGCAATTTAGTGTCAACACAATTTTGAAAGTGGTAAGTACAATTGTTCGAGTTTGTCAAAATGCAGATTTCTTGGTAAGTACATTATTGTTAATACTAATCTGTCAACTGTCAATGCTGAAGCGATTTTTTCCGAACTGTTTTTCGGTTAAAATTCTGCAAAAGCGTCAATTTTAGGCTTAAGCTAACTCTATCTTCAACACAAACAAAATTAATTCCATCCACGTGCCCGCCATATTATTCCTCATCATTCACTTTTACACTTTTTGTTATCAAATAAAAACCCCCCTCTCAACATAATCCAAACACGGCACCAATCCATTCAAATTGAATGGACGCCACTGTTTTTTTACGGGGTTCGAGCAGCTTAAGGGCATAAAATTTACAACTCGCCACATTCACTGGAAAAAAACAAAGACTTATTCCTTCAAACGATGGCACTAAGAATGCACTTTTCGCCACCATTGTGGTCATTCCATGGGATAAACCCCCCTCGACTTCAGTGCCTACTTTGGGGCGCAAAAATAAAATAAAAAATATAAAAGAAGGAAGATAGATATTCTTAATCTCGCGAAATATATATAAAATCAATGAAATTTTATTGCCTCGACGGATAAAACCCGCGTGTGCATATCATAATCGGGCGGAGGATCTCCGGCCTGAAGAACCTCGTAAAATCGATAACTGCCGGGCGATAAAAAACGAGAATCTCGTCGAGTGTGGGTAGCAATTTTCCGCGTCCTGAATATCGCGCGGCCAAGAAGGCAAATAAATCGCCGGATCACGTATGATTTTTAGGCTCTTCAGTAAATATGAACATATTTTGAATTTTTACGGGCTCGAATAACAAACCAACACCCAAGTAGGCTTTGCCTACACGCTGAATTAAAAAGAGCCCATAATTAGGTTGATATGTTTGCGGTGCGGTTTGTTTTTGTTGGTCAAAATTCATTACGATATGAGTGGCCTGATTAAATTTGATTTCGCTGATTGAAACTCTAACAATGCAAATTTGCGAAATTGGCGCGATTAGACCAACACAAACACGTGTGCACACATACACACATGTGTGATGGTACGTGACGGAGGAGATTTAATTTGTGGTCGTGTTATTATAATATGGCCAATAATGGGAAACAGTTTTGCGTTGGTTAGTGTGCGTAAAGTTTCCCGGTGCTCGGTGTGATCAGATTGATTAACTGCAAATATTTTGCCGGAATTAATTTCCAAGTGCCTCGCGGATTCTCGACGAGCTTCCGGCTAATCGCCACAGGATTGTGTGTGATTTTGAAACATTTGCTGACGGGTAGCGATTAGATCATGTTTTTGCAATTAGAGAATTTTAATTGCTGATTGGGATAATGTTTTTTTTTCTGAAAAATATTCAAGCAAGTCAAAAATTGCGCAAACAAAATCACTCAGTATCAAACAAAATCATAAAAAGTCACACAGAATCACACACAATTACACAGAATAAAACAAAATCACACAGAACCACACAAAGTCACACAGAATCACACAAAATCACACAATACCACACAAAGTCACACAGAATCATAGAAAATCACACAGAACCACACAAAGTCACACAAAATCACACAAAATCACACAAAGTCACACAAAGTCACACAGAATCACACAAAATCACACAAAATCGCACAAAATCACACAGAGTCACACGGAATCACACAAAATCACGCAGAATCACACAAAATCACACAAAACCACACAAAGTCACACAAAATCACACAGTATCACTGAAATGCCCACACAATTACTTTAAAATTAGAAAACCGGTGATAATCTAAAGAACAAGCCACGTGGCGACCCCCCTCCACTGAAGAGTGTCTGCATCGCAATCATGGCACTTGTGCCAGAGTTGCCAACAGAAGGGATGCCAGAAAGCCAGCAGTTGAGTGCTCAACCGAGGGCACCTGGTGCTGCTGCTGCCAGCCACTTAACTATTGCACAATGTAGCAGCACACACCTTCAGAAGTATGTAATACATTACGGAAGCCGGCGTTGCCTGCATTCAGGGGCCGGCTTTTTTAAAGACAGCTCCCACTTTAAAATTGAGTCTAACCCTGAAACAAACGACGTCATAACGCAGACCAGATATGGAATGTGCACTCTGCTTTTTTTTCTAGTTTTTTCACCTTGGCACCCAGGATAAAAAGAGAGCAAACCTATTTTGCATTTTGCAGCAGCAGCAGCAGCCGAGTTTGTGCCCTACCTGGGGACAGAAAAACAGCTCGACTTTTTTTGTGTTGTTTTTTGCGAATTTCCCCCTCTTTCAAAACACCACACTTTGATAGTGAGGACGACAACGCAAGCTCAAACTTAATTCCAACCGTAGACACTCGGACAAAAAAGGACCTCCCCTCCCCTCTTTTCCACTTTTGGTCATCATCAGCATCCCAAACATCCTCGGAATTTTCAGTGTGATGCAGTTTCAAGTTGCAGTGCGCAGTTCCGATGATGTTTCGCAGCACAAAAAAAAGCGCCGGGTAGGGCGGCAGCAAAAAATGAATAATAAGGAAAATATGCAAATTGCTATTCGAAATATTTCCACTCTTCAAAAGAGAAAGGGGAGGGAGGGGCAAACGCTCGAAACTTCCCATGAGAGGCGAACTCTTTTTTTGGTGCGATTCAGCTTGTCAGCTTGCGTTCGGCACACTTTAATTTCGAAATCTGCAGCGCTACAAAGTGTTACAAACTCACTTTGCAAGCCGTGACCGAAATTTGAACCCACCGCGTCCGAGACAAAGTAGGCCCACCAGTCTGTGCGCGAGTTACGCGGCCAGACTCGCAAAAACCAACCCCAGTTGGCCATGGTGTCGTCTCTGTTTTGTTGTGTCACACGCGCGGTTGGCATTAGCGTGCACTAGCGCCACCACCGGATGACCTCCGCAACTGTGCGGACGGCGCCGGCTGTCAACTGCAGAACTGTGTCGAAAGCGGTTTGGAACCGAGTAAAGTGGCTCATCTTCCGCTGGGGTTGTGGTGGCTCTCTCTCTCTCGCTTTGGAAGGGTGAAATTCAATTTAGTGTTTTTGTTTGAAATATTAAGCACTTTGTAGTACTGTGAGGTTGAATTGGGGTGAAGCAACGAGCGAAAAATGAAGTAATGAGCAAAAGATGAAACGACATCTCGATTACGGACTTCAAACTGTACTTAAGTGAGCTGGATGACTGCAGCTACGACTGTAGTTCCAGATTTCAGGGTAAGTACGTATGTGTGAACGATGATTCCGGATTAAACTGGTAAGTACCGATAAAAGGTTAAGTGAACTGTCAAAAACTGTCAATGTCAAATTCTGTCAATAAAAGTCTGAAAACTCTCAGACGACGTCTTTGTGAACTCTGTGCACGCTGTTTTTTTTTTATTTTTTTACTGAAAAGTGCAAAGCAAGGCCTACTGCATGACAATTCGTAGCAAAAATCCGTGCTCTCACGCGAATATTTTCGGGATAATTTCGCCTGTAATTTAATTAAAATCGCGATAAAGAAACGGAAACAATTATGCGATGTGAATTTAAAACGGGGACAAAAAATGTGCGCGGAAAACAAAGCAGAGCGAGAAAAAAAGCGAGTCGAGCATGTGTGAGAGCGGTCGACCTCGGGCTTTTAAATAGCAGAAATATTGGTTTTATAATTAATTTTAAAAAGCACACACACATGATCAACAAAAGGTGATGCTGGAGTGGTGCGGTGGTGGTGGTGATGTGCATCCGGTTCGATGGAGTTGGAGTTTATCGTTCGGTTCCGGCGGTTTTTCTATCATGTGTGTTTGTGTGTGCGCTCTTGTTGATTATCTTTTTTTGCGGGCATCGCTTTGTGGTTGCAGTGTGAATGGGCCTGGTGCACTTTTGTGGATTGGTTTGTGTAATGTTTGGTGTGATTGAACCATTCACGGATCATTAGAGCTTGTTTTAGCAGGGAAAATATTAAAGTTCAAATATTTGCATATTGCCAGGCGATTTAGCGCGCGGTAATCGCCCGAAGTTAGGCAAAAGCTTTAAAAAATTCCATCAGGAAAAATCGCTGAAATCGTTTCAAGCAAAGAATCACTACAATTTTCTCAGCTATCTTGTAAACATGTGCAATCTAAACACGCACACACACGCCCAAAGAGAATTACTCTTTCACCGGCTTTTCACACTTTCCAGACCATCTCCAGACCAGCTCTCAAACCCAGCGCTGAAGTCGTTGCAAAAGCTCGAGTGTGTGTGGCAGAGGGACTCCCGCCGTGACACAGAGATGACAACCATGATGATGCTTTGAGAGGATGCTATAATCTTCTTATGAGAGTATCAACAGCATTTTAAGTGCAACATTTTTCTCCGCTTTTCCGCTTATTTTAAGCGCATCGTGGTAAGGGTGGCAACATCATCGTTGAAGTCCAGCATCCCGGGCTTGGGTTTGCTGTTGTTGCTGCTGGTTGGAAGCCCTTCCATAAATAGACACCTTTGGCATCACACGACCGACAGCGGCAGGGCGGAGAAGGACATCGTGAAGAGTAAAACGATGCTTGATCACTTGCTGTTTTTACTTTTAAAAGCTTCTCAACACGCTCTGAGGCACCGGCACCGGCACAAAACTCTCACTTGGGTGGTTGAGCCGGGGTGGGCATGGCAAAAATTTGAACGTTTCGATTACGGACTTCAAGGTGTACTTCAGTGAGTTTTTGTCACATCTTTTATAGTGGTTTCAGAATGATTCGGTAAGTACAGTATAGTGAAGTAGTGGTTCCGGAATTTACTGGTAAGTACAAATAAAAGTCAAAAAAGTAAACTTTCAAGCTTTGTCAATGTCACATTCTGTCAATACAAGTCTGAAATTCCTCAGACGACCGTTTGCTCCTTAGGCACTCCGTGCACGCCAATTTTTTGCAAACTTCTCGATTACGGACTTCAAGGTGTACTTAAGTGACGTATCAGAAAAAAAATTCAAACGACATCTCGATTACGGACTTCAAGTTGTACTTCAGTGAGCTTGGTGTATGCAGTTTTGATCGTGGTTCCAGATTGATTCGGTAAGTACAACATAGTGAAAAAAGTGGTTCCTGATTAAACTGGTAAGTACAAATCAACTGTCAAACTCTGTCAATGTCAAATTCTGTCAACAAAATTGTAAAATTCCCAGTGCACTCCGTCCACGCCAAATTTCGCCGTGCCCAGCTTCCCTCCAGAGATGCCGGAGCACTCTCGAAAGAGGATGCTGCTCTCGAGGGCCCTTCTCCCACCACCTTGTGCGCATCTCCACGTTCTGCTTCACTCCACTTGAGCCGCTACTGGATGTTGCGCTTGTACAAATAATGCAATACAAAATGATATTATCTTCAAGAGAGAGAGAGAGGACGAACGAGTGCACCTCACAACCTGGAACGAAAGGATGCCACCTAGCGAACCGTAACCGTGTAGAAAGGGAGTGTGGGAAGAGAGTGCAATACTGTTGAATCATTCAACAATGATTTAATTTTTCCCAGGCATCTCCCGCTATCATTGCATTTTTGCTTTCGCCGGGATTCGTGACGGCGTCGACGACGACGACGTTGAGGTCGTTCTACTAGCAATTACTGCTACTACCTCTGCTCGAGTGGGTGGAAAAGTGCAAGAGTTGCACGAGGAGGATTCTTGTGGATGCCAGGATGGTGAAGAAAACGTGTGAAAACGAAGTGCGGCAATGGGTCGGCTTTTGCCACCTGTTTGATGGAGGAGGAAAAATCTGATTTGCAAAAGTGAGCTTTAGTGGGTGGTTTTACTGGGAGAAGGCGGAGATGTGGGTTTAATGTTGTGCATTTGCAATTTAAATAATCGTTTTCTGGAAAGGGAAGAATGGAAATTAAGATCATGATCACATGTGATTACCTGATTCAATCTTCTTAAAAGAAACATAATTAATGACTTTGATTTTAGATTTCGATTTTTTTCTGAATCTGCAAATACAAAATCGTTTCTTAAGCTTTTTAATTCTCAAAATTGTAGCTGAAAATATTTACGAATCTTGATTCACATAGAGTGATTTTTCAAAAGTTACACAAACTTGTTATTAGATTTTTGTAAAAAAAAAATTCAATATATAATTTTCCAGTATCGCGAAATTTGCAGTATGATAAACAACGACTCAAAACAACAAATAAAACTGTTTTTTTTTGTAATTTTTAAGGTCAACTGTAAATATTCATAAAAGAAATATTTCCAGTTATCAGGAAAATCCATTTTTTCGAAAAAAAAACTAGATTATGAGGATTGCTAAGCTCGAGAGAAGATATGGCAATTGAACTTAACTCTTTGAAATAACTGCTAAATATTTTTAAAGGTAATCTGCTAAATATTTTTGAAGATAAATTTTGGGGTTCAATTTTTTTGGCTTCTCTCAATTATAGTTTTTGAAATTTTTGACAAGTTAAAATTTACAGTTTCTGAATAAGAAGATTAGAGAAGCATTGGGTTAATCGAACTTGAACATCGAACATTGTACATTCAACGTTCAAAACAATTTGGAATTTTCCAAATGTGTTTTTTGATTAGTTTCTATAAATTTGCTTCGATATAAGTTCAAGATTTCCCGGAAGTCTCGAGCAAATTTTCCAGGAGTCAAGAGGTTTAAAAATGGTCGAATTCCCGCTCGTAACCCTCTAATAACAACTAAGCTATTGATAGTCATAATTTAGACAAGTTATGTTAACTTGTTTTCAATTATCATTTGAAGTTTTAGTGTGTCTAAGCATAACAATGGTCCAGACAAAGACTCTCAATGGTCACTTCAACTGCGGACTTCAAATTGTATGTGAGTTAATGGTTTTGATAGTATTAAAATATGTAAGTTATTGTTCGACAGCTCAGGTCTCTAATGTTAACGAATTGAAGGAGAAAGTTTAACTATATAATGAACTCTTCAATTACGGACTTCAAGCTAAAGCTCAGCCCAAACTGTCAAGAGTTTTTGAGTGGGTAAGTACTTGCGTGAATAGTGTAAATTTGTTGTCAAACTTCCTGTGAAGTTTGATGATAAACTGTTGCAGTGTTCCAGTAAACTTGTGTAAGTGTACATTCAATGCTGTCAACTGTCAATCAATAGTCAGTAAGCTGTGTTTGCCTCCATAGAAGTTTAATTAACTTTCACACAAATCATCAAAAATGTATAACTTTGTCGTCACTTTTCCCCAATCAGGACGTCCCAAAAAAACATAATTTCAATCAACCAGTGTGTGTGTGTGTGTGTGTGTGCATGTGGGTGAATATTTGCACTTTCAGCACTAGTTCGCTCCAAATAAATACAGGATGAAAAGTAAATGGGAGTGTTTTGATTGCATCTCCCCCCAAAAGTTGCTCTGCAGCTTCACAATGTGCAACTGGTGTGCTGCTGCTGCTTGTGCAACAACACAGGGGTTGAATTTTTAAGTAGGTTTACCTTACACATTGTAACACACTGTGACTTGGTAGGTTGTTTGCTTCCGCTTTTTTTATTCTTTCTTTCTTTTTTGCCATTTCCGGTACCAATTAGTGTGGAAGTGCTTCTCTTCGTTCTTCAAACAGAGCAGCTGTTTTTTTTCTGTTCAGTGTTTTCGCAAGCCAGGCTAGATAAACAGATGTAGTTATTAAAAATCTAATACTTTTTTATCGCCGCACTCCCACTTTCGCTCCGAAACTATACGTGATCGTGTCGGGGGGAAGTGGAACAAAAAATTAAAAAAATACAGAGTGCCAGAAGAAAAACACAACCATAAGCCACTTGCTCCGGAAAAGTTTTCCCGTTGAAGGAAGCAATGAGATGAAATATTAATGTGCTTTTTCCACCACGCTCCCCCCCTCTCAACAGCGCCATCTTTCTCTCATGTGTGTTTTCCCTGCGATGACTGCTCGGGAAAAAAAGCAGGGCTGTGCTTCATAACAACACACAAGCAACACCGGCGCGCGTCCTCGTGTGAGTATTTTTCACAGATCGTGAATAATTTATCACGAAACATGCAGCGCCCAGTGCCGTCACACACGCGCGCTCGGTGTGTGTTGTGTATTTGTGTAAAGAACGCTCTCCGTTCCAGAACATCACACCCCTACTCCGAAAAAAAAACAGCAGGTCTGGAAAAATTGCTTTTCTTTTTACCCGCAACCACCAGCTCGCGAGCTCACAATAGATTTTTATGTGTATTAACATGTTGTCAAACACATGTTACTGAGGGCTTTTCTCAGCTCGTTTTCCGCACCGGCAGCTGCTACCTCCCACACCTTTGCCCCCTCTCACCTATAAAGGCACTTTGTCCGAGATGATGATGACGCTGCGGAAGATGCTGCGAAGTAGGCCGAAAAAGAAAATGGGCCTACGTCAGCAGGTCAGAAGGATCAAAGGTGGCTTTGGAAGAAAATCAGAGTGGGCCCCATCCAAAACAGGACCGGGAAAAGTAGGCCGATGGGTGTTTTTAGCGCAAAAGTGCTCTGGAGGGTGCGTTGTTCAATGCAAATTTCATGGAATGGACTGATTTGAAGGTGGAAATCGGTTTGAAGGGGGATTGTGAGGAGAAATGAGCTGATTTTATCTTCTGCGAGGTGTGAAACCTTAGAAATGTTAAAACACACTTCTCAATTACGGACTTCAAGCAGTACTAACAAGTTAAGCAAAAGTAGCGTCAAAAGACTGAAAAAATACATTTGACATAAGCCCTGTTGTAGAGTACTGACCAAAAAAATCATAAAAAGACTGCATTAAATTCAAGAAATTTGTCATTTTTGTCATTTTTGTAATTTTTGTAATTTTTGTAATTTTTGTAATTTTTGTAATTTTTGTAATTTTTGTAATTTTTGTAATTTTTGTAATTTTTGTATTTTTTGTAATTTTTGGAATTTTTTGAATTTTTGTAAATTTTGTAAATTTTGTAAATTTTGTAAATTTTGTAAATTTTGTAAATTTTGTAAATTTTGTAAATTTTGTAAATTTTGTAAATTTTGTAAATTTTGTAAATTTTGTAAATTTTGTAAATTTTGTAAATTTTGTAAATTTTGTAAATTTTGTAAATTTTGTAAATTTTGTAAATTTTGTAAATTTTGTAAATTTTGTAAATTTTGTAAATTTTGTAAATTTTGTAAATTTAGTAAATTTTGTAAATTTTGTAAATTTTGTAAATTTTGTAAATTTTGTAAATTTTGTAAATTTTGTAAATTTTGTAAATTTTGTAAATTTTGTAAATTTTGTAAATTTTGTAAATTTTGTAAATTTTGTAAATTTTGTCAATTTTGTCAATTTTGTCAATTTTGTCAATTTTGTCAATTTTGTCAATTTTGTCAATTTTGTCAATTTTGTCAATTTTGTCAATTTTGTCAATTTTGTCATTTTTGTCAATTTTGTCAATTTTGTCAATTTTGTCAATTTTGTCAATTTTGTCAATTTTGTCAATTTTGTCAATTTTGTCAATTTTGTCAATTTTGTCAATTTTGTCAATTTTGTCAATTTTGTCAATTTTGTCAATTTTGTCAATTTTGTCAATTTTGTCAATTTTGACAATTTTGTTAATTTTGTCAATTTTGTCAATTTTGTCAATTTTGTCAATTTTGTCAATTTTGTCAATTTTGTCAATTTTGTCAATTTTGTCAATTTTGTCAATTTTGCCAATTTTGTCAATTTTGTCAATTTTGTCAATTTTGTCAATTTTGTCAATTTTGTCAATTTTGTCAATTTTGTCAATTTTGTCAATTTTGTCAATTTTGTCAATTTTGTCAATTTTGTCAATTTTGTCAATTTTGTCAATTTTGTCAATTTTGTCAATTTTGTCAATTTTGTCAATTTTGTCAATTTTGTCAATTTTGTCAAATTTGTCAATTTTGTCAATTTTGTCAATTTTGTCAATTTTGTCAATTTTGTCAATTTTGTCAATTTTGTCAATTTTGTCAATTTTGTCAATTTTGTCAATTTTGTCAATTTTGTCAATTTTGTCAATTTTGTCAATTTTGTCAATTTTGTCAATTTTGTCAATTTTGTCAATTTTGTCAATTTTGTCAATTTTGTCAATTTTGTCAATTTTGTCAATTTTGTCAATTTTGTCAATTTTGTCAATTTTGTCAATTTTGTCAATTTTGTCAATTTTGTCAATTTTGTCAATTTTGTCAATTTTGTCAATTTTGTCAATTTTGTCAATTTTGTCAATTTTGTCAATTTTGTCAATTTTGTCAATTTTGTCAATTTTGTCAATTTTGTCATTTTTGTCATTTTTGTCATTTTTGTCATTTTTGTCATTTTTGTCATTTTTGTCATTTTGGCATTTTGTCATTTTTGTCATTTTTGTCATTTTTGTCATTTTTGTCATTTTTGTCATTTTTGTCATTTTTGTATTTTTTGTATTTTTTGTAATTTTTGTAATTTTTGTCTTTTTTGTCATTTTTGTCATTTTTGTCATTTTTGTCATTTTGGCATTTTGTCATTTTTGTCATTTTTGTCATTTTTAGTCTTTTTAGTCTTTTTAGTCTTTTTAGTCTTTTTAGTCTTTTTAGTCTTTTTAGTCTTTTTAGTCTTTTTAGTCTTTTTAGTCTTTTTAGTCTTTTTAGTCTTTTTAGTCTTTTTAGTCTTTTTAGTCTTTTTAGTCTTTTTAGTCTTTTTAGTCTTTTTAGTCTTTTTAGTCTTTTTAGTCTTTTTAGTCTTTTTAGTCTTTTTAGTCTTTTTAGTCTTTTTAGTCTTTTTAGTCTTTTTAGTCTTTTTAGTCTTTTTAGTCTTTTTAGTCTTTTTAGTCTTTTTAGTCTTTTTAGTCTTTTTAGTCTTTTTAGTCTTTTTAGTCTTTTTAGTCTTTTTAGTCTTTTTAGTCTTTTTAGTCTTTTTAGTCTTTTTAGTCTTTTTAGTCTTTTTAGTCTTTTTAGTCTTTTTAGTCTTTTTAGTCTTTTTAGTCTTTTTAGTCTTTTTAGTCTTTTTAGTCTTTTTAGTCTTTTTAGTCTTTTTAGTCTTTTTAGTCTTTTAGTCTTTTTAGTCTTTTTAGTCTTTTTAGTCTTTTTAGTCTTTTTAGTCTTTTTAGTCTTTTAGTCTTTTTAGTCTTTTTAGTCTTTTTAGTCTTTTTAGTCTTTTTAGTCTTTTTAGTCTTTTTAGTCTTTTTAGTCTTTTTAGTCTTTTTAGTCTTTTTAGTCTTTTAGTCTTTTTAGTCTTTTTAGTCTTTTTAGTCTTTTTAGTCTTTTTAGTCTTTTTAGTCTTTTTAGTCTTTTTAGTCTTTTTAGTCTTTTTAGTCTTTTTAGTCTTTTTAGTCTTTTTAGTTTTTTTTAGTCTTTTAGTCTTTTAGTCTTTTTAGTCTTTTTAGTCTTTTTAGTCTTTTTAGTCTTTTTAGTCTTTTAGTCTTTTTAGTCTTTTTAGTCTTTTTAGTCTTTTTAGTCTTTTTAGTCTTTTTAGTCTTTTTAGTCTTTTTAGTCTTTTTAGTCTTTTTAGTCTTTTTAGTCTTTTTAGTCTTTTTAGTCTTTTTAGTCTTTTTAGTCTTTTTAGTCTTTTTAGTCTTTTTAGTCTTTTTAGTCTTTTTAGTCTTTTTAGTCTTTTTAGTCTTTTTAGTCTTTTTAGTCTTTTTAGTCTTTTTAGTCTTTTTAGTCTTTTTAGTCTTTTTAGTCTTTTTAGTCTTTTTAGTCTTTTTAGTCTTTTTAGTCTTTTTAGTCTTTTTAGTCTTTTTAGTCTTTTTAGTCTTTTTAGTCTTTTTAGTCTTTTTAGTCTTTTTAGTCTTTTTAGTCTTTTTAGTCTTTTTAGTCTTTTTAGTCTTTTTAGTCTTTTTAGTCTTTTTAGTCTTTTTAGTCTTTTTAGTCTTTTTAGTCTTTTTAGTCTTTTTAGTCTTTTTAGTCTTTTTAGTCTTTTTAGTCTTTTTAGTCTTTTTAGTCTTTTTAGTCTTTTTAGTCTTTTTAGTCTTTTTAGTCTTTTTAGTCTTTTTAGTCTTTTTAGTCTTTTAGTCTTTTTAGTCTTTTAGTCTTTTTAGTCTTTTAGTCTTTTTAGTCTTTTTAGTCTTTTTAGTCTTTTTAGTCTTTTTAGTCTTTTTAGTCTTTTTAGTCTTTTTAGTCTTTTTAGTCTTTTTAGTCTTTTTAGTCTTTTTAGTCTTTTTAGTCTTTTTAGTCTTTTTAGTCTTTTTAGTCTTTTTAGTCTTTTTAGTCTTTTTAGTCTTTTAGTCTTTTTAGTCTTTTTAGTCTTTTTAGTCTTTTTAGTCTTTTTAGTCTTTTTAGTCTTTTTAGTCTTTTTAGTCTTTTTAGTCTTTTTAGTCTTTTTAGTCTTTTTAGTCTTTTTAGTCTTTTTAGTCTTTTTAGTCTTTTTAGTCTTTTTAGTCTTTTTAGTCTTTTTAGTCTTTTTAGTCTTTTTAGTCTTTTTAGTCTTTTTAGTCTTTTTAGTCTTTTTAGTCTTTTTAGTCTTTTTAGTCTTTTTAGTCTTTTTAGTCTTTTTAGTCTTTTTAGTCTTTTTAGTCTTTTTAGTCTTTTTAGTCTTTTTAGTCTTTTTAGTCTTTTTAGTCTTTTTAGTCTTTTTAGTCTTTTTAGTCTTTTTAGTCTTTTTAGTCTTTTAGTCTTTTTAGTCTTTTAGTCTTTTTAGTCTTTTTAGTCTTTTTAGTCTTTTAGTCTTTTTAGTCTTTTTAGTCTTTTTAGTCTTTTTAGTCTTTTTAGTCTTTTTAGTCTTTTTAGTCTTTTTAGTCTTTTTAGTCTTTTTAGTCTTTTTAGTCTTTTTAGTCTTTTTAGTCTTTAGTCTTTTAGTCTTTTTAGTCTTTTTAGTCTTTTTAGTCTTTTTAGTCTTTCTAGTCTTTTTAGTCTTTTTAGTCTTTTTAGTCTTTTTAGTCTTTTTAGTCTTTTTAGTCTTTTTAGTCTTTTTAGTCTTTTAGTCTTTTTAGTCTTTTTAGTCTTTTTAGTCTTTTTAGTCTTTTTAGTCTTTTTAGTCTTTTTAGTCTTTTTAGTCTTTTTAGTCTTTTTAGTCTTTTTAGTCTTTTTAGTCTTTTTAGTCTTTTTAGTCTTTTTAGTCTTTTAGTCTTTTTAGTCTTTTTAGTCTTTTTAGTCTTTTTAGTCTTTTTAGTCTTTTTAGTCTTTTTAGTCTTTTTAGTCTTTTTAGTCTTTTTAGTCTTTTTAGTCTTTTTAGTCTTTTTAGTCTTTTTAGTCTTTTTAGTCTTTTTAGTCTTTTTAGTCTTTTTAGTCTTTTTAGTCTTTTAGTCTTTTTAGTCTTTTTAGTCTTTTTAGTCTTTTTAGTCTTTTTAGTCTTTTTAGTCTTTTTAGTCTTTTTAGTCTTTTTAGTCTTTTTAGTCTTTTTAGTCTTTTTAGTCTTTTTAGTCTTTTTAGTCTTTTAGTCTTTTTAGTCTTTTTAGTCTTTTTAGTCTTTTTAGTCTTTTTAGTCTTTTTAGTCTTTTTAGTCTTTTTAGTCTTTTTAGTCTTTTTAGTCTTTTAGTCTTTTTAGTCTTTTTAGTCTTTTTAGTCTTTTTAGTCTTTTTAGTCTTTTTAGTCTTTTTAGTCTTTTTAGTCTTTTTAGTCTTTTTAGTCTTTTTAGTCTTTTTAGTCTTTTTAGTCTTTTAGTCTTTTTAGTCTTTTTAGTCTTTTTAGTCTTTTTAGTCTTTTTAGTCTTTTTAGTCTTTTTAGTCTTTTAGTCTTTTTAGTCTTTTAGTCTTTTTAGTCTTTTTAGTCTTTTTAGTCTTTTTAGTCTTTTTAGTCTTTTTAGTCTTTTTAGTCTTTTTAGTCTTTTTAGTCTTTTTAGTCTTTTTAGTCTTTTTAGTCTTTTTAGTCTTTTTAGTCTTTTTAGTCTTTTTAGTCTTTTTAGTCTTTTTAGTCTTTTTAGTCTTTTAGTCTTTTTAGCCTTTTTAGTCTTTTTAGTCTTTTTAGTCTTTTAGTCTTTTTAGTCTTTTTAGTCTTTTTAGTCTTTTTAGTCTTTTTAGTCTTTTTAGTCTTTTTAGTCTTTTTAGTCTTTTTAGTCTTTTAGTCTTTTTAGTCTTTTTAGTCTTTTTAGTCTTTTTAGTCTTTTTAGTCTTTTTAGTCTTTTTAGTCTTTTTAGTCTTTTTAGTCTTTTTAGTCTTTTTAGTCTTTTTAGTCTTTAGTCTTTTAGTCTTTTTAGTCTTTTTAGTCTTTTTAGTCTTTTTAGTCTTTTTAGTCTTTTTAGTCTTTTTAGTCTTTTAGTCTTTTTAGTCTTTTTAGTCTTTTTAGTCTTTTTAGTCTTTTTAGTCTTTTTAGTCTTTTTAGTCTTTTTAGTCTTTTTAGTCTTTTTAGTCTTTTTAGTCTTTTTAGTCTTTTTAGTCTTTTTAGTCTTTTTAGTCTTTTTAGTCTTTTTAGTCTTTTTAGTCTTTTTAGTCTTTTTAGTCTTTTTAGTCTTTTTAGTCTTTTTAGTCTTTTTAGTCTTTTTAGTCTTTTTAGTCTTTTTAGTCTTTTTAGTCTTTTTAGTCTTTTTAGTCTATTTTAGTCTTTTTAGTCTTTTTAGTCTTTTTAGTCTTTTTAGTCTTTTTAGTCTTTTTAGTCTTTTTAGTCTTTTTAGTCTTTTTAGTCTTTTTAGTCTTTTTAGTCTTTTAGTCTTTTTAGTCTTTTTAGTCTTTTTAGTCTTTTTAGTCTTTTTAGTCTTTTTAGTCTTTTTAGTCTTTTTAGTCTTTTTAGTCTTTTTAGTCTTTTTAGTCTTTTAGTCTTTTTAGTCTTTTTAGTCTTTTTAGTCTTTTTAGTCTTTTTAGTCTTTTTAGTCTTTTTAGTCTTTTTAGTCTTTTTAGTCTTTTTAGTCTTTTTAGTCTTTTTAGTCTTTTTAGTCTTTTTAGTCTTTTTAGTCTTTTTAGTCTTTTTAGTCTTTTTAGTCTTTTTAGTCTTTTTAGTCTTTTTAGTCTTTTTAGTCTTTTTAGTCTTTTTAGTCTTTTTAGTCTTTTTAGTCTTTTAGTCTTTTTAGTCTTTTTAGTCTTTTTAGTCTTTTTAGTCTTTTTAGTCTTTTTAGTCTTTTTAGTCTTTTTAGTCTTTTTAGTCTTTTTAGTCTTTTTAGTCTTTTTAGTCTTTTTAGTCTTTTTAGTCTTTTTAGTCTTTTTAGTCTTTTTAGTCTTTTTAGTCTTTTTAGTCTTTTTAGTCTTTTTAGTCTTTTTAGTCTTTTTAGTCTTTTTAGTCTTTTTAGTCTTTTTAGTCTTTTTAGTCTTTTTAGTCTTTTTAGTCTTTTTAGTCTTTTTAGTCTTTTTAGTCTTTTTAGTCTTTTTAGTCTTTTTAGTCTTTTAGTCTTTTTAGTCTTTTTAGTCTTTTTAGTCTTTTTAGTCTTTTTAGTCTTTTTAGTCTTTTTAGTCTTTTTAGTCTTTTTAGTCTTTTTAGTCTTTTTAGTCTTTTTAGTCTTTTTAGTCTTTTTAGTCTTTTTAGTCTTTTTAGTCTTTTTAGTCTTTTTAGTCTTTTTAGTTTTTTTAGTCTTTTTAGTCTTTTAGTCTTTTTAGCCTTTTTAGTCTTTTTAGTCTTTTTAGTCTTTTTAGTCTTTTTAGTCTTTTAGTCTTTTTAGTCTTTTAGTCTTTTTAGCCTTTTTAGTCTTTTTAGTTTTTTTAGTCTTTTTAGTCTTTTAGTCTTTTTAGTCTTTTTAGTCTTTTTAGTCTTTTTAGTCTTTTTAGTCTTTCTAGTCTTTTTAGTCTTTTTAGTCTTTTTAGTCTTTTTAGTCTTTTTAGTCTTTTTAGTCTTTTTAGTCTTTTTAGTCTTTTTAGTCTTTTTAGTCTTTTTAGTCTTTTTAGTCTTTTTAGTCTTTTTAGTCTTTTTAGTCTTTTTAGTCTTTTTAGTCTTTTTAGTCTTTTTAGTCTTTTTAGTCTTTTTAGTCTTTTTAGTCTTTTTAGTCTTTTTAGTCTTTTTAGTCTTTTTAGTCTTTTTAGTTTTTTTAGTCTTTTTAGTCTTTTTAGTCTTTTTAGTCTTTTAGTCTTTTTAGTCTTTTTAGTCTTTTTAGTCTTTTTAGTCTTTTTAGTCTTTTTAGTCTTTTTAGTCTTTTTAGTCTTTTTAGTCTTTTTAGTCTTTTTAGTCTTTTTAGTCTTTTTAGTCTTTTTAGTCTTTTTAGTCTTTTTAGTCTTTTTAGTCTTTTAGTCTTTTTAGTCTTTTAGTCTTTTTAGCCTTTTTAGTCTTTTTAGTTTTTTTAGTCCTTTTAGTCTTTTAGTCTTTTTAGTCTTTTTAGTCTTTTTAGTCTTTTTAGTCTTTCTAGTCTTTTTAGTCTTTTTAGTCTTTTTAGTCTTTTTAGTCTTTTTAGTCTTTTTAGTCTTTTAGTCTTTTTAGTCTTTTTAGTCTTTTTAGTCTTTTTAGTCTTTTTAGTCTTTTTAGTCTTTTTAGTCTTTTTAGTCTTTTTAGTCTTTTTAGTCTTTTTAGTCTTTTTAGTCTTTTTAGTCTTTTTAGTCTTTTTAGTCTTTTTAGTCTTTTTAGTTTTTTTAGTCTTTTTAGTCTTTTTAGTCTTTTAGTCTTTTTAGCCTTTTTAGTCTTTTTAGTCTTTTTAGTCTTTTTAGTCTTTTTAGTCTTTTAGTCTTTTTAGTCTTTTAGTCTTTTTAGCCTTTTTAGTCTTTTTAGTTTTTTTAGTCTTTTTAGTCTTTTAGTCTTTTTAGTCTTTTTAGTCTTTTTAGTCTTTTTAGTCTTTCTAGTCTTTTTAGTCTTTTTAGTCTTTTTAGTCTTTTTAGTCTTTTTAGTCTTTTTAGTTTTTTTAGTCTTTTTAGTCTTTTTAGTCTTTTTAGTCTTTTAGTCTTCTTAGTCTTTTAGTCTTTTTAGCCTTTTTAGTCTTTTTAGTCTTTTTAGTCTTTTTAGTCTTTTTAGTCTTTTTAGTCTTTTTAGTCTTTTTAGTCTTTTTAGTCTTTTTAGTCTTTTTAGTCTTTTTAGTCTTTTTAGTCTTTTTAGTCTTTTTAGTTTTTTTAGTCTTTTTAGTCTTTTTAGTCTTTTTAGTCTTTTAGTCTTTTTAGTCTTTTTAGTCTTTTTAGTCTTTTTAGTCTTTTTAGTCTTTTTAGTCTTTTTAGTCTTTTTAGTCTTTTTAGTCTTTTTAGTCTTTTTAGTCTTTTTAGTCTTTTTAGTCTTTTTAGTCTTTTTAGTCTTTTTAGTTTTTTTAGTCTTTTTAGTCTTTTTAGTCTTTTTAGTCTTTTAGTCTTTTTAGTCTTTTAGTCTTTTTAGCCTTTTTAGTCTTTTTAGTCTTTTTAGTCTTTTTAGTCTTTTTAGTCTTTTTAGTCTTTTTAGTCTTTTTAGTCTTTTTAGTCTTTTTAGTCTTTTTAGTCTTTTTAGTCTTTTTAGTCTTTTTAGTTTTTTTAGTCTTTTTAGTCTTTTTAGTCTTTTTAGTCTTTTTAGTCTTTTTAGTTTTTTTAGTCTTTTTAGTCTTTTTAGTCTTTTTAGTCTTTTAGTCTTTTTAGTCTTTTAGTCTTTTTAGTCTTTTTAGTCTTTTTAGTCTTTTTAGTCTTTTTAGTCTTTTTAGTCTTTTTAGTCTTTTTAGTCTTTTTAGTCTTTTTAGTCTTTTAGTCTTTTTAGCCTTTTTAGTCTTTTTAGTCTTTTTAGTCTTTTTAGTCTTTTAGTCTTTTTAGTCTTTTTAGTCTTTTTAGTCTTTTTAGTCTTTTTAGTCTTTTTAGTCTTTTTAGTCTTTTTAGTCTTTTTAGTCTTTTTAGTCTTTTTAGTCTTTTTAGTCTTTTTAGTCTTTTAGTCTTTTTAGTCTTTTAGTCTTTTTAGCCTTTTTAGTCTTTTTAGTCTTTTTAGTCTTTTTAGTCTTTTTAGTCTTTTTAGTCTTTTTAGTCTTTTTAGTCTTTTTAGTCTTTTTAGTCTTTTTAGTCTTTTTAGTCTTTTTAGTCTTTTTAGTCTTTTTAGTTTTTTTAGTCTTTTTAGTCTTTTTAGTCTTTTTAGTCTTTTTAGTCTTTTTAGTTTTTTTAGTCTTTTTAGTCTTTTTAGTCTTTTTAGTCTTTTAGTCTTTTTAGTCTTTTAGTCTTTTTAGCCTTTTTAGTCTTTTTAGTCTTTTTAGTCTTTTTAGTCTTTTTAGTCTTTTTAGTCTTTTTAGTCTTTTTAGTCTTTTTAGTCTTTTAGTCTTTTTAGCCTTTTTAGTCTTTTTAGTCTTTTTAGTCTTTTTAGTCTTTTAGTCTTTTTAGTCTTTTTAGTCTTTTTAGTCTTTTTAGTCTTTTTAGTCTTTTTAGTCTTTTTAGTCTTTTTAGTCTTTTTAGTCTTTTTAGTCTTTTTAGTCTTTTTAGTCTTTTTAGTCTTTTTAGTCTTTTTAGTCTTTTTAGTCTTTTTAGTCTTTTTAGTCTTTTTAGTCTTTTTAGTCTTTTTAGTCTTTTTAGTCTTTTTAGTTTTTTTAGTCTTTTTAGTCTTTTTAGTCTTTTAGTCTTTTTAGCCTTTTTAGTCTTTTTAGTCTTTTTAGTCTTTTTAGTCTTTTTAGTCTTTTAGTCTTTTTAGTCTTTTAGTCTTTTTAGCCTTTTTAGTCTTTTTAGTTTTTTTAGTCTTTTTAGTCTTTTTAGTCTTTTTAGTCTTTTTAGTCTTTTAGTCTTTTTAGTCTTTTAGTCTTTTTAGCCTTTTTAGTCTTTTTAGTTTTTTTAGTCTTTTTAGTCTTTTAGTCTTTTTAGTCTTTTTAGTCTTTTTAGTCTTTTTAGTCTTTTTAGTCTTTTTAGTCTTTTTAGTCTTTTTAGTCTTTTTAGTCTTTTTAGTCTTTTTAGTCTTTTTAGTCTTTTTAGTCTTTTTAGTCTTTTTAGTCTTTTTAGTCTTTTTAGTCTTTTTAGTCTTTTTAGTCTTTTTAGTCTTTTTAGTCTTTTTAGTCTTTTTAGTCTTTTTAGTCTTTTTAGTCTTTTTAGTCTGTTTAGTCTTTTTAGTCTTTTTAGTCTTTTTAGTCTTTTTAGTCTTTTTAGTCTTTTTAGTCTTTTTAGTCTTTTTAGTCTTTTTAGTCTTTTTAGTCTTTTTAGTCTTTTTAGTCTTTTTAGTCTTTTTAGTCTTTTTAGTCTTTTTAGTCTTTTTAGTCTTTTTAGTCTTTTTAGTCTTTTTAGTCTTTTTAGTCTTTTTAGTCTTTTTAGTCTTTTTAGTCTTTTTAGTCTTTTTAGTCTTTTTAGTCTTTTTAGTCTTTTTAGTCTTTTTAGTCTTTTTAGTCTTTTTAGTCTTTTTAGTCTTTTTAGTCTTTTTAGTCTTTTTAGTCTTTTTAGTCTTTTTAGTCTTTTTAGTCTTTTTAGTCTTTTAAGTCTTTTTAGTCAAAACTAAAAGTCTTTTAGTATCAGAATCTTTGTTTACTCTATCTTTAAGTCTTGCCTTATTTCATCAATCAACCAAATTTTCACCAAACACATTCTCGCTGTCATTCAAGCCCGTTCTGCTTTAACATTTCCATTCATTTGCTTCAATTTTTCAACAACCATCGACTTCGTTCACACACTTACACTTTTCCCTTCCTCAATCCCACAAGGGAGTACAAAAATTCACACTCCAGACGCCAATCTGCAGGAAGTGAAGCAAAACAACCTGCTCGCCCTCGTCACGGTCCTCCCTCCCGCAGCCCATTTTCGCTTTTCCCATAATCAAAACAGAAGAAAGCAACAGCAAAATCACTTTGGTTTGCCTTCGCCTTCCAACGACGACGAGCTTCAACCGAGATAGACAGAGCAACTTATTGGCAATGATTAATGACAGCCAATTTCGCACCGTCGTCGTCGGGTATGTGTGCGTGCACACATACACACTCACGCATCCGTGATTTCCCTTTTCCTCGAGTATGTGTGTTTATGTAGGTTAACACACTAGTCCCAAACAGTCTAGCTAAAGCAGACAGCTTCCTGTTGCATGTGTGTTATACTTTTTTGTTGCCTACTTTCGGGGGTCGCGCGCGCAAATCCTACTGCTCGTCCGAGAAAACGACGTGAGGTCATCGGATTTGTCCGGAAAACCCCCGAAAATAGGCAGGCAACAGCTCTCCCTTCTGAGAAGAAGAAGAAGAAGAAAAAAATTGATGTGTTGTCTTTATCCCGAATTGTCGGGCCTATTAATTATTTGCGCTGCGATAATGGACAGATTGTGCTCGTGACATTTTCCCGGGAAAGTGAGTGGCTTTTTTGCGTTTGCTTCTTCTTCTCCGCGAAAGGTCCTGATCTCTGGCGCGGTGGAGGCCAGTCAGTCAGTCAGTCGGCCAGGGCAGAAGATTTGTTCTGAGGTTGATTTTTTTTTTGGTTGGCCACAGATGGACGATGAAACGATGTGGTTCCGGCTGGGTTGGGGTTGATTGATAGTGGCTTTTCGCCGTTGAGTTGAGCCTCGGTGTTTTTACGGTTTGCTTTCTGATGGGTGGTTTGTTTTTGAGGGAATAGGAATTCGTGTAAATTAGGCGTGTTGGAGCTGACTGTTCTTAATAGGAGGTGAAGGAATTGTGGTTTTTTTCTCGTGGTCAAACCGTGTTTCTCGTTTACTGCAATTGTCGTTGAATCAAATGGAAAGGCACTCACCTGGAAAGAGAAGAGAAAAAATAATTATTGTATTTATTGATATCCATAACAATCTATTTGCTATTGGTTTTCTATGTAGATAAAAATTATGTACATGTAGGACCTTTATAAAAATCATACTAGATCAGATAATATTAGATTAGATTATACTAAGTCATAACTATGTTTCCATTCTCAACTCCACTTACACTATTGCTCCGATGATTTCCAAACCATTATTTTCAAACAAGGGGTTTCCAGCATCGTGTCAGACTGGTCACTAATCCGGAATTACTTGGAATTTGAGCAAGTAATTCTGTAATTCCGGATTTACTGAGTAATTCCAGTGTATTCCTAGCAATTCCTAATACTCCCAGTAATCCTGGTAATTCCATGATTCTTTTTTGTGAGAACATACTTCGGAAAATAATAAAATAATAGAAAATAACTGTTAGAAAGATAATTTCGATAAACCTTTTATGATTCTATTTAATGCCTATTAATTTTCATGTAAGAAACCATAGTTATACAGCAATTCCCCACGAAAACAGCATGATTCGAAAGAAAAGTTCTCCGATCGGGCTCAAAAATTTTTGGGGGTTCCTTGGCCGAAATAATCAGACCCGTATTTTTTTTTTGTTTGGCCATGTTAGGGTGGTCCAAAAATGGCAATTTTGTCGAGTTAAATGGGCAATGAAGTTTGAGGTCTTTTAACATGAAAAATCTTAAAATTGCTCGCATTTCCGTGAAACTTGATGGAATCCAATCCTTTAAGATACATTTGAAAGGTATTTTGAAGCACTTCAAAATGCGCTATAAACATTCGGTATTAGTTTGACTTTTTACTCTTGTCTAACACGAATTCTTCTCAAAATAATCCTAACGTAACAATACCTTGTTCGGAATTGAGGTCTGATTCGTACGTTTTAGGGCGTCCAATTTTCCCGGGTTTTGAATTTCCCGGGAAATGGAAAAAAATATTTTTGAAATCCCGGGAATTCTTTTAATAATATTTGAGTAATTGTAATTTTTGACAATCTACACTTCAATCTTAACAAGGACGAAAGTTTTTTAAATAGCTTCACACAAATTAAAATATTTTTTATGCTCTTTGTTGTGCTTTGGATTTAAATTGAACTACAGCTTTTAATTCCAATGTGTTTCAAGTTAATTAAGAGTTTTATGAATATATTTATTTTATAAATATTTTATATAACATGACTAGAAAAGCTCGAAAGCTTTCCTTGAAAATGTCTGAAAAAAAAACAGAAAGCGACAACAAATGAAATGTAAAATTTTCGATAAATCTTGAATCTCTTGTTTTATATGAAACATATTTTACAAATTATCTTTATGTTACTACCGCCAACTGTTGAAAATCGGGACTACAGTCTGAATAGGTACAACAGATTTTAGATACATATAATTGGAAACCGTATACTAGGAATTGTTTTGTTCTGTTCCTGTTTTAACCGAAGTCATTCAAAACATTATGCAAAAAATGGCTTCAATATCTGTCTTATTTCGTTACATTTGTCCAGAATTGCTCAGATGCCGGTATTTGATGAAAATTAATTTAGTGGGATACTTTTTTTTCAAAATTTAAAAAAAAATTTTAGAAATGGTCACTCATGGTCACTTTTTTATTAAATTGAAAAACTGCAAAAATTTAGCTAAAATCAAACTTTCGGTGGCTATATCTTGAAAACGGAGCCCTTTATCAAAAAATCTGTAAAGTACTTTTCGATTGCAAATTTAATTCTGCATTAAAAAGTAATGTCAAACTTGTTTTTGCATAAAACTTCGATTTTTTCCAAAAATCACTATTTTTTCAAAAATTCATAACTCGGCGGCAGATTTTTTGACCATGTTTCTCTATGACTCAAAAGTTGCGAATTTTTGTCCCCTAAAACATATCAAAAAATCTCAAAAATCAAAAAATACGTATTTTGGGAAATTGAGTTTTGATAAAAAAATCTGCAATTTTTTTTCCGTGTACCTATTTTTTCTCAAAAGTCCTCAACAATACCTACAACTTTGCCGAAGACACCAAATTGATCAGAAAATTCACTTAAAAGTTACAGCTGTTTGAATATTTACATACCATTTTTGTATGGACAGCAGCCAAAATTGTATGGAGACTTGTATGGGTGAACCAATGACGCAAAATAGCTTATTTGGTAATAGGGAAGGCCCCCACAAAGTTTGAGTCAAATAAAAAAATACAAAAAATAAAAATGGTCGAAATCGGCCGATTTCGTAGAGAGTTGCTCTACTTATATTTTTATGCAAGTTCGTTACTCCAAAGCCAAAGTATTTGAGTATATGTGAAGTTTTTTCAAATTTCGAATATTACTCAGAAATTCACATTCCTGGCCTACTGTTTACACGAGAAAATGTAGTTGAAAATAAATGCAAATGTCTTAGAAGCCAGAATGTGTTTTGAAAACGATAACGCATTTTTCTCGGAATACATGATCTGACATAATCGACGAATGTTCAAATATAAACAGTTACTTCAAGTCACTTAAAAACGTTCTTTTTCATTGTTAAAGGTTTGAATCATTTTCACGATTTCATACACAAAACTGAATTTATTCGGCGAAAGATACAAAAAAACTTAACATTTCTGAAGAGCAACCCCTGTCTGTGCAAACAGTTTGCTGAGATGATATGTTTTAGGTGTAAGATATTACGCTGACGTAGTCACGGTAGAACCTCTTCGTGTTCCCTTCGGGAGTGCCAACAAGCCAATTTACCCAGCTCCGATCCTGCAAGTCTTTCGGGAGGTAAAGAACAGGCCCAGCTCTTTGCTTAAAGTATATAATAAAATAAATACCCTTATTATACTTCCGCATCTTTATCGCACCAACTCCATCTCTACCAGTTAGTTAGTTTGGTTGATTCTTCAGGGGGGGCTGAGAAAACGATCGGTCCTCCGTTTTTCTCTAACGAGGATGTGAAACTAGCCCTAAAAAGCCCACGTGCACGAGTTTGCTGACGACGGCTAATGGTCGTTCCCAGAGTGTTCAAAAATCTCACGAGAAAACCCCGCTTTCTTCAAGTTTTTGCCGTCGTCGTCGTCGTCGTCCGGGAAAAAGGGTTGTGTGGTGAACGTGAGGTATCAAGTCTCTGGAAGGAAGTGGGGTTGGGGGACAATTTTCCAGAAAACCATGCTCTCCAGTCTTGTTTGACAAACTGCTTCAAGTTTTCATTATACGCTTTGAAAGTCAAAAATCTTGGCCGAGAGTAAGATAATAAATTCTATTACGACAACAGTGGCACAGACGACCGGAACCTCGGCACGCCACGGAACACAGAAGTCGGATGGAATGGTTTTAGTCCTACTGAGAAAGAGAGGGAGAGAGGGGGGAAGGCGGAGAAAGACACGATGCTTAGCAGAGTTTTTAAGAAAAACAGAGCATCGTTTCTGTCTGATATGATTCAATTCATAAATTACACAGAGACCATAAAAAACTTGGTCCCCCCGCAGCGAAAAACGACAAAAGAACAACAACAAGGTCCTTTTCCCCCCGTACCACTAACATTCCCTCCTCCTTCCACCAAAAAGAAAAGGGAAGCAAGGACGACCACATGACACAGAGCCCTCGAATGATGAAGTCGGAGAACTTTCGCAGTCGTCGGTCGTCATTTCATTCGGTCGTGCATTATAATTTAAAGGGAACTGTTTATTTTTCTAACCGAAAATTAAATGATAATATTTGGAATTCAAATTTGTGCCGGCGACTGTGACCGACGACGACGTTCTACGACTCTGAGCAGGCCATGGCACAGAGCATTTGCGTTGCGATGCTGGAAATCGTCAAAACCGGGCTCCTGCTGCTTCTTCAAACGGAGTAGGCACTGACTTTATCGCACAAGAGTCGGCGTGTTTTCATTTGGACATTATTGTTCTTTTGTTAATTTCGATGGAATGTCAGCCTAGCCAACCTAGTAGGCCGGGAACATTTCGGCCAGATCTCTTCGGTCTTCGGAGCACAATTTTCCAGTGGTAACTTGGATCGTTAGAGTAGGGGGAGAAAGTTGATTATTCAGAGCGTTTCGTCGTCATTTTTGGAATTTTGATGCTGGTGGATCGAGGTTAGGTTTTTCGAAAATGAGCAGCAGTGGGGCCAAATGCATCGAATACTTGTGTCTAATTGTGTGCGGTTTGAGACCGTAATTTCGGTGGAAACGGCCACTGGGAAATGTATGCTATGGGAAAAGCACTTTATGGCTAGAGTTGGTCTATGATATGCTTTGCGGGAAGTATCAATATTGTTCGACACACTTAGAATAACAGTCGTTATATCTGTCGTACGAACAAATTATGAACTGTACAGAAACTTTGGAAGAGTGAGGAAACTTTGTCACGAAAGCAATTTGATATCGAAGCAGTTGTCAAAACTTCCACACTTTTTAATGTTTTGATATTATGAATGATATTATTCTCAAGGAAATTTTGTTTCAGATGCCTCTCCACGGGAAGTTTTCTTATAGTTTTAAAAATGTCTACGAAAAGATAACTTTATTAAAGTGCTTCAAAAGGTTTGTCAAGATATCGATTTTAGCTAGAATTAGGAAGTTTAATAAAGTCCAGACTCAATAATAGGATGATCTTGAAAAAATCAAATCATATTTTTTCACTATCTTGTTTTTCATGTTGAGCTTAAGTATGACCCCTAAACTACTCTAAAATTATTTAGAATTTTCGATTGATGAATTGAAGGGCCTCGTGGCGCGGTGGTTAGCGGCTTCGGCTGCCGATCCCTAAGTTGCTATGGGGCGCGGGTTCAATGCCCGCCTTATCCTCCTGGCCTTCTATCGGATGGGGAAGTAAAACGTCGGTCCATTTGCGTAAAAGAGGTTTTGGGTGACTCACCACACATAACCTTCGGAAGTCTAGAAATGAGCAAAAACTTGCAACAGAGACCACAAAAGACCCGGGGGTCGTAAAAGTGGATTGCTTTGCTTTTTTTTATTGACGAAATATTGAGAAAATGCATTTGGTATATCAAACATTCACATTTGACTAAAATTTGGTCACAGAGCTCGAATTTGATAAAAGTAAGCAAGAAAAAAGTTTTTTTTTGGTTCATTATTCGGTTTTTAAGTCCCATACAATTATTCGGCTAATCAAAACTTGGGATAACCAATGCTGGTTGATATTAGCTAATATTTAAATCTGGCAACCTTAGTACTTATATAAAATTGTCATTGCATTTTAAATCAGAATTTCAGAAATTTCGATGAAAACGATTTCCGGAATCTTCGTTTCAACCATATTTTGAACAGAAACTTGTAAAAATACAACCTGTTCGATAAATCTAAATCAATGAAAATCTGGCAACCCTGTCATTAAAAAAAACACACACACTTTGCAACCTATTTCAGACATTTGTTTTGTTTTTATAAAGATCGGAATCAACCTTAACCTTATCCTTTTAATCATTAACTTTGAATAACTGGCATTTTTGACAAGACATATCGCAACTTAAAAAGCTTACTGGCCATCTTTGAGTCGAATAAGTAGAAGATCTGGTAACCTTGCCTTTAAATTCTACCTTTTAGAGTGATTTGTTATTCATTCCGTGGTCAATAAGATATGGTAGGTACAAATTGTAATAGTGATGTGATTTGCAAGACTCTTCCAATAAGTCTAAAAATTTGAAGATCTGGCAACACTGCCGTAAGATACCACCAATCAACCGAAATTTGTAGAATTCTCAAAATATGATAGTTTTTTTTAAATGACCCCCCCTCCCCCTTTAAAATGAGTTTTTCTACAATGTTTTGAATTTTTTTGAAATCCCTTTGTACAACACCGCAAAAATTTTATTTTTCGCAAAAATATATTTTTTTTTGACAATACTTAGATATTTTGGAAACTAATGGTGGCAAACCAACTAGATAGGTGTGTAATGCATTTTAAAACACTTTTTTCATTAAAATTTTGAAAACATGGCTCAAATTTTATACTTTAAAAAAAAGAAATATGGAATTTTTAAAATTTGAAAGAGTAACTAAAGAAGGTTATACAAAACTTGAAGTAGATATATAATTCAGTCTGTAAATCTGAGAACACTGTCATGAGATATCGGAAAAAAAAATTTCGAATAAAAATGTTATATTAATTTTCATGGAATTATTCTATGATGTATGTTAAAAAAGGATAGTTAATATGTTTAGTTAACGTGTTACAATAGAAGAAAAGTGAATTGTGAATTAAACAGAAGAAATCTTCATTTTCATAACTTATTTATTGATATTGTTTTAACCATATTGAAGAATCTGTCAGTATGAACTTTTAATGAAAGTACATTTAGTTAACAAAATGTCATTTAATAATTCAATTTTTTGACTATGATATTGATAGAGAGCTTACGAGAATAATGTACTTAAATCAACAATTGAAAAAATCTCTAAGTCGCTCTAATAACACAACGATACACCAGATTTCAACACAATTTTTCCCCAACAAATCTTCACCAAACATCCGGAGCCCATGTCATAGAGCTTGATTTATTCATGAAACGCAAATGATACCCACCCACATTTTTTCATCCTTTCCACACATTCTCTCTTTCTGTCCGGAAACTAATCTGCTTAGCACAATTCTACGCTTCGCTTGCGTCTGGCAGTCATATTTTGAAAGGATTCAATTTGCCTCCGATATTGCTTGCTCTGCCGCCGACGGAACCAACTTTAATACACACAAACGCACGCACGCAAATCCACTTGAAAAACATCCATCCCAAATCACCACCAGCACACAAAAACTACACTCAAACATACACACACACTTTTTTTTAGAAAATTTTCACACACAAACAGAGAGCGACAGAGTGTCCCGTAATCCCTTCCTGTTTATTTTGTCTCACAATCTTCCGCCCCGGCACGCTCAAATAACTTTCCCCCCTTCCATATCCATCGTTGTCCCGTTTCACCCCACCTTCCCGCAACGCAAGAAAAACTTCACACTCCCACACGCACCCACAGAGTTTTCAGGAAGAGCAAGCAGCCAGAAACTTTGTGCTTCGCTGGCATGGCCAATGACTTGGTTTGCTTTTTGGCTCCTTAGCATATCCCACAACCCACCGACTCTTCCGTCCCGTCCAACCCATCAAGAAGAACCCCGAAAACTTTTGCCGACCAAGACTTGAAAGTGGAAAAGTGTACACATTTAGCACCTCTCTCTCTTAGCTACCTCCTTCCCCGAATCATCATCAGCGTCGACGTCGTGGTCTTTGCATACCAGAGGAAAAATACAGTCAATACCCGAAAATTTCACCCAAGTGTGAAACGTGTAGAATGTGGGTGTGTGTGTCTACTCGCTGGGTGTCTTCAAATAGGGGAAGTGGGGTTAACTGGAAAGCTAAAAAAATTAATTTGATGAAGTTTGATTGCGATTTAAGCACCATTACAAAATGTTCATCTCTATTACGGACTTCAAGATGTACTTCACTTCATTTGATCTTAGAGAATGTTTGAAGTGAAGTGTGATGAAATAATGAAGTTTGTGGTAGTGATATACAAGGTAAGTACTGTATAAAAGTGCTGTGAACTTTACTGTGAAGAAGTGTGAAGCTGTGACATTTCAAGTAAGTTTAATACTAAAATAAAAATCTAAATTATAATAAGTCAACAGTCACTGTCAATAAACATATCAAATCCTAATTCTGTTATTGTCGGTTAGATCAGTCAGATTAGCAGAAGAAACTATGCGAGATTTTTTTAGGCATAGAATATTCATAGGATTAGCTCATTCAATTTATCGCAATTTTGAACAGAAGTTAAAAAACGTTACTTAATCCACCTTAAGGTGGTTGGTGCCTTCCTAGCATTCATGTTGTGTTTTAGGTGGTATTTACAAATTAATTTAAGAGTTTTTTTTTAATTTTTTTTGTTTGTTTTTTTTTTAATTATTGATTTTACTTGAACAGCAATGTTCAATTCTTTTTTTTACCAACTCTTCAAAATAAAGGTGAAAAGTCTCATGAGTTATATATTTCAGTTAAAAGTTCGTGTAAATCTTTGTCGAGACAAAATGATGCAGCAACATAATTAATACAGATTTTTTCCAGAAGAGACGCAGACACTGCTTAAGCGATGTGGCAACCGGGTGATACGCATGCAAGGGGGTGTGGCTGCCAATCCCCCGCGTGGTCAAAAAGTCAAAAAAGCAAAAAGACCCGGTCTTTGAGGTTATGCAAAAATCACCCTTTTTTGTAGCTACTAAAAAACTTTTTCTTGGCATAACTTTAAAAGTACTTCACTAAACAGAATAACATTTAATAGGGTCTTAGGGGACACCAAAACGAACAGAATAAGGCGGATCCGGCCAAAATCGGTACAGCCATTTCTGAGATAATCGTGTGGAAAAAAATCATGTCTACACACATCCCCACAGACATTTGTTCAGAATTTGATTCTGAGTCGATAGGTATACGTGAAGGTATATCTAGGAGTCGTATTTAAGAAGTTCATTTTTCGAGTGATTTTATAGCCTTGCCTCAGTGAGGTGAGGAAGGCAAAAACATTGCTTTCGCTCTTTCTCAAACGGATTTCAAAAATAACATGAAAAATTAAAAGCTCCTAAATAGGTGAAAATAGTTGAGCATTTCCTTATTCAAAGTTATTATAATTTGAAACTGAATTTGAGCAACTGATTTGAAGCTATTGCAATTTAAGAAAAAAAATCAGTAATGTTACGGAATTCAAGTTCTACTTAGGCTAATTTGATCTTCAAGAATGTTTGATGTTTGAAGTGTGTTAAACAATAAAGTTTAAGGCAGAGCATTACAAGGTTAGTACTGTGAAGTAGTGTGAAGCTTTCAAAAAAGTGTCTAAGAAAAACGTTGAGTTTTTAGTTTGAATTACCGTCATCAGGGGTGACATTGGGTCTGGGGGTGAGATTGGGTCATACAACTTTTCAGAGTATCATCAGAGTAGAACTCATTGGTAAAGAGGAAACTTTACGAGTTGTGTTTCAGCGTAAAATATTCCGTCATTTCAATTACGGACTTCAAGTCTATATTCAAAGCTTTGAGACAGTTTGAGCATCAGATGCATTTGCTAGAATTTGCTCTTTTAACCCTTTCAGGCCTGATGGGTCATATATGACCCAAAAATCAAAATTTTCTAAAGTAGCCTATAATTTTCGTATGGTCCTCAGGATCATTTTCCCATCATTAACTAAAAAAATATTTTTTTGAAAATTCAGGCCTGAAAGGGTTAAGGTAAATCTATTTGAAACTGGATTTGACCAAACGTCATTTCAATTACGGACTTCAAGTATCAATTCAAAGCTCTTAAATAGTTGGAGAATAGGTGAAAAAAGATAGAACTTGCTTGTTCGAAATTGAAACGAGTTGAAAGTGATTTGAACTCTAACATTTTGAGGAAGTCAGTTATAGTTAGCTCTTTTCAAGTTAAATCAATTTGAGGCTGAATTGGAACAAAATGTGTTTCGACATTTCAATTACGAACTTCAAGTATCAATTTAAAGCTTTAAAATTGTTCAAGGATTAAAGAAATCAGTTAAAATTTGCTCGTTCAAAGTTTTATTGATTTGAAACTGAACTGGAACACTTTTTCGTCAATTACGAACTTCAAGTGTCAATTCGAAGCAAAAAAAAAACAGTTTGAGGAAAAGTTAAATTGAGGAGAATTTTATCGTTTGAAGATGAATAGATTTGAAACTAAATTTTAACAAAAAATATTTCGTCATTTCAATTACGGACTTCAAGTATCAATTCAAAGCTCTTAAATAGTTGGAGAATAAGTGAAATAAGATAGAATTTGCTTGATCGAAATTGAAACGAGTTGAAAGTGATTTGAACTCTAACAGTTTGAGGATAGTAGAAGTCAGATATAGTTTGCATTTTTCAAGTTAAATCAATTTGAGGCTGAATTTGAACAAAATATATTTCGCAGGGGTGTGTTTGATGGGCTTGAGCTAGGTAGATGCGCATTTGGCTGAGGGCGCCTACAGTGCATACATGATTTTTAGGGCGCTGACAGTCACTAACTGGTATGTGAGGCGCTTATAGTGGAAACGTATTTTTAAACTTTCAAAATAAAACAAAATCCTAAAGTACCTAAACATACACATGGTTCTTGATGGTTAAACAAAGCGTAGATTAAATTAAAAAATAAAATATGGTAAATTTACCTATTTTAACAAAGTAGTACTTATATAACGTAAGTTTAATTTTGGGGATTAAAGATTACTATTTTTGCATAAATTTTATTTTTTGGTACGATTTCTGCTGATATTTTTTTTTTCTGTGATTTTGAATCAATATTATTAGAAATTAAAAAAAGTCTTGTCGCAAAAAGAACGATACACGCCTGTGAACCCGTTGCCGAAACTGCAAGGTTTAAGAGGGCTAGATTATAAGGTGTTACGTCGATTCCGCATTATCAGAAATAAAAGTTATTTTATGTTTTTGATTTTTTTTTTGCATTCAAAAATGTACGCACCTTCCCGCAAATTTATTTTAGGAAAATTTCAAAAATTCTTTAACGGTTAGTAAGGTAATTCGCTTGGCTAAACACTTGGTAGAAAGTGTCAAAGATTTCAAGAACCTATAGGTTTGAAAACATTATTTAGTAAACAAACAGTGACTTTTGCCCTTAACTTACACAAACTTAATTTTTGAAAATTCATAAAATTGACTCTAAACCTAGTCGTAAACCCTTTCTTTGTCCCGTCGTACTCGATAATGAAAATGCCCATCCCCCAACGTGGACAAATAAAAATGTTATCATAAAAAGATAACTCTATCTACACATAATTAAATTTGATCCATTTTGGAATTGATAACAAAAACTGTCTCTCGCGTATTCAATCCAGAAATCAGAATTATATATTAACAGGGTATCCAGATCCACGGTAAGTTTCGGAGAACAAATCTAAGATAAAAGTGAATATTTTTTATCGATTTTAATGTATATATCTATGGAAAAATCACATGAAATTGATAGAAACACGTACATTCATATTTATCAAATTTGTCATGAACATGCCTTGAATGACTTGAACGGGACCATCCATAAACCACGTGGTCACTTTAGGAGGGTATGGTGATTGTCCTCGATCCATACAAAAAAGTTTTTTTTTTGTATGGACAATTGTCCACAAGAGGGGGGGGGAGGGTGGTGGAGGTAACAGATTCCCAAAAAAGTGTCCACGTGGTTTATGGATGGTCCCAACTTGAAAATAACATATAAAAAAATCCTTATTCAGTTATCCGAAAAACACAATTACTTAATAAGGAAAGGAGGCAGAATTCCTAAAATAAAGGAATTTCGTCCTTTTTTATTTCAGTGTATGGCTTTAGAACTTTATCTTTGCAATCAAATCGGAGAAAACAGATTGACTAGCTCTCAATAACATAATCTGATGCGATTTAGTATTACCTAAAGCGTCCAATTTCCCAGGGTTACAAAATTCCCGGGAAACGGTAAATTTTAAATTTATCCAAAATTGTTCTTATATTGGTTCTGGTTAATATTCTTCAACAAAATTGTATAAAATAGCAACTTAAATGATCAAATTAAGTGCGAGGGTCAAATAATGCCTTAACTGCTTGAAAAACATTTTCAAGAAAATATATTGATATTCTAAATTTATAGACTATTTCTAAATTTACTAGTATTTTTTTTTTGCAGTGATATTTTGTCCAATCACAGTCTTTTGACGGCGAGTAAAATGAATCCATGCTTCAAAACCATAACATTGCTATTGAATATGGCTCTGTGAACAGTTTGAGAGAATATGATAAAGAATAATATTGAGACGACGTTAAAATGAAATACAAAATAATGCAGAAAATATGGATTTGTTGGCAAATCGTTTTTCTTGAACAAATCTTACTTCTTTGAGCTCATGAATAAATAGATAAGCATTGAATTCACCTTAAAAATCAGCTTTTTCACCTAAAATATCATTTTCATAAAATCACCTTCTACATAATACGAAGTAGTTTTTTTATGATTCAGCTTAATAAATGATTTCGTCTAAAAGAATTTTCTTAGCAATAAAAGTAGTTCAGTTCATATTAAACCTCTTACGCCCTTGTTAGCTCAAGTTTTTTTTCTTGATATTAAACTGTTAACACTTTTTAACAAATTTACCAATTTTTTTTTTGAATAACCCTCTCTGAGACATCAATTGATATTTATTTCAATTTTCATCCAATTTGGCCATGGTAAACAAAACCGTAAAAAAATATAATTTGATCTTGGCAGAACAGGATACCTAAGTTTTAAATGATATAACAACCAGAATTATAATAGTTAATTTTCATTTCATAATATCGTAATTTTTGTTGCTCAACGAATAAACAAGATCCCAGTTGTGAAAGCTTCAGAAACTAATATTTTTTGAAATATTTATACTTTGATATGAAATTTTCAGGCGAACTGAATGATTATAAGAACAATAAATTGAAATGAATAAAATAAAATTGAGTTTTTCATTACTATTTTTTTGAAAATTTAAAAAAATGTGCCAAAAAGTTAAGAAAATTATGAAACTATGTTATGCGCAATTATCGTTACTTTTAACGGCATTGCTTTATTGAGACAAAAAATTGATATCAAAATTTTATTAAATATCTTTAAAAAAATAAATATGAGCATTCAAAATGTCTCAGTTAACGCTTCCTATTGTGTAACTAAGCGAAATTCGCATATTTCAGCTAGTAACGAACAAATAATGATATTTTATTATGAGAACTTGTTCCGAAAATTGTTCTTAGAGATCTAATTGATAAAGTCTAGATTATACAAAGTGGAATCAAATTAGATAATTTAGAAGAATATGTGCAATTTGCATAGATTATGTATATGTATTAGGATGTAACAAAAATTACATTTTGGCGGGCATTCAGAGGTTTGTTCCGGTGGTCATACTGAGCTCAAATCCCAAATATGAGGTTGATTGGATGTAACAGGAGCTGGCGCTTTGCATTTGAATTTTAAATGGGATTTAACCCGTAAAAAGATTTTTTTTTCAAAAATGTAACTTTTTAAGGCACTTTGGCCACTGAAGCGCTTATTTTCAACATCACTGGCGTGTAGGCCCGATTCTTGCACATCTTTTGGTATATATAACATTGATATTTGGAGCACCCCGGAGCTCGGTACAGACCTTCAAAGTTAAGCATTTTTTCGAAAAATCGATCCCAGCATAATCAAATGGTGTCTCGGACGCCGCGAGATGCGACGTAAATCTTTTTTACGATTCAGTAGCCAAAGTGCTTAAAAATATAATAAGCATATTGTTTCAATCAATTTTCAGTGACTTTCCAAAGAAAATCTGATAAGATCGTTATAAAATTCTTAGATTCTTAGAAGAAGTTGCACTTGGGGCTAAATATTATATTTCAATTTACCCCTCAAAATTTCGGGAAATAGACTTTCTTACAAGGTGCAAAATATCAGACCTACCTTATTTATCTAGGAGAACTCTAAATAATCACACCGTGTACATTGTACACTGTATGACTTAATTAAAATCAAACTATGTTTCAATTCCCATATTGATTCTCGATCTATAAAGTAAACGAAATCACTTAGTAAAGTCCTCTACTAGAATAAAGTTGCCACATAGAGCGATTTGTTCTGAGTCCCTATCACTTCGAAAAAAAACCATAACCAGAAGCGAAGATCTCTTTCATCAAAAAATAAAACAGCAATTAAAAAAATAATATTAATGGTACTGATTTCAAAAGTATTCTTTTTTCAAAGCTTCGGGGTAAATGTTCCGAAAACTCTACCCGTCAAAAATCATCCTCTGTTAGAAGATAAAAAGAGTAAGTCAGCCTACACAAGTCATCTGTTGGAAACATGTTAACAAAGCGATGCATAAGGTTTGCATGCCCTGTGAGGCTGTTGCTGCGAAGTGGTTGTTCAAGAATGCTACACCGTTAAATACTGTAAGCACAGAGATAAAGGATGAATTGCACGTATTTACAATATGAAAGATGATAGTGTTCTCATAAACATTGATGATCGTGCCAAAAAAAAATAAAACGCATTACGCAAATGAATGACGAATTAGATTTTGCGCACTACTAAACAAATAAAAAAAAAACAATGCGATTGTGCTTTTAAAACGAGCTCCAACATTTTTACCAATTCGGAGTATCGATTCACCTGAAGGGTAGGCTTACTCCTTCAATATGAGAAAGTCATTTGAAATCATTGGTCCAAATTTGATACATTTTGGTGAGCGAGTTGGCTTCTCTCGCTCTTGGGGAAACATATAGTTGCGTGAGCACAACAACCAAAAATCATTTAGTTAAATAAAAAAAAACTTATACATCGCAAGAGTGACAAAGCTAAATTTAAATAAAACAAACAACAAACCATCGCGCAGCGATCGCGCATCGACTTGGCGACTTTGCGACAGACTGCGACAGCACTACCATGAAACACTGAAATGTTTGGTTGACTTTCCAGAAAGGGTGCACATGACTTGAAAAAAAGAAAAGGGCGCTTCAAAATTGAGCCATGAAATTGGTGAAACTTGGTGCAAGCCCTTTTATGGTCAAAAATATCGTTTAACTTGAATATTTTTCCTTAAAAAATAAATAAATTTAAGCAAACAGCTAAGTAGATGTCATCTACTCAAATCTACCCATAAGCACACCCCTGTTCAATTTTTTTTTTCAGCCATAAGGGCGCCTCCAGTCAAATTTTCATATTGAGAATTTCAATACATTTTTTTAAGTCGTAGGGGCGCCTCCAGTCAAATTTTCATATTGAGAATTTCAATACATTTTTTTAAGTCGTAGGGGCGCCTCCAGTCAAATTTTCATATTGAGAATTTTAATACAATTTTTTAAATCCTAGGGGCGCCTTCAGACAAACTTAATTTAAAAAATATCGCTCCTCGACTTGGCGACTTTGCGACAGACTGCGACAGCACTACCTTGAAACACTGAAATGTTTGGTTGACTTTCCAGAAAGGGTGCATATGACTTGAAAAAAAGAAAAGGGCGCTTCAAAATTGAGCCATGAAATTGGTGAAACTTGGTGCAAGCCCTTTTATGGTCAAAAATATCGTTTAACTTGAATATTTTTCCTTAAAAAATAAATAAATTTAAGCAAACAGCTAAGTAGATGTCATCTACTCAAATCTACCCATAAGCACACCCCTGTTCAATTTTTTTTTCAGCCATAAGGGCGCCTCCAGTCAAATTTTCATATTGAGAATTTCAATACATTTTTTTAAGTCGTAGGGGCGCCTCCAGTCAAATTTTCATATTGAGAATTTCAATACATTTTTTTAAGTCGTAGGGGCGCCTCCAGTCAAATTTTCATATTGAAAATTTCAATACATTTTTTTAAGTCGTAGGGGCGCCTCCAGTCAAATTTTCATATTGAGAATTTTAATACAATTTTTTAAATCCTAGGGGCGCCTTCAGACAAACTTAATTTAAAAAATATCGCTCCTCGACTTGGCGACTTTGCGACAGACTGCGACAGCACTACCTTGAAACACTGAAATGTTTGGTTGACTTTCCAGAAAGGGTGCATATGACTTGAAAAAAAGAAAAGGGCGCTTCAAAATTGAGCCATGAAATTGGTGAAACTTGGTGCAAGCCCTTTTATGGTCAAAAATATCGTTTAACTTGAATATTTTTCCTTAAAAAATAAATAAATTTAAGCAAACAGCTAAGTAGATGTCATCTACTCAAATCTACCCATAAGCACACCCCTGTTCAATTTTTTTTTTCAGCCATAAGGGCGCCTCCAGTCAAATTTTCATATTGAGAATTTCAATACATTTTTTTAAGTCGTAGGGGCGCCTCCAGTCAAATTTTCATATTGAGAATTTCAATACATTTTTTTAAGTCGTAGGGGCGCCTCCAGTCAAATTTTCATATTGAGAATTTTAATACAATTTTTTAAATCCTAGGGGCGCCTTCAGACAAACTTAATTTAAAAAATATCGCTCCTCGACTTGGCGACTTTGCGACAGACTGCGACAGCACTACCTTGAAACACTGAAATGTTTGGTTGACTTTCCAGAAAGGGTGCATATGACTTGAAAAAAAGAAAAGGGCGCTTCAAAATTGAGCCATGAAATTGGTGAAACTTGGTGCAAGCCCTTTTATGGTCAAAAATATCGTTTAACTTGAATATTTTTCCTTAAAAAATAAATAAATTTAAGCAAACAGCTAAGTAGATGTCATCTACTCAAATCTACCCATAAGCACACCCCTGTTCAATTTTTTTTTTCAGCCATAAGGGCGCCTCCAGTCAAATTTTCATATTGAGAATTTCAATACATTTTTTTAAGTCGTAGGGGCGCCTCCAGTCAAATTTTCATATTGAGAATTTCAATACATTTTTTTAAGTCGTAGGGGCGCCTCCAGTCAAATTTTCATATTGAGAATTTTAATACAATTTTTTAAATCCTAGGGGCGCCTTCAGACAAACTTAATTTAAAAAATATCGCTCCTCGACTTGGCGACTTTGCGACAGACTGCGACAGCACTACCTTGAAACACTGAAATGTTTGGTTGACTTTCCAGAAAGGGTGCATATGACTTGAAAAAAAGAAAAGGGCGCTTCAAAATTGAGCCATGAAATTGGTGAAACTTGGTGCAAGCCCTTTTATGGTCAAAAATATCGTTTAACTTGAATATTTTTCCTTAAAAAATAAATAAATTTAAGCAAACAGCTAAGTAGATGTCATCTACTCAAATCTACCCATAAGCACACCCCTGATATTTCGGCATTTCAATTACGAACTTCAAGTATCAATTTCAAGCTTTAAAATTGTTCAAGGATTAAAGAAATCAGTTAAAATTTGCTCATTCAAAGTTTTATAGATTTGAAACTGAACTGAAACACTTTTCGTCAATTACGGATTGAAGTATCAATTCGAAGAAAAAAAAAACAGTTTGAGGAAAAGTTAAATTGAGGAGAATTTCATCGTTTTAAGATGAATAGATTTGAAACTAAATTTTAACAAAAAAAATATTTCGTCATTTCAACCACGGACTTCAACTTTATTTCAGCAAAATTCTAAAAGAGCTTCCAAATAACATAGTTGGGATTTGCTTACTCATAGTTGTTCTAATTTGAAAGCGAATTGCATCAAAAAATATTTCGTCACTTCAATTACGGACTTCAAGTGTCACCTAAGCAAAACTCAACTCAAGGTAAAATTTGAAGTGAAGTGAACAAGGTAAGTAAAACAAGCAGTGTTAAGTGTAGTGAAACATTCAGTGATTCCTGTAAAAAGGTGGTTAAGTTCTTGCAGTAATTCATGTAAGTAGTCAGAAAAAAATCAAAATTGCTAACATGTCAACTGTCACTGTCAATAAAATTTAAAAATATAAAAACTCAAGCGACTCATTGCACCCCACATTCCACCCAGACCATCCAAGCGCAAAATAAGTGTACGGAGTCTTGGAACATCCCCCTCCCCCTTCCCGATCCCCATTAGAGGCCCCCCTGGTCTGTTTGATTTTATTTAGATGGAGCGCAAAAACCAAATATCTTTGCCGCTTCGTTTGCCCGGAAGGTGCTTTTCCCAGCCCCAGCCTCAACGACCGAGACTTAACTTTGCTGCTGCTGGTGGTGGTCCTTCCAGGAAATTTCCCTCTACCAAGGGTGTTGTGGTTGTGCTTTCCGAGGAAAACATCCTCAGCCCACACGCACGTATCGCTTTTTATCGCTGTATAACTAAGATCCCAAAGTTTATTGACGGCTGACACGTTAGGAGATGATGGAGTCTGGTGCGGGGGCCATGCGTGTGTGACTCGCTTTCCTTTGATAATATTTAGTGAATAAATATTTTATGCTTGAATGATATTTCGGTGATAAGCAGAAGGAGCAGCCTAATTCCGGGCAAATAGTCGAAAGCTGGTTCGCAAACAGAAAAAAGGAAAACATTTGTGGGAAGGGGGGGGCGAGCAAACCGCAACGTTCCCCCTTTTCCGATCCGATTAAGATGTGTAAGCAAACTGATTTAAGCGTACTCCTCTCCTCGCAGCAAACCCCCCTGGTGGTGGATATAAATATTTTAGTTGTGTGCTGATCCCACGTTTAATCCTCTAATAATAAGCTGGATCCAGAACTCCAATCCAAGCAGGCTGACTTTTCGACCAAGTAGGCCGGTGGTGAGGTTTTTTTTTTTGTTCTCACAAGAACTTTGCACAAAGCAAGCTGCGACGACCAAGAAGGGAGGAGGGGGCGTTCGAAAGTTGTTTGCGAAAGAACGGAAATTAGTGCCACGAGAAAACGATTTCCGGAGGGGGATTATTACGCTGATTAGGTCGATAATGGGGTGCTTTCTTGAACAAAAGAAGAGGCGAACAAAAAAAAAGAAGGAAGCTTAAGAGACTTGATTGTGGCGGATTTTGGCACGCTCAAGTCAGTTTTACCCGCGGCGGGGGAGGTGGTTCCACTGGAATCGGAGAAGATTATCTTTTCCGGTGGGAGTTTAAACTGGGCGATGAAAGTTTTGTGATTTTCTCGCCTTAAGTCTTAAAGCTGAGGATGAGTTTGATAGTTTGTGAGTCTCTTCGATTGCGGACGTCAGGGTCGAGCAGATACATCGTAAAAAACTGACTTTATGAGGTTTGGAAGCTGTTTGAATCAATTGATTTCAAGCAATTATAGTTTGAACGAAATATGAGATCGTCACCTCTATTACGGACTTCAAGTCGCACTTAAGCAAGTCTGATTTCAAAGAGAAGTTTGAAGTGAAGTGATGTGTGCAGTGACAATTTCGCTAAAGAAGTGCAAGGTAAGTACTACAGTGAAGTGATGTGAAGTGAAGTTTACTGTGAAGCTGTCTATGAAGTGTCTTATGAAAGAAGCTTGAAACCATGTAAGTACAGAAGATATACAAAATTCGCAAAGAAAAGTTTGATGTGAAGTGTTGTGATACAATCAAGTTTATTGTAGAGATTGATCAGGTATGTACTAAAGTGGTGTGTTGTTGATTGTGTTAAATGTGAAGTACATGATTTGGTGATTCGACTGGATCATGGTCATTAAATGTAAGTAAAAGTGAGCTGTTTTATCTTTCTCAAATTTCTCGTTACATGTCAACGATGAAAAAAACAGGGAAGTACTCCAGTAATTTAGAATCCATATCATCAACTGTCAACCGTGCTTTACAGTGTCATTTTTATATCTTCAAATTCCACACATCGTAAACCGTGATAAAACATGAAATTTTATAATTTCACCATCCCGCGCGAGCACCACCAAAAAGATATGACCTGCCACAGGCCATCTCATTTCACCTTTTTAATTTACGACACTCCACTTTCGACATTCATCACCGCTGTTATTCCCGCCACACCAAACGAGTCCTTCCAATCTTCAAACGACGACCTGGTGGTGGTACCACATGGCGTCACGAGGTTGAAAAATACTTGTTATTTTCGACCGGCGACGACACTTTTCCCGCCCGAAAATCAGCCTCATTTATTACCCTGTGATCCGCCGCCACCCCTTCCCGTTTCATTTTTTTCACCGGATTTCATCCACCAGCGAAAAAAAAACAGTCCGGAAATTGCCCCCCATTAATCCCTTATCGCAGTGTTGTCGCAGTCATCAAAAAAGTGCCATAATAAGCGGGAAGCAGAAAATAAAATCCATAATAAAGCTTCCCCTAGTCGTCGCTGCCGCCGTCGGCGGGAAAAAAGTGTTAGTCGGGATTGTGAGTGAGGGAAAATGATCCAACTTGCCTAGACTTTTCTAGCCCCAGAAAAAAAACGCAAGCAAACTCTGAATGGAAAACAGAGAAAAAAGTCGAGTGTCGAAAAGCACTTGTAGAACAGCAGCAGCAGCAGCAGCACAAAAAAACACGAAAATATGCTCATTCACACTCTTTGCAGCCACTTTTCCACCAGTGTGATCACTCTGAAAACAGAATTGCTCTAGAGCGAGAGTGTGTTAAGAGAGATGAAAAGTGTTGGAGGAAAAAGCACAGCCAAACCAAGGTGAAGAGGGGCGGCTGGGTCAAAACTTTTAACCCTCGACTGATCGGGATGGGATTAGAGCATTAGCAGTGAGGGCTCTCTCATCGGAAAACATCGAAAAGTTTATCCGGTGTGGCGCGGGATGGAGCCGATTCGTTTCGGGAAATGATGGGTTTTCACTTCGAGTACGGACTTCAAGCCGCAGTTAAGCGCGGTTGATTTTGCGGTGAAGTTGAATGATTTTGCAGGTAAGTTTTTTGATGTAATGGAAGAGAAATTTTAGAATTTGGATCTCAACGAAATGTTTGAAGTGAAGAGCATCAAGGTAAGTACAACAGTGAAGTGAAATTTTTTTTACTGAAAAGTGTCTAACGAAATAAAAACAAATCATATTTATACAATATGAAACAAGAAGCAAACATCTAACAAGTCAACTGTCACTGTCAATAAAAAAAACCTAATTGTTCGATGGTAGAAATTTAAATAAATTAAATCAGCTAGATGAGATGAACCCATTGTTTAAGAGAACCATTTTTCATGTGTTTTTTTTTTTTTATTTAAATGGCCCACCACACTCCCCCACACCAAAAAGCTCTAGGAACTTCCTGGTAGTGGACGCAAACTATCCTTAGCTCGTACACACATAAACAAGAAAATTGAAAATAAAAATTGAGCCAAGGACTAATTAGATGTGCGGTGAGTTAAACTACAAGGATGGTATCCCAGTGGAAGAGTCTTTCTTTTAAGGGATCCACGAAATTAAAATTTATTATTTAAAAGCTAACATTGACGAGTGATTACTTAAAACTAAATTGATGAATTAAATAGTTCGTTGAGTTTTTGTTTGTGTTGAGAACATTTAGGAATTGCAGCTCCAAAGACAATTTAAGTACAAGCTACTGTAGGGAATTTATAAAACAGAGAAATGAAGTTTTTTTTTGCCAAATAAGGCCGTTGCAAATATTTTTCAAAGTTTATGTCGACCCCCCCGCCCCTCCCCCCTTAAAAATCGCTCCGAAAAATCAGGGGGCAAAAAAATTCGGCGAAAATATGAAATCTCTTCATTACTTGGATATTTTGAAAACCAATGATTGTAAAACAACTGGGCAGGTGTAAAATGCCATGTAAAATAATTTTTCCATTCAAATGTTAATACCATGGCTTGTAATTTCAATTTTTGTATTTTTTTGCACCCCCCCCCCCCCCTTAATTATGGCCAGAGTCGAGGGACATAAATTTCAAAAATTATATGATAAATTGTGTTCAATAGATCAAATCAACATTTAAAAGAATTTTCATTTATTGAAGTTGATAAACTGTAATAATCGGTGCGAAAAAAGCTTTAAAATTTAAGCTTGTATTTATTTTTTTACAATAAAAGCTTTGTGAAATTTTCTGATTTTCTTGAAAAAAATTTTTTTATGTTGGAGTCAACTCTAACATTCTAAAAGGGTGTATTATAGGATATTTCACCTTTTTGAAATATTAGTTTTGACTTCTTATTTTTTTTTATTTTTTTTTCGAAGAGATTAAAGAATCATAAATGTTTCATTTATCAACATTGAAAATGAGACCATTAGTTTCTAAGATATCAGTACTAAAAAATAAAAGGCTGTTTGACCACAATTTTCTGATTTCTTTTTCTTTTATTCGTTGAATTTCAGCAACCAGAGGTCAATGTCTCTTAGGCAATTTTATATGCGTTTTAATAGTAGTTTATGCAACACGTTGCAAAAAGAGGATTTTTTCAGCACGGGTCGTACATTTATCCAACGAGGTTCACCGAGTCTGATAAATACGAAGAGTGCTGAAAAAATCAAGTTTTGCAACGAGTTCCATACAACATTTTTTGCAATTCCAAAAAACACACATTGAGTGAAATTTTATGTCAAATTTTCATGTATTTTGTCAATAAATCGTTTCAATCAAAAAAATGTTGAAAAGTGTTACTTTTCGAAACAAGTGCTGAAAAGTTCACTTTTCAGCACCCATTTGAGTGCTGAAAAGTAGAACTTTTCAGCATTTATTTTGAAAAGTGTTGCTATTCGATTCTGTTATTTTTGGTACAGAAAAGTAGGCTATTTCGTCGTTCAAGAATGACAGGAAAAGTGAGTAGTTTCACGACGGAATTGCAAAAAGTAACTTTTCGAAATCCGAATTGGATAAATACGACGAGTGCTGAAAGAATCAAGTTTTGTCATGAGTTGCTCACAATATTTTTTACAATTCAGAGAAACGCTTTTTGAATGGAATTTGATGTCAAACATTCATGTGTTAAGTAAATTCACCGTTCAATGCAAAACAATATTGAAAAATTTTACTTTTCGAAACAAGTGTTGAAAAGTTCAACTTTTCAGTACCATTTCAGTGCTGAAAAGTAGGACTTTTCTGTACTGGTATTTAAATGTATTGATTTTCAAATCTGTTATTTTTCGAAGTTAAAAGTAGGCCGTTTCGATTCTCCAGAAGGACAGGAAAAATTGACAGTTTCACAGAGGGATTGCAAAAAATAATATAATATAATATTGGAAAATCTTGAAAACGATGTGACGGTATCAAAAAATCTGTAAAGTATTTTTCTATTGCAAATTTAAAATTACAAACAGAAATCATAACAACAAATCGAATAAATTTCCCGTATTTTTCCATACTTTTCTGAGGCTCAAAAGTTGTAGTTTTTTGTCCCGTAAAACATTTTAAAAAAGTTCAATAAATAAAAAATAAGTATTTTGAGATATTTTTTTTATCCTTGTACCATGTTTTTTCTTGATAGTTCACATCACTACCTACAACTTTGCCGAAACGTACCAAACCGATCAGAAAATTCCTTCAAAAGATGCTGATTCTCAAATTTTTACGTACCATTTTGGTATAGACGTCTGTCAAAATTGTATGAAGCCTTGCATGAGTGAACCAATGACAAAAACGGCCTATTTGATCATAGGGAAGGCCCTCAAAAATTGTGGGCCATATCATCAAACACAAAAAATTGAAAATACGCTAAATCATCCAATTTCGTAGAAAATTGGTCTATTAAACAACAATTTCTTGAAGTTCCTTGAAATTTCGAAACTAGATCCAACAATTATAATTTCGTTGGGAATGTCAAAAACTTTTCAAAAGTGTTTGTTTCCAAATTGAGGTAGAAAATCTTTTTTCCATTCTAAGTATTCACTTTTTCATGAAAAGTTAAATGAAATTTCTTCGCAGATGTGAGTTAAAAAAAATAATATTTTAATGAAAAAAAACTTTAAAGCCGATTCCGAAACTTAAATTCAGGTGCCACTCTGATTTAGACATTTTTGTAGATTTCAATTTGTATAACAAACAGAAAAAAAGTTGAATTTTTGAAGGTTGAAAATTTGGTTGATTGAATATTACCGCTTTTTTGAGTAATTTTGCCTAAAAAAATTGTAGAAATGTGAACCCGATGAAAATGCATAAAAAAACCATTAATTATTTTTTGACACTAAATTTTTCACTTTTCTGATAAATATTTTCAACATTTTTTTCCTAAAGAAGACAAATCCATTCAATTTAAAAAATCATATTGTAACATCAAATAATTAATGAAACGAAATTTCAATCCGTTGTCCCAAAATTCCCAAACTATAAAATAAATAAAAATTCTGTATTTGATCTAAATGCTCGGAAAACGTAATAAAATGTGTTCTTCATAGTTAACAATCGGTTTTAAAAGTTTTTTCAACGATAATTATATTGTTAAGTATTTTTTTTTTAATTTGATAGGGGAAGGGGGGGGAGGAGTTTCAGAAATTGAACCTTACATTTCAAAAGGGCAAATACATTTTTAAACAAAGAACCCCTTTACCCAAGAAAAGAAGATGTTTCAGACAGGTAAGTTTTTTGTTTTTATATATGGGTCATTCCACCTGAAGTGTGCAAGAAAAATGCAAATTTGAAAATTACTATCTCCGATTCTGCTCAAATTTGGCAGAGCTGATGAGACTATCAAAACATGCAAAAATCCCGAATTTCATCCAAATCGGACCACCCCCTCCATTTTTGTACCCTCCCAAAAAATCGACATTTTGGCGATTTTTGAGCAAAACCACTATCTTCAAACGACGATAACTCAGGAACCACACATCTTAGAGGGTCGGTCTTAGACTCAATTTTGAAGGAAATTGGACGTAGAATCCATTTCTGTGATCAAAATTTAGATTAAAATTGAAAACTTTAAATGGCCGTATCTCAAAACAGCCCTATTTATGTTTTGAATTTGACCTCGCCATCGTATTCCCCGTCCGATTTTACATAAGAATCACTTATCGACAGAAAGGAATATGTTTCGTTCCAGAGATATCGAATTTTAAAGTTTTGAGTGTTTGAGATTACCTACATCTGATACACTCGCCGCCTCTGCTAGATGCACTCGGGCGCGCTGATCAATAACTGTTACCTGCTTTTATTGAAATAAGATTTCATCCCAAATAATCATTAACAAAATAGGCAAATATTGAATGTACACCACTGTAGGAAACTGCTGTATAATCTTAAATTTAAAAAAAAGTATACAGTGAATTTGTGTGCTAGCCCAATCGATAGCCCAAGAATGGAATTCCTGCAGAGCTAGCAGGAAATTGCAATTGATCTTGTAAGAAACACTTAAGAAAAAGTGTACGATACATTATAGTGTTAAAAATTATGAATTAACATGATTAAAACTCTCGTGAAGCATGATTAAGCAAGAGGATTTCCGGAAAGTATAAAACTGAAAAATGTAAGTAAATCACAAAGATTAATCTGATTTATTAACTGATTAAGATCAAATTCAGTTGTGTTGATTTCGACACCGTCCGAACAATATTCTTTTTTTTTGTTTGTCAATCATTTAGAAATCTTGAAAGACGATAAAGCTGCTGTCAATTATTCAGATGAAACTGGCTCACAATATAAAAATCGGTTTAATATGATCAACCTTTCAAACCGTAAGGCAGATTTTTTGAAGTTATTGCTGAATGGCAATATTTTGCTACCGCACAGAGTTATTTCATCTACCACAGCCAGCTCTACATTTGTTCTCACTTCAAATAAAAGAAATAATTTGATAAAATGGGAAGAAATGAGGAATTAGGAAAAATATAAAAATAATAGAAAAATGATATTTTTTTGAAAATTGTATTGTTAAAACTCTGTAGCATTTGCAAATAAATATTCAAAGTTCAAATTTTACTTAATATGGTTCAATGACTCTGTGATCAGGAAAAACAGTGCATTGAAAATTACCCAATAAATATTCCTTAAACAAAAAATAGGTTGTTCAAGGTATTGATTATCTCAAAATCGTATAAAATTATAAAAATGATTCATCTTACAGAACACCAGGTAGTAATTATTCATCAGCGCGCCTGAGTGCTTCTAGCAGAGGCGGCGAGTGTAGCTAATCTCAAATACTCAAAACTTTAAAATTCGATATCTCTGGAACGAAACATATTCCTTTCTGTCGATAAGTGATTCTTATGTAAAATCGGACGGGGAATACGATGGTGAGGTCAAATTCAAAAAATAAATAGGGCTGTTTTGAGATACGGCCATTTAAAGTTTTCAATTGCGCAATACAGGTAGAAAACATATTTTAATCTAAATTTTGATCACAGAAATGGATTCTACGTCCAATTTCCTTCAAAATTGAGTCTAAGACCGACCCTCTAAGATTTGTGGTTCCTGAGTTATCGCCGTTTCAAGATAGGGGTTTCGCTCAAAAATCGCCAAAAAGTCGATTTTTTGGCAAGGTACAAAAATGGAGGGGGTGGTCCGATTTGGATGAAATTCGGGATTTTTGCATGTTTGATAGTCTTAACAGCTCTGCCAAATTTGAGCAGAATCGGAGATGGTAATTTTTAAGTGCTGTTCCGCTTCAGATGGAATGACCCATATTCTGTCACTTTTCCATGTCAACATATTTGAGTTTTTTGAGCATGTAATAGCAAAAATCAAATTTCCAAGCCTAAAAACCCTAGAAGGTTAAGTGCTAACTCCCAGCTTTTTTTTTTGCTTCCACGTGTCAGCACCAGTTAGTCTGCACAACAAAACTGCAATTGCATCATGCTCCGGCGTCGTCGCCTTCGTCGTTTTCGTCATCAACGTCGTCAACAGCAGTGCAGAGTCATTTGGCGCGAGATATCATCTTTTGCCGCAGTTTTTGACGTGTACGAAAAGCGCCGTGCGGCTCCACCAAATTGAAAAAAAAACCCGAGTGCCGGACCGGAGCAAGTGGCAGCTGGTTCGCTGCGCAAACACTGAGCAAATTTCACACATTCTAATCACGTGAGATCACTTTCGACGACTCGGTGTGTGTGTGTGTGTGTGCTTGCAGCACGATAAACAGGCATCCAACACATCGTTCTGCGACGAAGACGTGCCAATTCGGAATCTGTGATTTTCCCATCTCAAATGTGTGTTTGTGAGGAGCAAAAAAAAGAAGGTACAACTTGGATGCAGAAAAGCGTAAAATGCATTCTCGTTTTTCCTTAGATTTTCTTCACGTCCTCTTTCTCCAGTGTGGCAATACCGGGCAATCTTCTCCAGCGCACAATCACATACTACACAGAGGGAGTGTTCCCAACCAACCAACTATCACACAAAGAAAACAAATCGAATCATAAATCAATACAATAGTTTCGGAAGGCAGGGAAGGGAAAGGGAGCAAGGGACGATGGTGTGATGCGATAGAAATGTTGATGAAAAGAATCGTTGAAACGTACATGACTTTTCGTCCTTAAAGGAGGCTGGAGGGGGAAAAGAGGGTGGGGTGGGGTCGTCTCACGGGGAATCAGAGACCAACAATGTTGAACAATAGACGAAATAAAAAGAACAGGATCGGTTGAAGAAGAGGAATAAGGCAAAGAAGGTAGATTTTCTTTTACTTTGCTGATGCTGGAATTTCACACCCCAGTGGGTTTTCCCTTAAGGTTCGACTGTTGCACCAGCTCTTTATATGGGAAAGCTTATGTAGGCAAAGAAGGGATTTTTGTTCGATTTCTTTCGATTTAAGGTTTTATGTTTGCCGTTGTAATAGAGTTTGGCCAGTCAGGACACACTGTAATTTATGTTTCTGCTTTTGTACATTTCTATTCAATTATGGGGAAATGCTAAAAATTTGTTCAAGTTTCCTAAAACTAGTAATTTTAAACCTCTTTTTCATTTCCAATAAAACCTTTAAACTGAATTTGGCTGAATTAATAATTAATTTTAATTATTATCAATAATTGTTATTTTAATCAATTTTCAGTAAAAAATGACTAATTTTTGTTATGAATGAAATCTAGTAAACCCTTTACTCCCCATTTGTTATTTTTTTATTTTTTTACCGGGATCCCGGTAATTTTGAGCAACTTTTGTTCAACGAAAAACTTTACTTCTTCTGTTTGATGATTTTCTTCATCTATTATTAGTATTTTTATTTGTATGTATTTGTAATTTTCGTTTCTGATTGTTTTAGACCTATTTTAAATTCAATATTTATTGGACACTTTTTCGAATTTTCTAGTGTTTTTCAAATTTTTCAGATAATGTTAGGCCATTTGCGGAAAAGTCACAACAAAGTGTGTTTACACATAATCTGGGACAAAACAAAAATACTGCATACTTATTTTGACACAAAAATGATGTACTATTTATTTTAAACACGTCAAAAGATGACCTTTAATCTCATAAAAGAAGTGAATCTATCAAACCAAAAATTAAATCTATAAAATATATTTTTTTTTCTTTCAAATGCTTTAAAAAAACAAACAAAATTGGTTTAAACATTTATTTTTGTTTTTTTTTGTGTGTAGCCTGTCAAGGGTTAAATTAACAAAAAATCAATAAAATAATCAATTCAAAAATCCTTTAACAAATCAATTTATGAAACAAAAAGATTCAGTCAAAGCTGATAAAAATTTTACGAAAGTATTTGTCCCTATGCTACTGTTAAGGAGGTATTAGACTACGACAAACAAACAAACTGTCATTTTTTCGTGTTAGACAGTTCGCTAAACTCGCAAACATGTTTGCGGCAAACAAACAAAGCAGGAAAACTGTCAAACCGTCAAAAAGCGCGAGTTCGTTTGTTTGTTTGTCATAATCTAATACCTCCCTTACAGTCGAGGGGATGAGGACAAATAAAACCTTTAAACTGAATTTGGCTGAATTAATAATTAATTTTAATTATTATTGTTATTTTAATCAATTTTCAGTAAAAAATGACTAATTTTTGTTATGAATGAAATCTAGTAAACCCTTTACTCCCCATTTGTTAATTTTTTATTTTTTTACCGGGATCCCGGTAATTTTGAGCAACTTTTGTTCAACGAAAAACTTTACTTCTTCTGTTTGATGATTTTCTTCATCTATTATTAGTATTTTTATTTGTATGTATTTGTAATTTTCGTTTCTGATTGTTTTAGACCTATTTTTTGCCTATTTTAAATTCAATATTTATTGGACACTTTTTCGAATTTTCTAGTGTTTTTCACATTTTTCAGATAATGTTAGGCCATTTGCGGAAAAGTCACAACAAAGTGTGTTTACACATAATCTGGGACAAAACAAAAAATACTGCATACTTATTTTGACACTAAAAATATGTACTATTTATTTTAAACACGCCAAAAGTTGACCTATAATCTCATAAAAGAAGTGAATCTATCAATCCAAAAAAATAAATCTTTAAAATATATTTTTTTTCTTTCAAATGCTTTAAAAAAACAAACAAAATTGGTTTAAACATTTATTTTTGTTTTTTTTTGTTTGTAGCCTGTCAAGGGTTAAATTAACAAAAAATCAATGAAATAATCAATTCAAAAATCCTTTAACAAATCAATTTATGAAACAAAAAGATTCAGTCAAAGCTGGTAAAAATTTTACGAAAGCATTTGTCCCTATGCTACTGTTAAGGAGGTTTTAGACTACGACAAACAAACAAACTTGCATTTTTTCGTGTTAGACAGTTTGCCAAACTCGCAATTATGTTTGCGGCAAACAAATAAAGCAGGAAAGCTCTCAAACCGTCAAAATGCGCGAGTTCGTTTGTTTGTTTGTCATAATCTAATACCTCCCTTACAGTCGAGGGGGTGAGGACAATGTTTTTTTTAATCGAAATTTAAGTCAAATTTTAAAAAACAAAGAACATCACAAAATGTTTTAAACATCATAAAATTGCAAATTATCAAAGCGATATTTTTTTTCCCTGTGTCCGTCTTTTTCCGATCTGTTTTCAAAGATTTTATTGTTTCTTGTTTTTTAAAGAAATCATATTAGCGTCGGCCAAATATTTTAAAATTCGTATATTCTTACTTGAATTAACGTAACTAAGGGAAAACAAATAATCATTATAGGAAAATTGACTTTACTCTTTAAGGCCTGTGTTTTTAAATATTTTTGTATATCGATGCATAATTAGGACCATACGAAAATTATGGACTAGTTGACAAAGTTTTAATTTATTTTTAAATTTTAAGTTTATTAAACTTGTCCTGAAATTCTGTTTGGGCCTAGAATTTTGTACCGTGAAATGCCGCAACACTTTGGATATTTGATATCAAATTGCTGTCTGGTACTTTAAATATTCTCTCTTTCTCCCTCTCTCTTTCTCTTCTCTTTCCAATTTCTATTTAGGCAGCGTTCATAGCAGCCCGAGACGGAAAAATATCAAAAATTCACTGGTGAAATAATCTTCATCAAAAGACTTTCTCTGAGCCCTCACTGAGAGCGAAAACCGTATGAGACCGAACCGCTCTTCTCTCTTGCGAGATTTCGGTCAAAAAAGATCTGTGCGAGATTTTTGGGAGAAATTTCAACCTCTTTAATACAGGCACAGGTGAAACGTCAAACGATTCTGAGTTGACACTTTTCAAGCAAGACAAATGATTGAAATTTTGAAAAAAGCAGTCATGGCAATCTTTTTTGTGTGAGTTGTTTTTCAATCAAGTGAAGTAGGCCATACAAGGTGTTGCCTGGTTAAGGTCAGTTGCTAATTTTTTATTTGACACATTTTTGAAAATTTTTATGTGTTCAACATTTATGTTGGATTATTTTGAGATATTTTTAAGCAACTTCCCAAAATGTTACAGATCTCCATTCCCACAGTGCACAAAACCCGAAAAATAACCCTAATTTCCTCTCAAAGAAAAAAAAAACCCGTTCGTCGATGGTTAGCCGCACATATGTTCGCCCCGGGGAAATCTCACCAGACGGCGTTGGCGGCCAATCCGGAATCCGGCAGTGCCCTTCCGTCTGGATCCCACCCGACTGTTTTTTATTCTTTTCACACTCCGGATTTGCCGGACCAGAACCACCACCACGTGGCAAAATAAATCCCAACCATCACTTACGACAAGTTTGTGGAAGGGTGGGGGGGCAAAGTGGGGTAAAACCAAACCTATTGATTTCCTCGAGATCACCCGCTCTGCCATAAAAAAGGCAGGAGGAGGGGAAGAACCGCTGCTGCAGTCTGCTATAAAATGGTCGAATTTTATTAGCGCAAGGGCGAAATTTCATTTAAATTCTTTTCCAGTGTCGGGATAGAGAGGTTTCGAGGTTGCTTTTTTTTTTGCTGCGCTCCGTTGATTGCACTGCTCCACCGGAATCAACGGGAATCGTTTAACCGTATGAATGCGGACCAGTCGTTGGTTCTGGGGAGTATCTCCGAGGCGAGCGGAGAGCCCTTTTTTTCGGGGGTTTTATTTCTTTATTTAACAGCACCCTTCTTTTTGTGAGGGGGGATTTCCCTCCTCAAAAAAAAAGAGAGAGCAATAAGTGAGTGTGGGATCTTTTTCAACCACTTTTCATGTTCTCTGTATAGGTTGGAGTGTGTGTGAATACACGTTTGGAACCCTTTTGAGCACGTGGGTGGACCCCATCTTGATCTGCTCTAACGATGACAATTCCGGCAGAAGAGGGCCCCCGACTCAGGTCAAAAGGGCGTAAGTGAATTTCGTGTGATGGCTTGGAATTGTTTCCATTATCGAGATCGAGTGAGTGAAGGTAATTGAGACTTCTTGCTTACATTGTACTTGTATCACAAATGTGCTTACAGAGAGACATTTTCCCATTCCCTTTATCAGTTGAATGGAGCGAGAGAATTCGTCGAAAGTCATCAGAATGCTATCACATTCCGAAAGTCAATGTTTACCGAAACCATTGTTGGGGGATGGCAATCAACTGATCAAACAGCTGCAGAGATGCAGTTGGGAGTATTCTCACGTGTGTGGCAAATGGTTGGGAAAATTCGATGATTTGCCTTTTTTAAAATGTGATTTTCAGATCAACTTACGATAATATTTACTGTTAAGGTGGCGAAACTTACCTGGAACGAGAGAGAAAAGAAAGGAAATTTTAGATACAATGTGCTCTACATTAAGTCTACATTCAGGCGCATTTCAAAAATTGATAATAGATGGCGCTCTTTAAAATCTTTAAATCAACACGTTTTTCGAAACATCATCAATCTGCGCCCTCAAACGGTTCGATTTTCCGCACACTTTAAAGCAGATCGAGCAGCAAGTTCCGCAACTCATTCGTCTCAATTCAAAATCGGGGTGTCATCGTCATCAACAACAACAACAACAATGACGCCCACCACTTGCTGGAAGAAGAAGCAGAAGAAACTTCACATTTTAAGGGGTGGTCGTTTAAACTTAAGGGGAGACGATGGAAGGACGTTGATATCTGATTGATGGCCAACTGCAAGATAGTCATCAACGACCGGAACGAAGAGAGAACCCCCGCGGCCGGAGTCGTCGTCGTCCATTCAACCTACCGATTTCTATAGGGCATTAAGGGGAGAATAGGACCTCCTTCCCCGCTACTCACTCTCCCTAATGGCTCAACAGGAAAGGAATAAATATTCATCGATCAGTTCCCATGATTGAAGTCATTAATTTTCCTTTGAAATTTATAATCAAATTGAAACACTTTTCATTCAAACCTTACCCCCTTTTTCCTTCCCTTCCCAGCCCTTCCGGTAGCCAGCAGACCGAAAACTTAAATCCCCGCTCATCAACCGGGACCGGGGGTTTTCCCATTGATTATGGTTTCATTTAATGGTAATATTTTTCATCTTCAATCAAGTATCAAGGAGCACATTATTCTCCCCGGCTCTCGTCTCGATTCGTTGCTCACGAGCCAGCCAGCCAGCATGCGGCGGCAGTGGCGGATCTGACCCACTTTTAAGCGTTAAATAATACATCTGTCTGCAGGGCTCTTCCGGGCTTGCCGGGAAGCCGGGCCGGGATTTTCCGCATCCTCCCCCCTCAGCACACAACTTTTCCAAAGTCGTGCGGAGCAGTTTTTCGCTCCGGTGGGTTAGGGTGGTCACTTGTTTATTTTTAATATTGCAAAAAATAAGCTTCTTTTATCAAACAGATTTTGGATTTCAGTTCTAATTTCTAAAGAAATATATTTCAAGTATTTCTAGATTACTTTTTTCAAAACAACCTATGTGTCATGGGTTTCCTATGTACATAGGAACATTTGAAAAACTAAGCGAGATTTCTTAACAAAGGGCTAGTTTGAATTGATTTTATAGTTTTGTCCCTCGGCTTGATCCAAGCGGCTAAAAAATCAAATTTTTAGCATAATTTACAATATATTTAATCAAAAGTACCACAAAACGCATTGTTTTTTTAACATCCATATAAATGAATTTCTGTGAACCGATCTATGAACCGAAATTGAAATTTGCCTTAAAAAAATTAATACCAAAAAGACGTTTAAAAAAATTATAGAAATATATTGCAATCGCTTGTACAAGTTTTACCAAGCAAATATCAATTCAAGTAAAAAAATGGTTTTTGTTTATTTTAGATTTTTTTTAAGGATTTAGGAGGAGGAGGAGGAATTTGAAATAAAAAAAAAATGCATTGGCATTATAGGAACATTAAAAATCAATTAAGAATTCTAATTCAGTTGTCTGTTTTGACCATTTCGCTGTCCTGGTGATCTGGTTTTATTTTTAAATGAAAACAAATTTGAAAAATAAAATATATTAAAGCTTTTAGGAATAACTCCAACCTTGTTTTTATTTCATACGTTTTCACGATATAGATGTTTTTGTTTTTATAATATATCAAAAATTGTGTGTCTTTTTTTGTGATAAATATTCAAAATTTCATTAAAAAATGTTTATGATCCAAAATAAATCAATAATGGGAAATGTTTGATACTCAAATTCCTTGTTGCGGAATTTTAAGAATATAAAATTTAAAAATTGTATTTTGTAAAAAAAAAAACATTTTAAAAAGTACAACGCATAAATTTCTTCTATACAAATTTGAAATTCAGTTTTATTCTTCTTAAAGGTTTTTCGGTTCAGAAATTTAAAATTTGTCCATAGTCTAAAAGGTCAATTTTGACATTAAAATAGTAGTTTATGCAACATGTTGCAAAAGAGGATTTTTTCAGCACGAGTCGTACATTTATCCAGCGAGGTTCACCGAGTTACGACGAGTGAGGAAAAAATCAAGTTTTGCAACGAGCTCCATTCAACGTTTTCTGCAATTCCGAAAAACACCATTTGAATAGAATTGGTGCTGAAAAGTAGAACTTTTCAGCATTTATTTTGAAAAGGGTTACTATTCGATTCTGTTTATTTTTGGTAAAGAAAAGTAGGCTGTTTCGTCGTTCTAGAATGACAGGAAAAGTAAGGAGTTTAACGACGGAACTGCAAAAAATGTAATTCTAAACGCATACACTGCCCATGTTTGCATAAATGTCCCATATGCAAAAACAGCAAGCTGAGAAAAACGCATTTGAAGTTTGTCCCACACATAAGGCTACGTGTTAAATTTTCGTGAAAAAACTGGATTTCCTCCTGATTTCAAGTACAAAGTACTGGATTTTATAGGCTTTTCTGAAAGAGCACACGATTTTGAACCAAACTGCATCATTAACTCAAAAACGATAAAAATGCATATGGGACATTTATGCGATCATGGGCAGTACAGTCCAGACTCGATTATCCGAAGGCCTCGGATAAATTTCACTTTGGATAATCGAATCACGATTTTATTTTCTTTGCCTAATTTTTAATTATCGAGCTTGAGTATGACCCCTAAACTACGTTAAATCCAAGATGGCGGCCAATATGGCGGTGTTGAAATATTGAAAAAATGCATTTTATTGTTTAATAGGCACTAAAATGGGGTCGCAATACTCGAATTTGATGTTTAAAACAAGAAAACGAAAAAAAAAAAAAATTGTCAGAAGTTCGATTATCCGATGTACTATACAAACCTTCGGATAATCGAACTTCTGATTATCGAAACTTCGGACAATGGAAACAATAATTGATAGATTGGTAAATTGCAGTTTTATTCATTTTTTACATTTTGGCAGGCAAACTGAACATTTTTCCATTTTGAAATTTTCTGCCACTTTCGGATAACTTGATTGTTAAAATTATCAAGTTGAATCAATCATAAAAGATACTTTAAAAAATATTCAAAATAAAAATGTAAATTAAACCAAGATTGTGGTGACAATGTTGCGTTACCTATGTCACCTCAGTACTTTCGAAGAAGACGGTATTCAACGTCAAAAATGATTGGTGATAAGAAGCATCACACAAATTAAAAAGGCAAAGTATTAAAATTCAAGACTGATGTATGTGCCTTAAACATTAAAAGTGTATAGAAATACTTTAAATAAAAAAAATAATTAAAATTAAACAAGAAAAGTCAAGTCTTCCGTAGAACAAAAATTGATAAAAAATATCCTCCTAAACAGAAGAAAATTAAAAAACTAAAATAATTTTGCAATTTAAAAAAAGGTTTCTAGACAATCGAATGGATCATCTAAATTTTAAAGGAAAAACTTGAAAAGAGATGAAAGAAAAATACTAAAAATCACTGAATCATATGGATATTATGATGTTAAATAAAGTTTATGATAGCATAGTTTGCTCACAATAAGTTTATTTTTTACCTTAAATTAAAATTACTTTAAATTAGCATTTTGAATGCATTTATTCATAATTTATTAGTTGATTGTTTCATATTTAGATTTCGAAAACGATTCTCTCAATTTTATCACATCCATAAACTATCCTACTATTCAAGTGCGACAACCCTCACCGAAAAACCAATAAATTGCAGCCCTGTTCTCTCAAACTTTCCCGCCACCACCACCACCACCACCGTCGCAGCCACATCAATCCATCCAAGCAATCCGCCGGAAGCACATAACCACTTTGTTATAAAATTCGCATAGATCATTCCTCTCTCACTCCTCTCTCTCCCTCATGGCCCACTGCGCGTCTCACGCACTCACTCGCTCGCTCGCAATTCGCCCGGAATCCTTTGTTAAAGTTTGGTCGCACGACTACTACGATGCCACATTGAGACGAAAAAGAAGCAAAAATCGACTGTGATCGAAACTCGTCATTGAGGGAGGGGGGGACTTTTGTGAAAATGTTTATACATGCTGTTGAAAAGTATCGTTTTTCCCTCCCCACTTCTGCGCCTCTCATTCTCACAACATCATCATCATCACCGGCAGCATCGCGCCAAATATACACTTCCGGTTGGGCCAGGGAACAAAAAAAAAACAACAACAAAGAAGAAGGACCGTGGGAGAGGTGGGGCGGGGTGAAAATTTATGATTTTTAAAAAGCACGATGAAATATTATTGAAACTTCCTCTCTTGCTTCGCGTTTCCTCGCAGAAAAAGATTTTTTTTTCCTGCTTTGTTTTGTTTCGGCACATCATATTTTTTGCCCACAATTCATCCCTTTTGAGTGGTGCGAAGCTTTTCATCATCATTGTCGAAGCTGTTAAAGAGAGATTGAACAGAAAAAAAACGAGCTATAACTTTCTCGATTCAGGAGAAACAAGGAGGGGGAACTACCTTTGTGTGCAACAAAAGGCACTTGTTTCAAACCGAAAAAAAAAACAAAAAAAACTCGAAACTATATTGCACATATCGTGTGTCCGATGTGTGAAAATCAGGCTTCGATCAAGAAAGTTTTTACCGCCGCTCTTGCATCGAGAAAAAAAAAACGAGTGCCAAAATTGACTCCAGCAACTTGGTTGGTGTTGGGTTAGAGAGAAGTTAAACGGAAGTACGGTCCGACGGTTTAGACTTCCGGAGGAGAGTCGCTTCGTGTGAGTTTCAGTCGATGGACTTTCGAATTGAGTTTTTTGCTTTCTTTTTTTGTGTGTGTGTGGACACGAAACATAAGAAAGCTAGACGGAACTGATTCAATTTTTAATTGTGATTTGAAAGGGGGATTTCATTTGGACGAATTAAAGGGGATGGATTTTTGAACTTTTATTAAAAGGTAATATAGATTTTTTTAAACAATATATTTTTCAGCTAAGCCATTGCAAATATTTGTTAGGGTTAATATTGCCCAAAATCAGGGGGTAAAAAAATATTTTTTTTTTCAGAAGTCTTCAAAATTTTAATGGATAAAGAAGTCTAATCATCTGAAAGCAATTTGAAATACTTTTTTTTATCATCACATTAAGCATGATTGAGATTTCTATAAAAATATTTTGAATTTTAGGGAAATTCCGATCACAAAAGGTTTTCTTCGCAAAAAAATAAAATTAAATTTGAGTTTTGAATGTAATATACATTTTTGTTTACAAAATATATTTTTTTTTAAACACTCAAATTTTCATGATTTGAGATTTGAGTATCGTAATCGACGTAATGCTTGTACGAATTTAGTACACCCAAAACTTGGCAGCAATCGTTGAGAGAATTTACGTACACAGAGAATACGTAAGTAAGTTTCCTAAAAAAATAATTCATCCATCAAAACAAAAAGTGTTTCCTTCAGGAATCGAACCAGGGACCTTTGACAAACTAACTCAATAAGTCATTTTTGCCTCGGCCACCACAACTTGATGTCTGAAGATTCACTGTTTCACTTAACGAATGAACACATTTGTTTTGATTGTGTGAGTTGATTGGTCTTCCGATTTTGGGACTGAGCCCTCTAAACCTCTACCGCCCAAATTTTTTCGATTTTTTTAAATTTTCCCGTGTTTATTTTGAGCAACTTTTGTTCTACGAAAAACTTAACTTCTCTTGTTTTATGTTTTTCTTGTTTTATTTTTTGTATTTTAATTTGCGTTTATCTTGTCTAGTTTATCTTTGTTTTTGGTTGTACTTGGCCTATTCTACCACCTCCTATCATTACTTTTTGCCGTTTTAGTTTTTTCATGCTTTTACAGTATTTTTTTTTCAATTTTTTGCATGTTTTTCACATTTTTCGCTTTAGAATTTATCATTATCATTTATATTGTAAAAAATGCGTAGAGGCATAGTCTGGGACACTACAAAAATACTTCCTTTTTTACTTAAAATATAGGAAATGTTAGTAAAAACACAGCCACAGTTGACCCCTCAAAAAATGTCACATTTAAAAACATTGGCAAAGCCACATAAATCAAGTCCAAATTCCAAAATTTTATTTTCCAAAATTTTAAGGAATCTTTTTTCCAGTGCTTTTGAAACATCAAAAATTTATTGGAAATAGGTTTTTAGCGATTTTTTAGATCGAAGCTCGTCTAACGGCTGGGTTGGGTTGTAGAGGGTTAATAAATGTTGAGGGCACGATTCTCTCGACCCTGAATTGTGGGTTTAGTACTTAGTCTATATTTTAAAATTAAATTTTCAATTATTTTGGTTAGTAAGTTTGATTACGATACTCGAGCATTTTTTTTTCAAGTTTAAAATAATTTAAAATCATGAAAAATCATATGACCAACTTATTTTGGACATTTCAAATGTTGGGCTGGATTTTGAAATTATTTTTATAAAAATGAGCAGGAAGTTTCAAATATGTTTAATTTTTAAACGTAAAAAATAAAACCATTCGATTGAATGATATCAAGAGAAAAAAATGGTTGGGTAATTTTCAAAGCTTTCCAAAAATAATTTTGCTGAGGTTATCAAAACTTATTTAAATTGCAAAAAAAATAATATTTTTTTTCGAAAATCTTCATTTACAACTTCCAAATGGTGCCTTACATTTAGTGATTTAGTGTATTTTTTTCCTGAAAAGTTCTAATCATAACGTATAACTTTGCCGAAGACACCAAATCAAGCAGAAAATCTTTTCTCAAGATACAGGTTTCGATAATTTGCTAAATTTCATCAAAACAAAAATCTCGAAAAAAAATGCAAATTATTTGTTTGCAAAATTGATGGATAACTTTGTTTTTAAAATTGCAATTTTCAATTATTTTAGGCTTTTCCAAGTTATTGAGTTTAGTTACGCTACTTGAAAATATTTTTCAGTTCTTGATTTTAAAAAGTTTGTGTAACGGTTTTTTTTTCTAAATAACAGTGAACTATTTTATCTAACAGGAAATGTTTTGAAAGGTTATAAGAAAAGAAGTAAACTTCACAGAGCTGGAAACCCTGTCATAACCTTGTGATTATTTATTTCATAGAAATTTAGGATTTTAAAAGGCCGCGGTGGTGGTCAATTTTGATAAAAGTAGTAGTCCGACTAAATCGCATGTAATTGCACTCTTTTTTTTAAAGACAAAATTGAATTATGGAAATACAGTCAGAGATACCAATATATTGAAACAGTTTAAAGGTGGAAAAAGTTACAACTTTAAATGAAATTAAATGTAATATAATCCTTCAATCATTGGATAATAACGAACACTGAATTACAAAAAATAATCCCAAAATTACTTTAATCTAGAAATTTTGCCTCCTTTTCTTACTAAATAATTCGAAACCCCAATTTATAATTATGGAAAGAATGTAAAATGCATTGAAAAAAGGAATTTTGTATTATTTTTTTATTTCAGTGCAGGAGGATAATCTCATTTATATCTTTGGTATTTCTGCATTTTGGCTTTAGATTACAGTTGAAAAAAGTCAAGTCGATTAAAATTGAACATAGCTCTGAAAAAACTTTTATCATTGTTATGGCTAATATTTTTGTTTGCTCACATGAAAGTTCAAAGGGAATATTTCATTTCAAGAATATGAAATAAGCCAAGACTCAAAATAACAATATGATTTACCTATTGCACATTCAGTACGACCCAAACTGCAAATCAATAGGCCATTCATAACCGTTCTGTTAACTGCATCATTAAAACCAACTTCCTCAAGTAATTCCATCTAACAAGCTGACAACGACCTTTTCGTGCCAAAAACCATCATGCCAATAAAACTCTACAATACCGTCGTCGTCGTCGTCCTCCCCCCAGTAAAACAGTAAAATAGGTACCAACTGCCACTTCCTAGTCGCTTCCATCAATTGCATTCGATTACCATCATTTGAGTTCTGGTGCCAACTGATGAGAGCAAAAAAAAAAGCAACTTTCGCTGCGACGAATTTCCCTCCGTTTTCCCCCTAAAGCTCAATAATTGATGCCACTCGAAGCTGTTTTCCCGGAAGTGTGAACTCTCTCGCTCTCTTTCACATATGCGAATCGCATAAAGTTCCCAATAACAGCGCTAGCAGTCAGCTCTTAAAATGTATAAAACGTCCCATGCGTACCATAAACACAATTCGGTTTGCCCCGGAAGTTCGGTAACCCACGACGACGACCGTACCAGCAATTTGTAAATATTTCATTACATTTTACGATCTGCGCGACTGTGAGTGTGTCGATTTTTCGGAGTCAAACCAGTCAAACACCACACCACGTGGACGTCGTCTTGAACATGAAGGACCACGTGTTTCGCTGTTTTTTTTTTCGCGCATGAAAAATTAAACATTATTTTATGTGCACTTTTTTTCCATACCTCCCCACTGTAGTTATTGTGTGTTTGCGAAGCTTTCACCACCGTGAATTTTTGTTGATAACGGTGGCCCCCGCCCCTTTTAGCCTACAATTTTACGAGCACATTAGCATTTTTACGTTCTCGGACAAAAATTCCGGCTGAAAGGTGGCGGGAAGGGGGCAGGACCTCGACAACGTGGAGACCATTTTAATCAGATGCCAAAGACGACGACGCGCGAAACACGCAGCGAAAGCCACCAAATCGCCGCCTGTCACGGACATTTTAATCCATTATAACTTTAACATACACGCTCTAGAGGGGAAGGGGGATGTAGGGAAGGGGGAGGGTCAGGTTAGGGGGGGGGGGGTTCGATCTGTCGAACACGGAACAAGACTTATGGCGTGCAGACATGGTCGGAGTGGGCGATTTTTGGGAGGGGAAATAAAGCAAAATGTCACGAAGAAGAAGAAAACAAAAAGGGCACAACATGGCTTACCCTTTTTGAAAAAAAAAAATATTTTAAATATTTCGTTTCACTCAAATCAAACCGTCACCAATCTGTTCGAACGTGTAGTCTTCAAACTTTACAAGCTTGTTTTCTCCTTCCTTTCCATCCAAATCCCCCACCTGTCACCTGTGCAGCTAACGGGATCAATCAGTCGTCCTCGCCCGATTTCCTTTCACCTAGTTATATTCACCACAAACGCTCCAGACGACAGTTCCTTTTTGCGTAAAAACACGACATATTCCAATCATCATTACACCGAATCACGTTTTGCCAATTCATGAATAATTGATAATGCTCTCGTGTACTAGCGTCCCACCGTCTCCCTCACACCCTCAAACAAACCCACCTCTGGATAGTTGAGGTGGTGTGGTGAAAACGAGAACAAATTTGGTCGGTTAGCTTTCCAGACCGTAGTCGTCGTCCTAGTCCTCTTAGTCTACCCAGAAAACCAGTAACAGCATCTTTTAATCATTCATTGTGTGACACATGGTACAGGTGTGTGTGTACCCGGGCAGACGGTGATGACAAAATTCATGCCATTATAATAACAAATACTGTTAAAATAACAAAATGTGTAATGGAATCTTCTTGAAAAATCCATTTTTACACAAGAGTTAAATAACAGTCTATGTTATCATCACCAAATTTGTCATTCGTTTGATATTGGTTCAAAATCGAAACAACTTGGAAATAACATTTTTTGTTATGGAAGAATAACTCCAACTGGGACGACCCGGACAGACGGTAATAACAAAATTAATAATATTTTTTTTTTCTTCTCTTTTCTTTTCTATTTTTTCTCTCTATATTTCAATAACAAATCCTGTTAAAATAACAAAAAGTGTTATTATTTTATCCTGAAGTTCAACTTCAAGAAGAAAAAATAATATCAGTTTCTGATAAAATAACAAAATTTGGTATTGAAGTGTTATTATATTGAAAATGTTCAATAACACGCTAATAAGAGGAAATGTTATACATTTCAAAAAACCTCTTAACAACAAAATTGGTTATTCGTTCGGTATACTGACATAGAAATAAAATTACCATAAATCGCACAAATGGAAAATTTTCTAAGTGTCCATAACACAATCTGTTTTTTTTTTCTTTTCTTAAATATGTTTAGATCTTTGGGATAATTTTGTCTAATTTCGTCGGGGTCATTATTTTGGCCATGAAATGGGGTCCTTAAGCTAAAATTATTCTAAAAAGTTGAAATTTTGGAAGTTAATTTTTTAATTATTTGATATACCCCCAAGGGACTTAGCTAAAATTGGCTAGAACTATGGGATAATTTCGACCAATTTCGTCGGGGTCATTATTTTGACCATGAAATGGGGTCCTTAAGCTAAAATTATTCTAAAAAGTTGAAATTTTGAAAGTTGATTTTTTAAATTATTTGATATACCCCCTAAGGGATTTTACTAAAATTGGCTAGAACTATGAAATAATTTTGACCAATTTCAACGGGGTCATTTATTTCACCATGAAATGGGGTTTCAAGCTAAAATTAATCCGATAAAATTAACTTTTGAGAGTTCTTTTTTTTTCAATTTTGTTATATTCCCTAACGGAATTGATTTATTTATTGAGAATTTTTGAAGTGTGAATAACAAAAACTTTTATTATTTTCACAGAGCCAGGAAGTCGGAGCTGACGTTGAAGTTCGAGCTGGAGTGAGACCTCTGGGAACTGCATAGGATTCAGCTAATTTTCAGCAACTTTTACTTGGAGTCGGAATCTGTGAAGTCGGGTATTTTTGGAGAGCTAAAGTCGTCGTTGACGTCATATCCGGAGTTGTCTTCAAAGTATGAATTCGAAGTCGCTTGAAGGAACCCGACTCTGCAGCCCAGGCTAGTACAGAAGAGTTATGGCAACTGCAGGTTTATTTGCAAATGGCAAATAAACCAAAACAATAACTTTTTTTTGTTATGGAGTCATACAAGTTTAATAACAATTTTTGTTATTATGCTGCTCCACCACTCCGCACAAACTAACAAATCTTGTTATTCCTTCATGATTCCTTCTGTGTTATTGGTTTGTTATTGCATTAATAACATAATAACAGTTTAAGTTAAGATCATCCCAATAACATATTTCGATCTTCTCACAATATCAAAAACTGACCTTCCCAAGTTATTTACGTCTGCTCGGGGATCCCCGGGCAGACGGTAATAACAAAATTCATGCCATTTCAATAACAAATACTGTTAAAATAACAGAAATTGTTAAGGAATCTTCTTGAAAACTCCATTTTTGAATAAGGGTTTAATAACAGTTTACGTTATCATAACAAAATTTGTTATTGGTCTGATATTGTTTGAAAGCCAAAACAACTTTGAAATAACATTTTTTGTTATGGAAGAATAACTCCAATTGTTATTGGGCTGATCGGATTAAAATTAAAATAACAAAAAATAATAACAAAAATTTGTTTGAAGAATAACTAAAAATGTTATTAATCTGTTATTACAATAACAATTCAATAACAAAAAAAATCATAACGGCGAATAACGAATCTTGCTATAAATAGCATAAAATGTTATTGGCATAGTATTTTCTAATATCAAAAAATGTTATTCTCAAGTTATTTCCGTCTGCTCGGGTCGGATTAGTTGTTAAAATAACAAAAAATATTGTCATTACAATAACAATCCAATAACAAAAAATTAATGGCGACGAATAACAAATCTTGTTATAAATAACATAAAATGTTATTGGCCTAGTTTTTTCAAAAATAAAAAATATATTCCCAAGTAATTTCCGTCTGCTCGGGTACGTGTGATTTTGTGTGACTTTGTATGAGGTTGTGTGTTTCAGTTTTGTTATCTCGGCTAGCTTAAATCGATTCCGCTTAGTCCTGGTCACACACACACACACACACACACACAAACATATTCTCAGATAGACTGGCAACACTTGCCCGTTCTCCCCACCGCTAACAAGAGAACCGTTTGCGTTTGAGATAAAACGAGAGAACAGGAAACTTTTAATTAATACACATTAACGAGATTACACCTTTTGCTTTGGTGTCGTTGGATGTGTGTGTGTGTGTTTGTATTCCTGTTGCTTTTAGGTTGATGGCCCCGCGACAACATTACACACGCCGCGTTCTGCTTAATCAAATTAAGTTCAAATATCTGTTGTGATTATTTGATAATTAGATTCGTGCGTTAAGCAAACGCAGACTGGCTGGGAACTTGAGAAGGTGATTCACACTACCACATTGAAGATTGATAAATTATGAAATATTTTCGAACTCTTAATCCGTTTAATTTTTGATTTTTTAACGAAATTCAAGAAAAAAAATGTTGATTTTCAAACCACAAAAACGGTTTATTTTATCATTTTTTGGAATTCCACTGCCATCACTCCACAATCTCATCAACGATTTCGAATTAAAACCATCCTGCTTCCCACTTTCCCCTCCAAATCTCCCCTCCCAAAAAACTTTTCTATTCTGCTAAATTTGATGAAATAAAACGTCGAAACGCCCCAACTGGCACACGGTGAAGCGGAACGAGTCATAAACAAAAAAAAAGCTGCTTTGCTCTCTCGCCAAGCTGATGAGGATTTGCCCCCGAAATAAAAAGTATTCCCGAAAATAGGAAAAAACTTTTAAACTAATCTTTCCTCCTCGAAAGTGTCTCCAATCCGCAAAATGTCTTTTTCTCCCCCCTTCCTGCCACTTCAAACCAACGCGCGGAAGCAGCTCCCTCGGAAATGCATTTAGATGAGATGAAATCACTTTCAGCGTGGCTGTGAAAGAAAAGGTTGCTTCTTTTTTTTTGATAAAGTTTTAGATTGATGCCGCCGTGGAGATGGACGAGACAGTGACGATGAAATTGGAAAAGATTGTCAACCGGCGTGAATGACAGCGCTGAGAGCGTTTAATAGAAATAATGCGGACAGGACGACAGTGGCGACGACGGTGATTTGAGCGTTCAATTTGGAAATGTTTTGAGATGAAAAGCAGTGGAAAATAATTAATTTTAGAGATTTCCGAGATTTCGAGATGGTTTTATACCGTGGAGAATTTCCCTTATCCCCTTAAAAAAGTTGAGCATCGACACTTCCTGTCTTCCAATTCCACTTTCCGTGTCTCGTGGAGTGTGATCAAAACTAGAAAAACTCTACACATGAGAAAGGATACATTTTTACACCAAATATTTGTAATTTTACATCAAAAAGTGCGTAATTATTTTTTTGCGTGGTATTGTTTTTAAACAATAAATAAGGTAAGTCAATAACCATAAATGACGTTTCGACCCGACTGGTAATGTGGACAAATAAAATTTACATCTTTTCTCGTGTAACTCACACATGAATAAAAAGGTAAATTTACAATATAATATTTTACATCTTCTAGGATTATATAATTTGAGTGCGAATCTGAAAGGTGTTAAATTTGATGTTTTCGCGTACCTTAATTCGTTTCCCTCTTACACAAAAATGAATACTAGTTTACCTGCTTATTGATGTAAATTCACACAAAGTATAAAGGTTTTTTTTTTCGTTCAAATAAATATATTCCTGTTCAAAAATCGCATGTTTGCATGCCAGTTGTCAGTGGACAATAATTAATTTTAGAGATTTCCACGAAGATTACACGAACGCAAGTGAGCTTTAGAAGTGTTTAGATTGATACATTATAAATGAAAACAAAAAAAATCACCTAGCTGTTTTACTGCAAGCATAACTCGCTTGGAAATACCGTAGAGAATTTCCCTTATCCCCTTAAAAAAGTGGAGCATCAACACTTCCTGTCTTCCAATTCCACTTTCCTTGTCTCATAGAGTGAAGTCAAAACTAGAAAATCTGTACACATGAGAATGGATACATTTTTACACAAATATTTGTAATTTTACCTCAGGAAGTGTGTAATTAACAAGGTTGTCAACGATAATATTATCGAGGCTCGATAACGATAATTCTATCGTCAGAACGAAAATTGTGAAAATTATAGTATTTTACAAAAATACTTTTATAAAGTAAAAGACACATACACAATTTTGTTTCGATTGATACCCACTATGGGTAATATTATATAAATTATAGTACTTTCGAAAAAATACCCAAATAATTTTTAAAATTTTAATTTTTTCTAAAAAAACTCAATAATGTGAAAAGGCTAACCAAATTTCGCTTCGTTTGATACCCATATTGCATATTTTAAAAATTTGAGTATTTTCGAAAAAATACGGTAATTTGTGAAAATTTTAGTATTTAACAAAAATACTTTAATAAAGTGAAAGAAAAATACAAAATTTCGCTTCTTTTGATAGCCATATTACAAATTTTGACAATTTGGGTATTTTTGAGAATATATGGTATTTTGTGAACAATTTTTAGTACATATTTATACTTTGAAACTTACTACATTTTCAAAAAATATATTCTTAGTGAAAGCATTGGAAATTTAACATGATATGGTTGAAAGATTTCAGAAAGATTAAAAAAATGAGGCGATTAGATTACCGCCGATAATATTATCGAAATAACGATAGACATTATCGTTATCGTCAGACGATAATATTATCGACGATAATTTAATCGATAAACAACCTTGGTTATTATCCTTTTTGCCTAGTTTTGTTTTTGAACATGAAATATGGTAAGTCAACAACCATAAATGACTCACCGTTTTCGAGAAAATGAAACCCCTCTGGAAATATGAACAGATAAAATTTACATATTTTCACGAGTAACACCTCACATGAATATAAAGGTGAATTTACAATACAATTCTAGGTTTATTTAATTTGGTTAAAAGTGCGAACCTAAAAAGTTAAAAATTTGACACTAAAAAGATTACTAGTTTACATGCTGTTTGATGTAAAATTACACAATTGATTTTGTGAGAAAAGTATTAATCACTAATGTTTTTTACTCCTTCGAATAAATATATTCCTGTACAAATATTACAAGCTTGTATGCTAGTTGTCATGCAGAAAAATGAGCTTTAGTTAACAGACTGAATTTCTACAGTACCAAACCTCAAATTTTGATAAATGTTGTTTTTGTAAAGATTTGAAACTTTGCAACAAAATTTTAATAATAATTTCTGAACGATCTAGGAAAAATATCAGTGATGAAATATGAACTGGTGATAATGTTTCTGAATAAGGATCGAAATACAATGTTTTATTTCGATTTGTTTGAACAGATAAAAAAAAAGAACAATACTTTCCTAAACTAGGTCAGCAAAACTCATTCTCAATACTTTTGAGGAGAAATTCAAAGTGGTTCTGAATGATTGGTTTTCTTGAACTGTTATCATGACAATTGAGAATATCGAGAATCAGTTTTTTGAACCTCCCGTCTACAGAAATCGACTCAAAATCGTTCACATGTTTTATCACGACAATATTTCCAATTTCGAAATTGTATAAATTTTTAACGATTCGATTTCTCGTTTCCGATATTTTCAATTCTTCTCTCTCTCCCCCACAAAAAGTCGACATTTACTATGGGTGTGTGTGTTTTTTTATCTCAACTTTCCACGCTCCTTCCCCAAACACACATATCGGCAGGAAAAATAATAAAAAAAATACCTGCTATCAATTCCGCCAGTTTAATCGTCAGTCAAAAAGTTCATTGCTTTCCTGCCTGTCTGCCTCCGCACGTCGATTTTCCCGCGGAAAATGTGCTGTGGCAAGCGCTTTCCCAACCATATCACCACACATCATCAGTTTGGTTTTTCGCCTCTTTTTTTTGCCTTTTGCTTCCGTTTTCTGGCTTTTTGGAAGGGGGTGGTGTAATTTTTACTGTTTTTTTTCGTACAACATCGAAAAACGTGTGAATAAACGGTGAATTTTCGTTGTGGTGGGAAAATAAGGGTGTGCGACGCAAAGGGGTGTGAAGTGTATAAAAAATTACATCTGCATCGCATGTAATAGACTTACACACTGCGGTACTGTTAAGAGTTTTTCCCCACCAATTTTCCACACCAGTCATCGTCGTCGTTGGGAAGGGCAGCCAAGACTAGCCTCTTCGTCCTTCTTCTCTCAGTCTTGTTTTTTTTCAACCAACTCGAAAACGGGGCCATTTTCTATTTGGGAAGGGCTCCCCCGAGAAAAAGGAGTGAAAAAAAAGTCGAGTCCTGAAAGAAGAAGAGGAACACCCCTACCAAAACGAACGAACGAACCAACTTTCGGGAAACAACAAGCTTATAAAATATTCATAAAATGTTCGCTTCATTCACGTGAGCTTGAGCTGCAAGCTGTTGTGGTATAAATATATGAACTAGAGAGGAGAAGGAGCAAAAAAAAAAAAAAACGAACATACTCAAATAGACACCCCCCTTCCCAACCCTCCCCTCCATCAAACTTCTTCAGACACTTTTGCGTGTCTTTGGTGAAATACAATCTGTTTTCTTTGGAGCTTCTCATACTTGGTTGTTGCTATTGTGGCTGTCTTTCTTCCCTCCGGAGATCGACGTTTGAATGGCACGAGGATTTACGATTTGATTTACACCATCACGGATCGAACAACCGCTCCCCCCTTGGTTGGTTGGTGTAGATGTCATGATTTGACACAATGACATCAGACAGGAGAAAAAAAAAAAGGAAACTTTGGATTCGGGAAATGGATTGAACAAACAAGGAACAGAAACCAATGAAATTTGAATGCTTTGAACAAAGAATAACGTATTATTTGTAAACTTCGTTCATCGGGCTGAAAATTGAGCTGAGAAAGAAATTACAAAAAAAATGTTTCAAATATACAATGTTGGTAAAGGTTTTTTTTCACAATTTTTAAAAACAATTCTTTGAGACAAATTTGCCAAACCTACAATATCTTCCTCTAATTCAATAGATATTGTATTTTGTAGCTTAAAAATAATTTCAAACGACTTCGTAACTTTAAACGATATTGAAAAAAAAAAACAAAAAACAAAATAACAGTTTGAACAATTAAAAAAACTAAAAGTTCAAGAATCATTTTTTTCATTACAGTTTTTGTGAGAAAAAATGAGTTTGAGTTAGAAGGTACAAATTGAAAGAAGAAACTTATAACTTGGTTTTATGTCAAGGCGGTTCACATTACAGATAATCTCTTTGTATTCATAGATAATCTCGTTTTCAGGATTTTTTTTTTGTTTTTGTAACCTTTCGAAGATACCAAAGATCCTTCCTTCATTTTAAACCTGCTACAATCATGCACGTTTTTTATTTAACTAACATTTATTTGTTCGGGACAATAAAGTTCGGTCAGAATTCATATAAAAATATGGGTGTACTCAAACAATAAAATGAAAAAAAAAACTTTTTATTTTCCATAGAATAAACGTCCAATAATCTTAAAATTGATCAAACATTAAGTTCGTAAGGCTAGAAAATACAGATTTGTGTAACGTCGAGTGCGACAGAAACAATAAAAAAAATCAAATTACGTTGAATAAATATATTTTTATCTTTCCACACGATTTTATTGAGGAATAACTAAGTCAATAACATTTTTCTGATCGAAACCCACAAATCAATGATGCAACATTAATGAAATTTAACAAAAATTGTGACTAGGGCTCAGGGATGGAATAATCGCGAAAAAATCAATTTCGCTTGCGAACTTTCTTCACCCGCGAAAGAGAGAGAAGGCAAATCACGCAAAAGAAAATCGCTCTCGAAATTCTCCAAGAAAATCAGTTTGCTGATGATTTTTTGCGAATTTCCTTGTCAGCACCACTTAATAATATTGATTTCACTTTTTTTACACACAATGCCCATCTACAAAATGTGACAAATCATTTTTCGACGTGTGACATTACAATTGCACGTGTAGTAGTGAAAAAGATGTTCCGCCGAATAATCTTTCGTGCGCGAGATAGGAGAGCCATGCTCCCTTCGGATTTTCTCTCTTGATGAACATCCAAAGATTTTCTTTTGATGATGATTATTCCATCGCTGCTAGGGCTAGTATTTTTTGCGATTTCGTGGGATCAGCGTAATCCGTGAAATTTGGTGAATATCCTTAGATGCCGCAAAATTTTAAATATGCAATAAAAATTCGCTTCTCAGTGCCTTTATTTTTTTTGTTTTATCAAAAACTTCACCAAATTTATAACAAGCATTTAAGAAGCAAATTCTTATAGTGCGTCCATCCCGAGAATTCCCGGAACAAAATTCCCGGGATTTTTCCAAAGCCGGGAATTCCCGAATCCCGTGAATTTTTATGATTTTTCCCGGAAATTCGCAACACGAAAAAACCCTGTTGTGGAAATAAAAGACATGTTGAATACTTAGTTAACGATAATAATTTAAAAGCATTAAAATTTGTATTCGGCATAACCAGCAACTATTAGGCTTATTTGGGAACATTGTTAAAATTTTAGTCCAGCGCTTAAAACATTTAAAATATCTTCAAAAGATTGGGTATAATAATCACGTATGTTTATGAATTTAAATTTGAAAATATATCATTTTCAATGATTATTCATCGAGCGCCACATATGTATCGATTTAATACAGCTATTTAAGCCATTTTTAAGCATGATGTTTTTAATTGCTTCGCGTAAAACAGGAACAGAACAAAACAAATAGTACAGCGATTACCAAATTTATTGCTCCAAAATCTCCTGTACCTATTCAGACTGTAGTCCCGATTTTCTTGTTATTTTAAATCGTCTCAAAGAAATTTTTCAGAATTTTCTTGTCATGTCATATAAATTTTGTTTAAATAAATATTGGAATCAATATATTTATTAAAGACTTAAAAAATATTTATTAAATTTGAAGAACATTGGATAAAACATTTAAGTTCATTTCAAAGCGCAACAAAGAACAAAAAAAATATTTTCAATTTCTTTAGAGCTATTTGAAAATAGTCGATGAAGGTGTAGATCATCATAAATTAATATGATGTAGATTCTATGATTTAAGGCATGAAAAACGAAACAAATAAAACGAAAACATAGATTTTATCACTGTTTCAAAAATTTCCGGGGATTCCAAAAATATTTTTTCCGTTTCCCGGGAAATTCAAAACCCGGGAAAATTGAACGCCCTAGATTCTAACAAATAATGAATGTCAGATTTTGAGCTATATTTTTCATAAGAATATTCTAAGAAATTCAAAAAATTAATTGTACATTTCCACGCAAAATATTTGGAAAATTCCTAAAAGATTGTAAAAGAACATTATTCAACACAACAATAAAATTAAATGCCACAAAAGTTTATCTTATTGATTTGCGCTTTTTTTTATTAAAAAAATATTGAAAAACGATAAACATTATATACACGCTTTGATTATAAATCAAGATTTTTTTCAAAATAACAAACAAATTTTTTACCTTAATTTAAATAAAATACTCAAATTAACCTTCTTTATAATTTGTGTCAGGGGTTTTTATTTTCTATCTTGAACTACTGCTTTTCCGACTATTTTCTGTTAAAATTATGGAAAAAAAAATTTGGTGATTTTTTAATGTAACTTTTTGTCACTAAAACTTGATTTGCAAAAAAACACTATTTTTTATATTTTTTCTAGGACATCAAATGCCAACTTTTCAGAAATTTCCAGGATGTGCAAAAAATCCTCGAGCGAGTTATGAATTTTTGAATCAATTCTGATTAAAAAAACGAAATATTGGTCGCAAAAATTTTTCAACTTCATTTTTCGATGTAGAATCAAATTTGCAATCAAAAGTACTTCAGTGAAATTTTGATAAAATGCAACGTTCTCAAGTTAAATCCATTTTTAGGTGACTTTTTTGAAAAAAGTCGCAGTTTTTCATTTTTTTAAATTAATGCACATGTTTGCCCACTTTTGAAAAAAATATTTTTGAAAAGCTGAGAAAATTCTATATATTTTGCTTTTTTGAACTTTGTTGATACGCTACCTTAGTTGCTGAGATATTGCCATGCAAAGGTTTAAAAACAGGAAAATTGATGGGCATAATTTTGTAATGTTGGTCTTGATTCCGAAAAATTGAAAATATTTTTTTTTCAAAAAGATCGAAAATTTTACGAATGTTTCATATTTTAACTTCGTAAATCGGACCATTAGTTGCTGAGATATCGACATTAGAAAATGGTGGGTTGTTTGGGTGAAACTTAGAAAACATAAATTTTCCTGTGTTTAAACCTTTGCATAGCAATATCTCAGCAACTAAGGGTCGTATCACAAAGTTCAAAAAAGCAAAATATAGAGAATATTCTCAGCTTTTCGAATAAAAATTTTTTAAAGAGTGAGCAAACATGAGCACTAATTTAAAAAAAATGGAAAACTGCGACTTTTTTCAAAAAAGTCACCTAAAAATGGATTTAACTTGAAAACGTTGCTTTTTTTGAAAATTTCACTTAAGTACTTTTTGATTGCAAATTTGATTCTACATCGAAAAATGAAGATGAAAAATTTTTGCGATCAATATTTGGATTTTTTTTTTAAATCAGTATTGATTCAAAAATTCATAACTCGCTCGAGGATTTTTTTGCGCAACCTGTAAATTTCTGAAAAGTTGGCATTTAATGTCCTCTAAAACATATCAAAAAAAAAAATAAAATAGTGTTTTTTTTGCAAATCAAGTTTTAGTGACAAAAAGTTGCCTAAAAGTCACCAAAATTTTGTTTACCTTGTATCATTTTTTTCCAGTGTAGTCCATATCCATACCTACAACTTTGGCGAAGACACCAAATCGATCAAAAAATTCATTCAAAAGATACAGATTTTTTCTTTTTCATACATCATGCTGCCAAATTTGTATGGAAAATTATATGTACAAACTAATGATGCAAAATGGCTTCTTTGGGCATACCAAAGGCACCAAAAAAGGTTCAGCCAGATTTAAAAATACAAAAATTAAAATTGTAGAAAAAAGACCGATTTCGTAGAGAATTGCTCAACAGATAAAAGTGCTAACGCATTCCTTGAAAACATCAAAATTAAAAAATAAATCTTTATTTTGAATACGCCTATCACAAAATACTTCAGCCACGACTACGAATGTTTTGTAAAATGTCTAAGAAATCAAGAAAAATCTTCTCATTTGATAAAAAATAGTAATTAATTTGTAATTTGTTGATTTATTGGGTACGATAACTTGTTAGTTAACACTTTTTATCAGGTCAAGAAAGACACTTTAGGAAATAAATAAAGATATTTAAAAATAAGCAGGAACCATTGCTATTATTGATTTCAAAATTTCATCTTTCTATACAATTCTAAATTGAAAAAAATTTCGCTGTTTTCATTCAAACAGCCACCCACCCAAAAAAATCCCATCCACAAAATTCACCCCCCACGCCATTCCACGCACGCCATCAAATCAAAGCCAGCTGCGATTTGGTTTGCGTTTTTATTTCCCAATGATGACCTGGCCGCAGCAGCAGCCAGTCATTCAATTGACTGACTGGTGAGTGCGGCAGTAAAAACCAAAGCCAACTGCGCTCCGTCCGTCCACGTGACGATCTCAAAGCTAGCGCTGTCATCAAATCGGTAGGGGGGTCGTAAAAAGTTTTACTTTTCACACGTAAATATTCGCGTTCGCGTTCGAATAGGGGGGGTTGACAAGCCCTTTTTAAAAGTGAGGCACGTTGGGTGAGGGGGGGTGTGTGGGTGAGAGGAATAATTCAACTCCGACAGGACACAGGAATCGGTATCAGACATAACCCGGCGAACGACATGTATAATGACTTAGGGTAATAAATTATTAATATTTATCAATTTATATTTATATAAACATGCATTATATTTATTGCGCTTTTGGTTCATGCGGAACGAAGGGAAAAAAGGGGTTTTCCGAAAGCGAGGAGTGTGGGGTAAAATGGGGTGCTGTTTTGCCTTGGCACTCAATCGTGGTGGTGGTGGTACGACGACGACTACGACAACGAGGACAACGATACGCAATGCAGTATTTACAACCATCAGGAGCACTTTTCCGATAGGACGACCACGACCAATTGGGGAGGAGGGGGGCAAACGGGTTAAGAGCAGCAATATGGTTTGTGAGTTTGTGTGTTTGCGTTTGCATGGCCCCAACCAGGTCCGTAACGCCGGGGCTTTTATGTATCATCACGACTTTTCTCCTCTCTCCTGTGTGGAAAGGCCATTAATATGTCATATTTTTATGAGTTTATAATATGGGGAGAAATGATTGCGTGTGTGCACCAACTCTCGGGTTGTTGGAACACTGGGCCTGGTGTGTGTGTGTGTTTGGATGCACTTTGAACCTGGGTTTGGATTTGTTTGCGGAGGGGGATTAAAGTGAGGGCAACTTCAACAAAGGTCCAGCAGGTGGATTTCGAAAGGATTTAAATCATCTCGAACCATTGCAAAGGTAAACATTAAGTCTGTTTCAAGAAAGTGTATGCTGAGGTAGAAACTGTTATTTCCCAGAATTGAAGGAAACGACTAGCTAAGCAACAAGAATGTATTAAAATTAGAAATTAAATTGTTTATTCTAACTTCAACCCAACGCGACCTTTGATGTTCGCTCCAAATTTCAATTCGTTTCAGAACATCAAAGCCTACTTCGACGCCCGGTGACCGATCACACACTTTTTATTTCCGCCAACCGCGAGGCACCCGGAAATCGAACTGACACCGAAATGTTAATCTCCGGAATTGATGAGTTTCCAACAGCAGCGCTGCTGTAGTGGCGGCGGCCTCACGCGGAATTGCGATCTGCACTTTTTTGCCGCAGCGGAAGGAACTGCACTCTCGGTGTACACACACACACACAGGTTGCCAGGAACTCATCAATAGCCAGAGCGCGACCTGCGTCGGTCGGTGTGTGACCGGAAAATGTTGGTGCCCGTGGAGGGGGACCGGGGACATGTGTCCATTTATTACGCATAAGGGACCAATAAATCGTATCGTGGTCACTTTCATCACTCACATGGTCCCTTCCGCCTGCCCCGGCGGTTGCCCCCGAAATTATGCATCCCGCGTCGTCGTCGTCGTCGACGACGTCAACGGAACGAGCCCACCGTTGGACCGGACCGGACTCGGGTAGTGGCCGATGTAAAACGTCTATAAATAAACATCCAATAACGGTTTGCGTTGAAGCGGGTTTGCGAGCAAGCCCCGGTCACTTGGGACGCAAAAGTGACAACAAACATATCGGCGCACGGTGCCCGGTGAATCGACCGTGTCGGTGGTTGGCCAAGGGAGTGAAAGAGTGGTTCGGTATTTAAAAAGCGAACCCTGATGACTGGACATGCTCGGTAAAAGGGCCACTACTGGACGTCCGCTTTCGGAGGTGAGGATGGGAGGCCTCTTGCAATTTCACATTGAGTAAACAAGAAAAAGTGCATGGAACCAATGCTCGGACACACTCACGTTGGTTGATGGGAAGAGAGCTGATGGTTTGCTCGGAAAAATGAAATATGGAGGGAAAATATTAATATCTCATTCTCCCATACCCGTTCCCAGCCTACTACGCGGTCGTGTCTAAATGATGCTGGATATTCCGAAATGTTCCTTGAAATTTACTAAAATCCAGTACACCAACCAGTAGAGCAGCTTTTTGCGAACATTTTTGTTCAATTTGATTTTAATCAAAAGTTAACTTATTCCTTTTACGAGCATTTTACAAAAATATGTCCGAAGTCTATTCTCGTCATACGAGAATACACTGGAGCAAATGCAATTTCTATTATCAGCAGCAGTTATTTTGGAGCTTTAAATGAGCTGAAGAACTGTCTTGTTTTCAAGCCAGTCTAGAAGAAAAAGTTTGCAATCTAGTTGGCAGCTGAATGACAAAAAATAATAATTCAAGGTATTATTATATAGTTTACTTCTTTAAGAAATACACTTTTTGAACCAGATTAAAATTTCAGAAGGTAATCGAACACTGACATCACTTTATCGTTGTTTGTGAATTTAAATCATGTGCATAGAGTAATAAAAAAGATTGAAAGTTCTTACGATTGCGCTGATTTCCGTTTTTATTTCCATAGCCAAGATATGAGACTTACCTGAAAGAAAAGAGAAAGATAAAATGGTTAGTTATTGTATTCAAAAACTTATTTCCTGATATTTAAGCTGTGATAAAATTTGTTGAAGTTCATTTTACAATAGACTACAGAACTGCAAAGTAATTTCATTTAAGAATTCAAATAAAACCAATTTAATCTTAAATAAAATCTCGCACAACTCTCCAGCTGAACCGTAAACAATCCAGCATCGCTGCACTGCACTGAAAAAAAAGCTCGAGTCTCATTTAAATAATAAAATTTATACCCTCGTTAAAAAGTAAACGCAAAACAACAACAACCGTCCGTTTCTACGCTCTAAAGGAAAGCAACAACAACAAAAATCCGTCACTTTCAGCAAACGCAGCCACCCTCCCCCTTTTCCTCCCGTAATAAGCATAACCCGCAGATTTTCTCATCATCTCACCCCAATCTTCATTAAGCCCACCTCTCTTGTCTGTGTGCAAGGGCAAAAGGCCCACACTACTGAGGGGTTGAGGTGGGGTAGCTGCGCAAGGTGCAATTGTTTCATCATCCTGTCTTCTCCGCAAAACCGCACACAACGGCAGAAAAGAAGCAGAAGCCCGAAATCACAAAACAAACACCCTCCGGCGGCAGCGAAGCTGGCTGGAGTAGTAAGTTTCGGAAAGGGCTTAACAAGAAACAAAACTTGAAAGTGTGTAAATTAAAGTTACATTAAGTATTTTTAGCAAAAAAAAAAAACTCATAATTTGGAAAAGTTCCCCCACGAAACAATAGAGCAAAGACATCGCACGCGATCGCAGGTAGTAGGCGGCGGCGACAACGGCGTTGATCCCCGGAATGAAGCAGTCTACTTTAAAATTATAAACAGTTCAGGGGCTCGAGCGAGCTGTCCGAGATTTGCCGTCGCCTGCTGCCAGGATCCAGCCAGAGTGCAACGTGAAGTTGCCAGAGCTGCTACATTTTGCATGGCCATCCTTGATGGTGGTGCCGCAGAAGCGAACCTTAAAAAAAAAGATTCCAGAACAAAACCAAGAAGACAAAGCGTAAAAGAAGAAGACTAAGCGCGGCGTCAACAACAGCGGAGCTTACGGAGGGCATAACTGTGAACAAGAACAACGACAACAACAGCAGCGTAGAAGAAGAATTTTCTCACAAGAAGACATTTACTGCGGCGTGGCGCTGGCAACACTGCTCCAAAGTGGAACGAAAAGCGAGTGTGCATTAACCTTCTTCTGTTGTTTTGCCGATTCTTTGCTGGGTCGCGGCGCGCTCTGCTGAATGTATGCATTTTTGTCGTTGCTTTCTGGGTTGGGAAAAGTGTTGAAATGGTTTGTGGCCAAACGGTTACGTTTTGTCTCACTTTTGTACGAAAAACATATTTCGAACTTTTTTCCTTAATTAATTTCTTAGTTAAGACTCAGATTTCACTGCTTTTAATTTTAAAAATCATTTTTCTCTATGTCCAAACAAACTGTTTTGTCTCAATTTCAATTTTTGTCTCACTTTGTTGAGATATGAAATTTTTATGACTAATTATCTTCAGTGACAGACTTTTTTGTCCACAACAAAAGTGTTTGTTTTGTCTAAACAAACTGTTTTGTCTCACTTTCAGTTTTTTGTCTCACTTACACCTTTTTGTCTCACTTTGTTGAGACATACCCATTTTAAGTACCGTTATCTTCAGTGCTGATTGGACATGAGCTCAATAACGCGATCTTTTGTTTTGTCCCACACTAAAAGTGTTTGAGACAGGCGGGCTGATTATGGGACAGACAATGACATATGGACATGCAAGAAAAAATAATGCAAGATTCGTGTGTCGCTTTCATTTTGAAGCATGTTCTCAATTGAGTAATTTTAAAATGAATTTTTCTGTATGTCCAAACAGACTGTTTTGTCTCACTTTAATTTTTTGTCTCACTTAGTTGGGACATAAAACTTGTTTGTCTCATTATAATCAGTGCTCATTTGGGAAATCATGCACTCATGCAGAATTTTTTTATGTCTCAACCAATGTTGTTTGGGGGATTGTGGGACAGAAATGGCCATATGGACACTGTCTGTCACAGCTTGGCCATAAGAGCCTTTTGTCCCGCTGTGCCAATTCGCCTAATTTTGTCCAAGATATAAGTAATTCAACATACTTTTGTTATGTCTAAAATAGTTTCGAAAATAACATGTTTTTAAAATAAATATTAATTACATCATGTCCAAAGGTTACGTTTTGTCCCAAAATTGACCTTTATCAGTTATTCTTTAAATTCCTACTAAGTGAACTGCAACTGTCCCTCCGTTCCAGCTTTTACAATCACCCCGTAAGTTTGCTGTTGTTCCAGCCAAGTCAGCCAACATGCCCTGTTCACCAACTCGCCCTAGTCGTCGTGGCTTGTTTTCCCCCCTCAACCAACTTCCCTCCGGGTCCGGGAAAAGTCCCTGCTGGAAAAACTGGTGGGACAACCGGTTGGTGGTGCATGCAAATAATGCCCAGCAATATAGTGGGTAAAAAGTTGCGAAAAATAATACACAAACACACACAAACGCGGTTTTGCGAAAGAGGTAGTGGAAAAACGAAGAGATATTAAATATAGCCCAGAGAACCATCGTCGGTTGGTTTGGTTGGGGGGGTCGGGAAAAACAAAGTGTGCCACGACGGGCGGGGAGGAAGAAAAGCGCAACACAGCAGCAGGCCAAGTCGTCGTCGTCGACGACGCCACCGGGCACTGAGTAGAGTGGATCTATTTTTCCCGGATTTTCCCATCCATGTTGTTCATTTCATCGCAGCAGGCGAGGACGACGAAGATCCAGGATTTGCCGCAAAGGCCTGCTTTGCATTACAGCGGAGAGACAGGCTGCGCCAGATGGTGGGTTAGAGTTAGGGTAGAGTGCGCTATTGTGGACTCGGTTTCAGAACTTTTCCAGTACAGGTTCGTCACCCCTGTTCGTAGTAGGCTCCTGGTCCTGTTTGGGAAGAGCGTAGAGAAGCTCAAGTGAAGTTAAGCACCCCGGCTACTGCGATGCCGTCGTTGTCGTTGCAAAGCGATGAAGTTGTGTGTCTGCTCTTCTGGCTAGCTTCTTTCGCGGGAGTCGAGCTCCCACCGGGGGAAAAAGAGGGAAGCTGGCTGCAGCCAGCCAGCTGCTGTTGTTTGCGTACATATTTAGTTCTAGATTGTTAAGTTCTGCTCCTTTCTTGCTCTCGGAGGTTTTTCTGCGGAACGACGACACACACACGGAGTTCAACCTCATGTGCGCACATGAATTTATTCAGAGGGATAGTTCAAGATTCAATTTATTCATTATTACACGCTACATTATGCATACATATTCGGGGGGAGCAAAGCGTTTTGCCCGGATTCCGGACTCTGACTTTTGGCCCCCGAAAGTTCGTTCGTCCGTGGAAACTGAACGTGGGGGGTGGCCAATTTGCACTCACTTTTCGGCAAGTGCTGCTGCGGTCGTGGCCTGCTGTGTGGGATTGTTGTTCCTCTGTGTACGAGGCATCGTTTAGGTGGGCCACTTGGATCGTAATCGGGCATGGAATTGCACTGGTCTCTTTTTTTTTTTGAGAGGGGAAAGGTGGTGTGGGTTTTATTTTCAATTTGCGGTCGGATTAAGCGGATCTTCGATTGGGCAGACAGTTGAAAGGGGATTTTTTTTTGTTGTAAAGGAAGACATTTACATATTCACACTCGATTGGATACCGCTGTGACGCGGTTTAGTGAATTAGATGCGATTTGGCAGATTAAATTATAAAAAGTATTCAAATTGCTTTCAATTGACAGCTCAATTGACTAGAAAAAAAACAAGATTTCGTTAGAAAAGAAATTCTATTAGTATGCAAATGATATGCACAATTTGCATTCCTTCAGGCATATTTAAATTCAATTGTCACTTCAGTTACAGACTTCAAATCATTAAACTTGAAGTGCGTCGACTCTTGAACTTCCTATACCGGAGTCTTGTCGATGGTACCCTATGAAATTTCAAATGAGTCGAAAGGGTAAGTAGTTCTTGAAATTTTTGTTAGTTTAACTCTGTCTGTCTGTTTAAAGGAGCCAATGAAGAAATGTAAACAAACAACTAGTGCTACTTGTTCTCAAAGTAAATATCAGGGTTGCCACTCATGTCAGGAAATCGTGAAAGTCTCTAAAGTCCACAAAAAATCTGGAAAAAGTCGGAAATTTGAGTTCTTCGTCAAGAAGTCGGCTATATAAGCATTTTTGAATTTGTCTTTTTTTCTAACACTTGAATAAATTTGTAGTATTTTGTTCAATTATTTTGTTTTTCAAAAGGTAATTTTTAATTTTTTGCTTTTTGAGTTTTTTTAATATCCCTCCCGAGGGACGAGGGACAATGCGGTTTCAAGAATACCCAAAAATCACTTAATAATGTTTAGGGCAATTGAATCATAAAAAAAACTTTAAGAATTTTTAAATTGATTTTGCTGAATGGGTGTTGAGCAATTAATTTAAAATTTAGGGTTCCTTTCATTATTTTAATCTATCAGAGAATGAAAAGGCTTTAGAAGTCATTGAAAATCCTAATAAATAATGATTGATTGTATTTGGGTAATTCTCTACCAACTCACACAGCAGTTGCCCCGACCCCTCTTCGATTTGCGTGAAACTTTGTCCTAAGGGGTAACTTTTGTCCCTGATCACGAATCCGAGGTCCGTTTTTTGATATCTCGTGACGGAGGGGCGGTACGACCCCTTCCATTTTTGAACATGTGAAAAAAGAGGTGTTTTTCAATAATTTGCAGCCTGAAACGGTGATGAGATAGAAATTTGGTGTCAAAGGGACTTTTGTGTAAAATTAGACGCCCGATTTGATGGCGTACTCAGAATTCCAAATAAACGTATTTTTCATCGAAAAAAACACTAAAAAAGTTTTAAAAATTCTCCCATTTTCCGTTACTCGACTGTAAAAATTTTTGGAACATGTCATTTTATGGGAAATTTAATGTACTTTTCGAATCTACATTGTCCCAGAAGGGTCATTTTTTCATTTAGAACAACATTTTTCATTTTAAAATTTCGTGTTTTTTCTAACTTTGCAGGGTTATTTTTTAGAGTGTAACAATGTTCTACAAAGTTGTAGAGCAGACAATTACAAAAATTTTGATATATAGACATAAGGGGTTTGCTTATAAACATCACGAGTTATCGCGATTTTACGAAAAAAAGTTTTGAAAAAGTTGGTCGTCATCGATCATGGCCGTTCATGGTCACCCGCGACAGACACGGACGACGAAACAAAGAGAAACGCAAAAAGTAACTTTTTCAAAACTTTTTTTCGTAAAATCGCGATAACTCGTGATGTTTATCAGCAAACCCCTTATGTCTATATATCAAAATTTTTGTAATTGTCTGCTCTACAACTTTGTAGAACATTGTTACACTCTAAAAAATAACCCTGCAAAGTTAGAAAAAACACGAAATTTTAAAATGAAAAATTTTGTTCTAAATGAAAAAATGACCCTTCTGGGACAATGTAGATTCAAAAAGTACATTGAATTTCCCATAAAATGACATGTTCCAAATTTTTTTACAGTCGAGTAACGGAAAATGGGAGAATTTTTAAAACTTTTTTAGTGTTTTTTTCGATGAAAAATACGTTTATTCGGAATTCTGAGTACGCCATCAAATCGGGCGTCTAATTTTACATAAAAGTCCCTTTGACACCAAATTTCTATCTCATCACCGTTTCAGGCTGCAAATTGTTGAAAAACACCTCTTTTTTCGCATGTTCAAAAATGGAAGGGGTCGTACCGCCCCTCCGTCACGAGATATCAAAAAACGGACCTCGGATTCGTGATCAGGGACAAAAGTTACCCCTTAGGACAAAGTTTCACGCAAATCGAAGAGGGGTCGGGGCAACTTTTCCCGATTTCGTGTGAGTTGGTAGAGAATTACCCATTTATTTAGTGCAGATTTTCAAAGTTATTTTTATTTCTATATTTTTTACGTTTATTATAATTGTGGAAATACAATGTCCCATCCCAGAGGGTCCCGGAGCACCAAACCTTCTTAGCATGGTGCTCCCAACGATTAATTGCCTAAACAAACAGGAACGTGAGCGGGGGATCCCCACGTTTCTTTTTCCCCTGTAGATTCAAAATTGTATTGCTGTTTGAACATTCGTGTTCAAACTCAATCCAATTCAACGAATCATCTTTGCGGTTAACTTTACGCAGTTGGCCTGGCCGCTTTAATGTTTGTGATGTTTCAAAGCAATGTATTGCATTGGGGCACTGCAAATGTTAATAATGACAATCAGAGTGCTAGGCGTTAATCAACCTAAGGCATTTTCCAGGATGCCCTCGAAAGACTGGCTGCGATAGGGTTAGATTAGATTAGATTAGATTAGATTAGATATTTCTACGTTTATTTTTGAATAGGTTTATAACAACAAAGATAATGAAAATCCAAATTCAAAATTTAGCCTTATTTTAAAGATTATACGCACACTGAAAATAAACAAATTATCAAAAATTACTTAATGGGTAACAAATGAAGCGAAATTTGTCATGCATTTTCACATTTTTAGACTTTTTAAAAACAAAGTACAAACGTATTTAAAAAAATACTTTAATTTTCATAGTTTGGAATACCGGTATCAAACGAGGTAAAATTAATTATGAAACACACCAAATTTTAATGTATGTATGAAGCATACAGAAAATCGCTCCGATTGATATCCATATTGCATTTTTTTTTTAATTTGAGTATTTTCGAAAAAAATCGGTTAAAGGAAATAAAAACGATCTTACAAAAAAAAACTTTCATTAAATTGAAAAACGCGTGAAAATTCGGAAAGTTTGAGTATTTTCGAAAAAATACTCTATTTTCTGAAAGTTTTGTTTGAAAAAAGTCTAATAAATATAATAATAAAGCAAACTGAATTATGCAAAGTTTAATAAAGCTTTTAAAGTTTTGCCTATAAAAAATAAAGATTATTTGAGAATTTTAGAAAAAAACGGTATTTTGTTAAAAATGTAATTAAAAAAAACCCTAATAAATCTGAAAAACATATAAGGCAAAAACACTCTAAAAAAACATAAAAAAAATGTTAAATTTGATAGCCATATTTTTTAAATATTTAAAAATTTAAGAGAAAAATACGGTATTTTGTGAAAATTTTAGAATTAAAAAAAATCTTATTAAATTAGAAGCATTTAAAAATGTTGCTTCATTTGATTCCCATATTGAAAACTTAAAAAATTATAGTATTTCTGAAAAATTACAGAAATTTTATAAAATTTCAAACAGATTTTCTTAAACTTAACAGGATATGGTTGGATTTATCGATTCAATGCTTTAAAGCCTGAATTTTTAAAAAAATATTTTTTTTGTCAATGATTCTTACCACCATACGTAAATTATAGGCTAGTATTGAAAACACTCAATTTTGGGTCATAAATGACCATCAGGTCTGAATGGGTTAAGAAAGGTTAAAAATAGTAGTTTATGCAACAAGTTGCAAAAAGAGGATTTTTTCAGCACGAGTCGTGCATTTATCCAACGAGGTTCACCGAGTTGGATAAATACGAAGAGTGCTGAAAAAATCAAGTTTTGCAACGAGTTCCATACAACATTTTTTGCAATTCCAAAAAACACACACTAAGTGAAATTTTATGTAAAATTTTCATGTATTTTGTCAATAAATCATTTAAATCAAAAAAATGTTGAAAAGTGTTACTTTTCGAAACAAGTGCTGAAAAGTTCAACTTTTCAGCACCCATTTGAGTGCTGAAAAGTAGAACTTTTCAGCATTTATTTTGAAAAGTGTTGCTATTCGATTCTGTTATTTTTGGTACAGAAAAGTAGGCTATTTCGTCGTTCAAGAATGACAGGAAAAGTAAGTAGTTTCACGACGGAATTGCAAAAATGAGTTTTATCGGCCGATAAGATTATCGCCAATAGAATTATCGATTTTAATAAAAATTTCGAATGAACTGAAAACAATTCAAAATGCATTTTCCTGCGTTGATAATTCCATTTAGCATGTTTGGGCTCTTTAAAATTATATTGATTTTTTTTGTGAAATTCCAATGTACAGTACCGCAAAAAGTTTTTTTTTTTTGTTTAAAAAAAAGGATTTTTCTCATCAAAAATTTGATATTTTTTAAATTAATGATTGGTGGAAATTGCATTTAAATACACTTTGACATTCAAATGTTGTTATCTCGTTTTGAAATTTAAAATTTTATTTTTTAAATTATATTTTTCATGTTTTAGAAAAGGAACCTTAAAATTGCATGTATTGTAAAGAATTTTTTATTGCTTCGAAATTTTCTTCAATGGTTGCTATTGTTTCTGTTAGATATATTTTTGATTGTAAATCATTCTCTGGGTAGGAAATAACTAGTGAAAAGTAAAAAATAGTCGAGAATTTAAAAATGGGATTTGAGTGGCCACCCTGTGAACATCAACTGTCGTTTCTTGAGTGGACTTTACACTGAAAGAAAGGCTCACAGCAATATCACATGTTTCACACGTGAATCTGCCCCATACGGCTTTACATATGAATGTCATGTGCAAATCACTTGGAAAATTTCCATCGCTCGACACGGTAAATTCAAATGCAAAACACGTTAACTTCGTGTGACGACACACATGAATTTGCAATGCTTTTCACATTAATGTTAAATGAGTTTGTAGAGTAAATCAAATGGTTTTCTAATGGTATTCAGGTGTGTAAAACAATGAGAGCGGTTTTCTTCATTTTTTTTTTATTAATTTATTTCTTAATTATAACTTTTATTTTTCTAAGTCAAAATATCATGTAAAAAACGTTTAATCACACATTTCACTTCACTGCTACGCTGCGGACCAGGTTTCGATGGCGCTGTGCTATCACGAGCAGCGCAATTTGGTAATCGAGGCGCTCAACAATTACGCCCTACTGGGCCGGTAAATCGTCACGGTCAGGATCGCGAACGGACTCAAGCTGGCCGATCAAAAGTACATCAAGACGATCGAACAGCAACTGGCAGCAGGCTGATCCGTATTCTCGAGAAACACCGCTTGCAATCTTTTTCCGGAGCTCCAGATCGGAGCAGATTCCGAAAACGACCTCTGGCCTGGAAAAGTAATGTTAATCCGCATGAATTTTAAATTTTATAGTTTCTTTTGTTTTTACTTACCACCAGCGCGAACATTTAAAAAAATAACAACAGTAATTTGGTTGCAAAAAGAACATTTTAGCCGGATAAGAAAATTTTGCACTGCCGTCGTCCGTGGCCATCTTACTAATGAAGAATTTTCGCCACAGGCAATACAAAACTAAATCATTTCAATCTAACGTGTTTTTCACATCGAAATCAAAAGAAATGACAAATGGGGCGAATCGAAGTGCAATTCATTTGAATTTGAAGTGAACAGCATACGAAAATATAATGAAGAGCTTTTTGCCAACGATCAGCTGGTACCAAATGAATTTCACATCCATTTAACATGGAAAGCATGTGAGAGTCAAAGGAAAAGCACTTGAATTTATTGTGTTGGTTTTTGGAGACTCTCACGTGAAAAAACACATGAGATTGCTAAGTTGGTTTCTTTCAGTGTAGAGCCATTCATACAGATTTTTTTTCGACAGCTAATTTTGATGAATTTGATCAATTATCAGTTGCAACTTCTCTAATACGGACTTCAAACAAACCTCATGTAATTTAAAGTGCGCCGAAAAAAAGTTGGGACCGGGGACAATACGGTTTCAAGAAAACCAAAAAATCACTTAATAATATTAAGGGCAATTTAATCATAAAATAAAAACTTTAAGAATTTTTAAATTGATTTAGCTCAATGGGTGTTGAGCAATTAATTTAAAATTTAGGGTTCCTTTCGTTATTTTAATCTATTAGAGAATAAAAAGGCTTTAGAAGTCATTGAAAATCCTAATAAATAATGAATGATTGCATTTATTTGGTGCAGATTTTCATAGTTATTTTTATTTCTATATTTTTTACGTTTATTTTTGAATGGGTTTATAACAAAAAGTTACAACAACAACCAAGATAATGAAAATAAAAAATCTAAATTTAGCCTGATTTTGAAGATTATACGCACACTGAAAATAAACAAATTTTCAAAAATTTCAGTATGGGTAACAAATGAAGCGAAATTTGTCATGCATTTTCACATTTTTAGACTTTTTAAAAATAAAGTACAAACGTATTTAAAAAAAAAATCAAGCTTCCCATGCGCCAGTGCCAACGCACACCACGGGTTTGGTTTTCTAGCTTCGGCACGAGCCTGAACCCATTGTGTGTTGGTATTTTGGTTCATCGTACCAGCGCACCACGACAATCTCGGCTCGTCGCCTCGGTTGTGTGTCTGGCACTCACCCGAGGCATGAACCCAGCGTGCCGTGGTACGCGCCGTGGTATTGAAACCGGTTTGTACCGCCAGCGCGTACCACGGCACGTACCTCGGCTCGTGCCGAGTGAAGCACCTTGGTTTATACGCTGGGTTCATGCCTCGGGTGAGTGCCAGACACACAACCGAGGCGACGAACCGAGAGTGTCGTGGTGCGCTGGTACGTTGAACCAAAATACCCTCGGCTCGAGAGAGTCGGGTACGGGTGTAAACCGAACAAAGCAGGCGCAAAGCAAACCCGTGGGACAAGTGAACCGCGTGTACCGCACGGTGCAGGGAAGCTTGAAAAAAATACTTTAATTTTTTTTTTTTTTTTTTTTTTTTTTTTTTTTTTTTTTTTTTTTTTATTGAATGTTTGGCCTTTGTGAAATGTTAGTCTTGATTTGAAAATTCCAAAAATATTTTTTTCGAAGAGATCGGAAAATTTCACAAATGTTTCATATATTAACATTGAAAATCGGACCATTAGTTGCTGAGATATTGACGATAGAAAATGGTGGGTTGTTTGGGTGAAACTTAGAAAACATCAATTTTCCTGTTTTTAAACCTTTGCATTGCAATATCTCAGCAACTAAAGGTCGTATCAACAAAGTCCAAATAAGCAAAATATAGAGAATTTTCTCAGCTTTTCAAAAATATTTTTTTCAAAACTGGGCAAACATGTGCACTAATTTAAAAAAATGAAAAACTGCGACTATTTTCAAAAAAGTCACTTAAATATGGCTATAACTTGAAAACGGTGCACTTTATCAAAATTTCAGTAAAGTACTTTTTGATTGCAAATTTGATTTTACATCGAAAAATGAAGTTGAAAAATTTTTACGACCAAAATTTCGATTTTTTGAAAAAATCAGTATTGATTAAAAAATTCATAACTCGGTCAGTGATTTTTTGCACAACCTGGAAATTTCTGAAAAGTTGGCATTTTATGCCTTCTAAAACATATCAAAAAATAAAAAAAATTAAAAATAGTGTTTTTTTGTAAATCAAGTTTTAGTGATAAAAAGTTAAATAAAAAAATCACCAAATTTTTTTTTACCGTGTATTATTTTTTCCAGTGTAGTCCGTATCCATACCTACAACTTTGCCGAAGACACCAAATCGATCAAAAAATTCCTTCAAAAGATACAGATTTTTGAATTTTCATACATCATTTTTGTATGGACAGCTGCCGAATTTGTATGGAAAATTATATGGACAAACTAATGATGCAAAATGGCTTCTTTGGGCATACCGAAGGCACCAAAAAAGTTTCAGCCGGATTAAAAAATACAAAAAAAATCGAATGACCGAAATCCTAGAGAACTGCTCTAAAATTAGACGCCCGATTTGATGGCGTACTCAGAATTCCGAAAAAACGTATTTTTCATCGAAAAAAACACTAAAAAAGTTTTAAAAATTCTCCCATTTTCCGTTACTTGACTGTAAAAAATTTTGGAACATGTCATTTTATGGGAAATTTAATGTACTTTTCGAATCTACATTGTCCCAGAAGGGTCATTTTTTCATTTAGAACAAAATTTTTCATTTTAAAATTTCGTGTTTTTTCTAACTTTGCAGGGTTATTTTTTAGAGTGTAACTATGTTCTACAAAGTTGTAGAGCAGACAATTACAAAAATTTTGATATATAGACATAAGGGGTTTGCTTATAAACATCACGAGTTATCGCGATTTTACGAAAAAAAGTTTTGAAAAAGTTACTTTTTGCGTTTCTCTTTGTTTCGTCGTCCGTGTCAGTCGCGGGTGACCATGAACGGCCATGATCGATGACGACCAACTTTTTCAAAACTTTTTTTTCGTAAAATCGCGATAACTCGTGATGTTTATAAGCAAACCCCTTATGTCTATATATCAAAATTTTTGTAATTGTCTGCTCTACAACTTTGTAGAACATAGTTACACTCTAAAAAATAACCCTGCAAAGTTAGAAAAAACACGAAATTTTAAAATGAAAAATTTTGTTCTAAATGAAAAAATGACCCTTCTGGGACAATGTAGATTCGAAAAGTACATTAAATTTCCCATAAAATGACATGTTCCAAAATTTTTTACAGTCAAGTAACGGAAAATGGGAGAATTTTTAAAACTTTTTTAGTGTTTTTTTCGATGAAAAATACGTTTTTTCGAAATTCTGAGTACGCCATCAAATCGGGCGTCTAATTTTACACAAAAGTCCCTTTGACACCAAATTTCTATCTCATCACCGTTTCAGGCTGCAAATTATTGAAAAACACCTCTTTTTTCACATGTTCAAAAATGGAAGGGGTCGTACCACCCCTCCGTCACGAGATATCAAAAAACGGACCTCGGATTCGTGATCAGGGACAAAAGTTACCCCTTAGGACAAAGTTTCACGCAAATCGAAGAGGGGTCGGGGCAACTTTTCCCAATTTCGTGTGAGTTGGTAGAGAATTACCCATTTAGCATGTTTGGGCTCGATAAAATTATATTGATTTTTTTTTTTGTGAAATTCCAATGTACAGTACAGCAAAAAGTTTTTTTTTGTTTAAAAAAAATGGTTTTTCTCATAAAAAATTTGATATTTTTTAAATTAATGATTGGTGGAAATTGCATTTTAATACACTTTGGCATTCAAATGTTGTTATCTCGTTTTGAAATTTAAAATTTTATTTTTTAAATTATATTTTTCATGTTTTAGAAAAGGAACCTTAAAATTGCATGTATTGTAAAGAATTTTTTATTGCTTCGAAATTTTCTTCAATGGTTGCTATTGTTTCTGTTAGATATATTTTTGATTGTAAATCATTCTATGGGTAGGAAATAACTAGTGAAAAGTAAAAAAAAAAGTCGAGAATTTAAAAATGGGATTTGATTGGCCACCCTGTGAACATCAACTGTCGTTTCTTGAGTGGACTTTAGAGCCATTCATACAGATTTTTTTTTCGACAGCTAATTTTGATGAATTTGATCAATTATCAGTTGCAACTTCTCTAATACGGACTTCACACAATAGTTATGTGATCAAACCTCATGTAATTTAAAGTGCGTCGATCAAAGAAAAGTTTTCCTAAAAAATTACGTAAGTCCAAAATTGTTAATTTTTATTCTCTATTACGGACTTCAAGTCGCAGCTAAGTGATGACACCGTGTACAGTGTGCATCTCATAAAGGTAAGTTTTTTAATGTGGTGTTCAAATCAGTGCTGCAACGAAGATGGTAAGTTTTTCTCTAAGATATTTTTATCTGCCTCTGTCAATTGTCAGTCTGTCACAAGTCAATCTGTTAATTTTAAACAGTCAAAGCGTAATTAAGATGGAATGATTTCGTGACAATATTTGTGAAGTGTCCATAAGATAACCTAATTCCAAAACAGTAGCAACAAGTGTCCTTCTCGTTCATTATTCAAGTGATTGATTTCACCAATTATGAAGCGCCCATTTCCATTGCAAACATGTCATTACAGCACACTCCATCATTTATTGTCACCTTATGCTTTTATTTCGACTCACTTCCCCAACTCATCAAACTCCAGCAAAAGAGCACTTTCATTAACAAGCAACAGTTCGTTCTCTTCGCCCCACGATTACAGACCTGTCACCGGCCTGTCCTGCCCGGGCCCCCCCCGCCCCCCGCCATCCCTCCCGTGACTATCGTCAGACTTATAATTGATGACAGTGCGTTTGACAAGCCAGGCTAAGGACCGGCTCAAAGTCACCCCCCTGCACCGACAAGCCAAGAGCACACTCCGTCAAAGTACATAGTTGTAAGCGTTAATTAAAACTTTTTTTCCCTCGCCCTCAGTTCTTCGATCTACTCTGTTTCTGCCAGTTACACGTGCAATTAAGTGGCACAAAATTATTACCTCCTGGCCACTGCCAAGCACGACCAAACGACACTCTCCACGTGAGGGCAAAGTTTCCAAAGTGGAGGAGAGACGAAGAAAAAAACCGAAACCGAGGGAAAAACTTTGTTAAGGATGGAAATTTATGTGAACAATTTATCTGTTTATTGTTTCAATTACATCATGTTCATATAATAACAATAAATATCCAATTTCGAAACCCCCGAATTCATAATGGATATTTTTATTTCATTTTCTAACTGCTGTTGTTCTTTCGCTTGTCTCGTTGCGCCCAATTTAGAGTTTTTCTTTTTCTTTTTCGGTGGCGAGTGACTCCTCGAAACGATCAAACGTCAAAGTTTATAAATTATTCATAGACACCCTCGCGTTTCGTCTTCGTCTTCTTGGCTAAGCTACAAATTTGCTACTTGAGCCTTGAGCCTCGCCGAAACCACGAGAAAAGTGATGGCGCGAACGATCCACCTAACGGGAGTCAGATTGCATACATTTGGGCGTTTTTAAAGTTGACACCTCGATTACGGACTTCAAGGTGTAGCTAAGCTGTTGTATTCTTAGTCTAAATGAAGTGTTTTTTTACGGTGCAGAATGTGAACGGGTCAAAAGGTAAGTTTTTAACTAGAATAAAATTAGTGTAAGGTCTGTCAATCTGTCATTTTGTCAATCTGTCTAATTTTCAAAGTTTTTAAAGACTTAGCCACGCTCTTCTCTTTAAAAAGAAAGACAAAAAACGGAAACAAAAACAATGCCAGCAGCGGGGTAAAAATTGGCTATTGAGGCACAATTTGGCAACATTTAATACATGAACTCGGCATGGCATCCAGTGGAGTTTCCCCCTCCAGGACTCGAAACGCCTTCTAGGGGGCATAAAACAAATTCACAACAAACCAGAGTGGGGCGCAGCATAAGCTCGGCCATTATTGCCTCCTAACAATGTTTGATAATAAATTGCTGGCGTTATTTTTTTTTCTTTAAAAAACACGCTCCTCGAGGAAAGACTGGCGTTTTTTTCATACATAAGGTTGCTGTTTTTGTCGTTGCGGAAGGCGTTAAACTGCCCTAAAACTTGAAACACGAAGCAAAATTGCCAAAAGTCATGAACAAATCCAATTTCGAGCGAGCTCGAGCCGATTTTCTTTCGGGTCGGTTCACGTTCTGCCTCGTGAGCAGTTGAAAGCGACTGGAGAGCGTGGGAATAGCGTAGATTGATTGGAAGGGGTTTTTGTTCCTGGTTTGCTTCCGGACGATCATGAACGATGGGGGTGTGGTGATTCGTGACCGGTTTATTGGGGGAAATCTATAATAGTGAGGCTGAAACAAGTGTTTAAAAGTGAAGAGAAATTGGAAAAACTAAATAATTTAATTTTAAATTGAAAAAAAAAACTTTATTACGGACTTCAAAGAATAATTAAGCATTGTCAATGTAAAATATTCAGCGAAATAATTAATTTTATTTCAACAAGCTTGACCCTTCTATTGCGGACTTCAAGGTTAAGCTAAGCATAGTCAATAGAAAATACTTCTGATGAGAAAGCAGTGAAAAAGTAAGCGAAAAATGCAAATACGATGACAAGCATACTTTCAGAGGTTCAAACAGTCAACGCACAACTAAATAGTATACTTTCAGGCGTTTAAGTCAGTCTTTTCAATTACAGACTTCAAGAAGCACCTAAACGTGTTTGATTTTAGACGAAAAGCTTCAGATTCGAAAATCGTCTCAATTACGGACTTCAAGTTGCACTTAAGCAGTATTAATAAACTGAGGATCGAAGTGTTTTAGCAGGTAAGTGTTTGTTAGTGTTAAGAAGCATTTAGAATTGTAATGCTCCAGTGAACGGTAGTGAAGTTCGAGGTGATTCAAGCAGAATAAGGTAAGTGTTTTGAGTGGTTCCAGTCATCAACTGTCATTCTGTCAATCTGTCAACAGTCAAATAAGTTTCAATGGGAAAGGGAACAGCATTACCTTCATCTGTCGCAATTCGGAAATTGTTTCAACTAAACTTCCCTGCCCAAACTTTGTTCGCAATCACCTTTCCATCGCTCAAGTTAACTCAATTTGGCGCACCTTCTTCGAGTTCGTCCCAGCATTATCAAAAACTGCCACACCACCTGCTGCTAACGGTCGGAAAACAAAGCTCCTGCGAAGAAATAGTGCTGGAAAATTGATTCCCTAACAACATCACCGTCGTCGTCGTCTAAGTTTCACACCTCGGCAGCGCCAAGCTGCCACGCGCCATCCCACAGCAAAAAGGTAATATATATTTCGAGACACCTTTTTTTTCTGTCCTGGAGCGAGAGGCGAAAAAGCAGTCGGAAATATTTCACAATTCCCGGACTCGGGACTGATGAAAATTTATACCCACTCATAAAATAAATCGCTGCGAATTTGAAGGCAATCCAAACCGGCAGGACAGAAAACACAAAAAGTTTTCCCCAGTTTAAGCACCCTCTTGCGCTGATTTAGAAATATGGAATCACCGGAAACTTTGAGCTTTCCTGTCCATTTCTTTTTTTGGTTGAGAACGAAAAGCGACTTGAAGTGCGCTTAAATTCAATCTATTCAAGTCGTTTCCACTGTTGCCGCCGACTTGCCAATTGAGTCGATTGAGGGAGAGAGAAATATCGAGGAAAATCGAACAATTCCCTTTTTCCCTCCGTGCGCGCGTCCATGTCACGCTGATTTCCCAGATTTTTCTTCGCTCGCTCGAAAGTAAAAGCGCAGAAGAAAACCCTCTCCTCGTCGTGCAGTAAAGATTATTTTTATGTGCCAGCAACGATTGTGTTTACAATGAAGCAAAGTTGCCTGCAACGAATTGAACCTCTGGTTCTGGTTTGGCTGGTCTGAAAGGAGTGCACAGGGAAAAAAAAGTGACAGAACCGATTGAAAAGTGTCTTATCGACTTTCTCGAGCTTGTTGAGGGAGAAAAGGAAAGTTGCACCACTGGGAACGCGCTCTCGCTATAAAACTTTCAACTTTTTGTGCACGAAGGAAAAGTTTTCCCTTCTTTTCCTTTTGTTGTGCATTGTTTTTCGCGTGCTTCAATTGTTTCAGTCTTCTTAGCGAGTGTGTGTGTGTTCATTATTTACGAATCGAAGTTTTGATTCGCTGAACAGATTAGACCAAGCTGCTTGTTTGTACTCTAAACTGAATTCGAGGCACAGGACACGATACACACACACAGAATCCTGCCAGCACAAAGGATGATAAAGTGTGGAAAATCTTTTGTTCGAGCAAGAAAGTGTTATCTGGTGGAAAAACGATTTGCTCTCATTACGTCGAGCTTTTGGGACAGAGCTTTCTTCTTTTTTTGGTACTGAACGATAAATAATCGACTGTGAACTGTGAGTGTTGAGAACGTGATAAGGGTAAGCTCGCTGGGGACTTGACAAAGACCTCAAAGAACTAGATGTGCGCTGGAGTGGAGCTGAGATAGTTGGAATGTACAATATTTGTACTGCTGATTGCCGTTGGTATAACTACAGCAAAAGTGTACTGAAAAGCATACTTTCAGGGGCTTTAATTTAAAAAATGCAATCAACACATCAACTGGTAGTATACATTCAGGCGAGACTGACTTCTCAATTACGGACATCAACGAGCAGCTTAGCTAGTTCGGATTTGACATTAGAGCTAACGGTTCAAATAACATCACAATTACGGACTTCAAGTCGCACTTAAGCAATGTTGAAAAATGAACAATCGAAGTCGTCCAGCAGGTAAGTGATTTCTAACAATCAGTAGTGTTTAGAAGTGTAATGCTCCAGCAAAGTGTGCCGAACGTGATAAAAGGTAAGTTTTCCAACAAACTATCAAGTGTAGTGCAACCCTGTCAACTGTCAACTCTGTCAAGATCCTTTTAAAGGGTTTGCCCAGCTGCACGGTTTGGGCAAGCCAAAAAGCGATCATTTTCGTCCTCCTCGAAAGGCTATTACGATAGTCAAGTCATAAATTTCGGCGAGAGACAGACTGGTGCCGGGGCATTGTTTGTGTTTTCGTCCCGAAAAACGCTTAAACAAACTCCGGATTCAGCTGAAAATTTGCATTGCCCGTCCTTCCGGCTCCTGTCTTGCGGCTCAAACCGGGCAGCACCAACCGAGCCAAATGGATCGAATGCACCTTTGTAAGCCTTCTCCAAATTTATGACCCATAAATTCGATAGTTTTCGGATCCTCCCATTCGGTTCGATACATCGTTAGGATCACATTTTAAAAAGATCCCCTCTCGTCCCAGCTTCTTATCCCCTTCAAGGACTCCCTCCTCGTTTCGTCTCGGCAAAGCGAAAGAAAAGTGTCGCATGGGTTTTGAGAAAAACTGTGCACCGCTCAGCATTTTCAATTTCTGCTAGTGCATCCATAAAATTTAACTTCTTATCATGAAAATGAAACTGCTCGAGAGGAAGAATGTTCGCTCTGGCTTGGTCTGAGCGGGCTGAGCTGCCTCTGCTGTGCAGAGAAATAAGTCATAATGTCCTTTTACTCCTTCAAAACGACTCCTTTGACGTTGTCGTCGACGTCGATGTTCTTATTCTCTGTACCCGAAACCCACACACCGCACCACACCGCACACACACGAACTATATATGCGAAGATTGCTCTGCTCTGATGGGTATCCTGCTGCGTTGCTCTGTGTCTGGGAATGTGTTTCCGTTTTCTTCAAATATATTCATCTTGAGAATTCCGAAACAGTTTCCACAAAGCGAACCCTGCTCTTCCCCTGCTGAGCCGAGGCAACCACCACCGACCGCACCGTACACAATTTTGCACAAAACGACACATCATATGAATTATACTAAACCAATTTCTTCCCCAGGAGAATTCCGATATCAAAACGCTTTCGGTGCTGGGCAAACTTTCTTACCCGGGCGCCCCCCTGCTGCCGGCTTCCGGGCTTCATTCCGGCGGACATGGTGGCAAAATCGATGAAAAATCAAAGAATTTCATGCTTGCGGCTTTCGTGCTGAATTAGTGCTAATAAATGCTATTTTTTCGTTGTTTAGTGCTGAATTAGTGCTTTTCAATGCACTTGTTAAAGTCATTCGAAAACATTCTTGTTTGGAAGACGAACAGTAAACACATCAATACATAGAATACATTCAGGCGTATAATACTAACATCTCAATTACGGACTTCAAGTCGCACTTAAGCAATTTTGAAAATATGGTGACTTGGATTTTTTCAGGTAAGTTTTTGCTAGTGTTAAGTTGTGTTTTAAAGTTGAATGTTCCAGACAAGTGTGCTGCACGTGATAATAGGTAAGTTTTTCCAAACCTGTCAACTGTCAACTCTGTCAAGATGATTAAATTTTTGCCCAGCTAATAAGTTTGTGTTAGTAATTTGAACAGTGGGCAATCGGAATTGTTCTAGAAGACAATTTTTTTAAAAAGCGATTCAGTTTAAATGTGCAAATTTAAAAAGTCTTATCATATCGCCACCCTGTCCTTTCACAGAAGACAAGCTTCTGGCAGCTTTGCAAGTTATAATTTTCTTTCTTTGATTCAGCAACCCTCCCCCCATGGTCCCCTTCCCTTCTAGGTGAATCTGTTTGCTAAATAGACTCTGGCTTTCCTCTGGTTGGGGAAGCAGCGTACCGATAAGGTGCGAAAGAGACCTGAGATTCTTTGGACGGTGGCACGGGTAGTCCGAAGTAGGTGTGAGAAGACCACACTGCTGGAAGACCACACACCGGCACGTCGTCAGCGTCGTTAAGGCCAATGCAGCATCCGAGTGAAATACCAAAACCTACACAAACACTCGCACACACATGCCTCGGAAATGTGGGCACGGAGACACACGAAGGATATCCTTGTCACAGTGTGGTTAATTACGATTTTAAGCCCGGAAAATCCTGAGCCAGCTTGCAAGATCAAATTTGCGTTCAGCTTTGTCATAAGACAGTAAACAATGCTATTTGTCTGGGTTGTGTATTTTAAGTTTGATTTTTGGAAGGAATTTTGACCATTTCCATGACAATAAAGGAAACGTTCACAGAAAAATCATTAATATTTTAATGTAGTATACATTCAGGTGTTTAAAACTAAATTGAATTCTTCAAATACAGACTTCAAAAATAACCAATTAAGTTCTCGGTTGCCTTACAAGAAGCATAAATTTAGGCGTTTTTAGTGAAAACTGAAAAACGTGACTTGAGCACTTCTATTACGGACTTCAAGTTGCACCTAAGCAATTGCAGCGAACTTGCAGACGAAGTGAAGTGAATAATTTTAAGGAAATATCACGGTAAGTGTTTAAAAAGTGTTAAATACTGTATAGTGAAAGGTACTCAACTAAATAAACGGTAAGTTTTCAATAAACAAAAACCCAATAAAAATCTGTCACCTATCAATCTGTCAACTAAATAAATACTCCATAAATCCGTCCCCTTTCGCCCCTCCCTGTAACTTCCCAGCACGAAAAGTGAGCTCACAGACAGCACAAACCACACACATTCACCGTCGTCGTCGTCGTCGGCATGACTTTGTGTTATTTAGTGAACATTTTCCTTATAACGGGCCCCCGGTATCATTGTGGAGCTGGCTTATCTCGTTCTCGTTCTGCGGCTTGGCTCTGACCAACTTTCCTCCACAACTGGGACTGCTGGAAGAGGACGTCCGGAAAAATTCCAGCATGGACGAGAACACCAGCTGGACAAGGTGTACGAGTTTGTGTTTCTGTGTGGTGGAATTTAAGATTGAAACTTTATACGATTTGTGGCAATTGGGAAATTGAATCACGATTCGTTGAAATTGATACCGGAGCACCGGTGCTGAAAGTTGAACGATTTTTGGGCCCAATTATTGGCGAATTAGTATTCACCACCGGAACGTGGCTGGGAAAATGAAAAATCATTGATTTAATGTGGTTTTTCTGGAACTCTGGTTGCCTCGCCATTTTTGAAGCTAAAGCTAATTTTAAAGTAACTTTTGTTTACATTTAATCTTAAGCGATAAACTACGATTAGTGACCCCTCCTTTGTGCCCTTCGAACCCCCTCCTAGCCAAACAATCCCGGAAGCAACTTGCATCCATGTGTAATACTTTCCGGGCAAGTTCATCCTTAAACCACCATTTGCCGAACGACGCATCGCAGCAGGCCAGCGCTGAACACATTCTTCCGCAAATTTCCGCAGCATCGTCACGAACGATCGGCATCGCAGCAACCTTCGCCAGCCAGCGTGCTATCGTTCGCGCTAGATCTCTCGGCTCGGTTCGGTCGTTTGCCTGGTGTTCGCTCCAGGCCTGCTTTGTTCCTTGGGATGAAACGACTTTTACATGGAAACGTGGAGGAACACACACACGTGTGCGCACGGAAAATGTTCCGAAAGTTGGTCTGATGCGCTACCGCTTCTTGGTTTTATTATGCTCCGGAGTGCATCTAAATATTCTGGCTGCGGGGCTTCGGTGGTTAGGAGACACAAAAAGATGGATTGATTCAGGTAGCAGGGTTGAGGTGGTTTTCTTGCTTTCTCAACTCAACTCAACTCAACTCAACTCAACTCAACTCAACTCAACTCAACTCAACTCAACTCAACTCAACTCAACTCAACTCAACTCAACTCAACTCAACTCAACTCAACTCAACTCAACTCAACTCAACTCAACTCAACTCAACTCAACTCAACTCAACTCAACTCAACTCAACTCAACTCAACTCAACTCAACTCACTCAACTCAACTCAACTCAACTCAACTCAACTCAACTCAACTCAACTCAACTCAACTCAACTCAACTCAACTCAACTCAACTCAACTCAACTCAACTCAACTCAACTCAACTCAACTCAACTCAACTCAACTCACTCAACTCAACTCAACTCAACTCAACTCAACTCAACTCAACTCAACTCAACTCAACTCAACTCAACTCAACTCAACTCAACTCAACTCAACTCAACTCAACTCAACTCAACTCAACTCAACTCAACTCAACTCAACTCAACTCAACTCAACTCAACTCACTCAACTCAACTCAACTCAACTCAACTCAACTCAACTCAACTCAACTCAACTCAACTCAACTCAACTCAACTCAACTCAACTCAACTCAACTCAACTCAACTCAACTCAACTCAACTCAACTCAACTCAACTCAACTCAACTCCTTGTCAAAATGGCCAGCCCCACCTCGTTAAGTTTGCCGCAATAATTATTCATTAAATATGACTTAAAAATCGTAAAATCGCTTGAAATTCTTCGAAAGAACAGCAAAGCAGCAACCAAGGTAAACTTTCGGCGGGGACCAACCCGGTAATAACGCGTCCTCTGCCGGGATAATCTTTATAGTCGGTCGTCGCGGAAGATGAAGCTCCGGTCGTCCGGTTATATCCTTCCGGAATGAGTTGGTGGCAGGGACGGGGAACGTCTCTGCGCTAATATCCGTCCAGCGAAGGATTGTTTTCTGCTGCAGGAAGGACGGAAGGAAGCACAAAGACAACAAACGACCCCCACCACCGATACTCTCCGGAGGGAGCCGAAACGGATAAAAATGGCTCTTAAAGGATCTATTATCAGGATCGTAATTTATGAACAACTTCCTGGTGTATAAATTTTATATTCGCTATTTGTTTTGCCTTTGTTAATGATTGTACAACATACCCAAAGACACACACTCGCTCGCACGGAGCAGGGGAGGGGGAGCGAGCCCAGATGCTAAGCTCGGTCCTCGTTTCTTGGCAAAAAGGACGACGTCGTCGTCGACGACGACGCTTGTTACTGCAAGAAACACAAAGAACTTTTCGGAAGATGAGATTGGAGGGAAGAGGGTCGGAAGCTTGCTCCGGGATAGACACGTTTGCCTTCCTGAACTGGTTTCGGATCGAAGAGAATGTGTTTCCAAAACCACCAAAGTAGCATCAGTGGAAGCCATGTTCCAACCACCCTCCCCTTCCCAACTTCTTCAACTTCTTCCTCGAGGGGTGAAAACTTGGCCAAACAAGAACCGTGTCAATTTGCCTGCCTCAATGAATTGGCCGTGTACCGCAGGCACACACACACACACACACACACGTGCACACATACGTACATATGAAGAAGCTGTGCTAAAGTCGAAACCTGCTAGCAGAAGGTTAGGCAGTTAAGGGCACTGCGGTAAGGGTACCGGATGATTGGATTTAAATTTGGGAAAGTTATGAACTTTTTTGGAAAAATGATAAAATTTAAAGATACACTAGCTTTCTACAAGGTTTTGTTTTTCAGTGTTCTTTAACGAACTGTACTTTTTTTTAATTTTTTTTATTGAAATTACATTCTCATTTTCAAACTTGAGTCTTCAACTCAGATTTTAATGTTATCCAATTTAAAAACAACTAATATTCAAACGAAAATTCAGTTTGAGATTTTTTATACAAAAAAATAATTAAAAAAGGTACAGTAATTTAAAAAAAATTGACACTGTCGATTTTTTTAGCTTATTTCATAGCAATGTTTACCTACAAAATCTTGATAAATATAGATGGGTAATTCTCCGCCAACTCACACAGCAGTTGCCCCGACCCCTCTTCGATTTGCGTGAAACTTTGTCCTAAGGGGTAACTTTTGTCCCTGATCACGAATCCGAGGTCCGTTTTTTGATATCTCGTGACGGAGGGGCGGTACGACCCCTTCCATTTTTGAACATGCGAAAAAAGAGGTGTTTTTCAATAATTTGCAGCCTGAAACGGTGATGAGATAGAAATTTGGTGTCAAAGGGACTTTTATGTAAAATTAGACGCCCGATTTGATGGCGTACTCAGAATTCCGAAAAAACGTATTTTTCATCGAAAAAAACACTAAAAAAGTTTTAAAAATTCTCCCATTTTCCGTTACTCGACTGTAAAAAATTTTGGAACATGTCATTTTATGGGAAATTTAATGTACTTTTCGAATCTACATTGTCCCAGAAGGGTCATTTTTTCATTTAGAACAAAATTTTTCATTTTAAAATTTCGTGTTTTTTCTAACTTTGCAGGGTTATTTTTTAGAGTGTAACAATGTTCTACAAAGTTGTAGAGCAGACAATTACAAAAATTTTAATATATATACATAAGGGTTTTGCTTATAAACATCACAAGTTATCACGATTTTACGAAAAAAAGTTTTAAAAAAGTTGGTCGTCATCGATCATGGCCGTTCATGGTCACCCGCGACAGACACGGACGACGAAACAAAGAGAAACGCAAAAAGTAACTTTTTCAAAACTTTTTTTCGTAAAATCGCGATAACTTGTGATGTTCTTCTGGGACAATGTAGATTCGAAAAGTACATTAAATTTCCCATAAAATGACATGTTTCAAAATTTTTTACAGTCGAGTAACGGAAAATGGGAGAATTTTTAAAACTTTTTTAGTGTTTTTTTCGATGAAAAATACGTTTTTTCGGAATTCTGAGTACGCCATCAAATCGGGCGTCTAATTTTACATAAAAGTCCCTTTGACACCAAATTTCTATCTCATCACCGTTTCAGGCTGCAAATTATTGAAAAACACCTCTTTTTTCGCATGTTCAAAAATGGAAGGGGTCGTACCGCCCCTCCGTCACGAGATATCAAAAAACGGACCTCGGATTCGTGATCAGGGACAAAAGTTACCCCTTAGGACAAAGTTTCACGCAAATCGAAGAGGGGTCGGGGCAACTTTTCCCGATTTCGTGTGAGTTGGTAGAGAATTACCCAGATACAAGATCTTAAAATGTTAATCAAATGAAAAATCGCTCTAAAGCGATAAACAATTTTTATTTAGTCACACAATGTTTCGCACAACTTGAAAAAATAAGCGACTTTATGAAAAAATCAGCAAAGGAAGTTGTTAAAAATATACCTTAACGAAAAATGATTAAAAATCCGTTTTCTTTCAAGTGCGTTTTTTTGATAATGTTAATCTTCAATTTATAAATAAGTACTCAAATCATAATTAATTTAAGTAAAATTAATACAACTATGGCCCATTCAGCAACGACGCAACGATTTGTAAAAAAAATGCTTGAATAATTCTATTTGGATACAATTTAGCACGTAAATAAATCAAAACTTAAAACTAAAATTTACGAAACAAATTGTCAAATTCAATTATCGGAAAAGTGCTATGTCTCTTATTAAACTTGATATTGAGAAAAAGTTGTCATTTTCATTTCTGGTTGGTTCACACATCCAGAATACAAAAATTGAATTTTGGCAGACCTAAAAATTTAATTCTTGAATATTACCTCTTATTCGGTGTAATTTTAGCTAAATTTACATGGAACTAGTGTAATGATGTAATTTTACACATTTTTAAAGGCAATTTTAGTTTTTACATTTTATTGACACAAAAAGGGTACACAATCTAGATGAAATATTTTATTTTTTTAACCGTTGAAAGAAGAATAAATCATTCTCAAAAATACAATATTTATCGATTTTGGTACCAGAAATCACAGAATGTGGCCAAAAACGGGAAGGCATATGTGTGAAGGCAATTTTGCCTGCCAAATTAAATTAAAAGAAAAGTGAAGGTTTTCAAAAAAAGTATTACAAAGAATTTTGAGAAAATTTTATTTGCTTTGTGTTTGGAACCGTATTTAACCGTAATTTTTGTTTAGGCATTTGTTTACTAGTTTTTTAGTTTTTCAGGGAGCTTATTGTTTTGTGAATAGATTGTAACAAGCTGTGAAATTAGCTCAATTATCATAGATCAGTGACAAATTCATTTTGACAAAGGACTTTGTCTTAAAGCTCTATCTGCGGTGTCAATGCAAAATTTTTCGAAAATGTAGCGTTACCGTCGCAAGCCCTCGGCGTGACATTCTGTTTCTGTTGCGTAGATGCCGTGAAAACTATTTAAGCTAAAAGTTAGCCTCTGGAGGATTTAGTGTCCATCAGACTTTCATCAAAGACGGACCTTACGTTGGGAATTTTATTGCTCACACACACACACGCAGGTGGTGCACGAACTTGAGAGGAGGTCCAAGAAGTTATTGACGGTAGCCAGAACGGTCACCGGAATACCGAAATTATTGGGAACAATTTGGTGGGATATCGGCCACACCCGGTGTGGCCAGTGCCCTGAGGGAAGGTTCTACCGGGAGGACATTTACGGAACCATACAAATTTGGGCAATATGGGTATCAAAATTCATGGTTTTTGATACTGGTAATGAAAATGTTCATTTTGGCAGGATTGGCCACACCCGGAGTGGCCATTGCCCTGAGGGAAGGTTCTACCGGGAGGACATTTACGGAACCATACAAATTTGGGCAATATGGGTATCAAAATTCATGGTTTTTGATACTGGTAATGAAAATGATCATTTTGGCAGGATTGGCCACACCCGGAGTGGCCATTGCCCTGAGGGAAGGTTCTACCGGGAGGACATTTACGGAACCATACAAATTTGGGCAATATGGGTATCAAAATTCATGGTTTTTGATACTGGTGATGAAAATGGCCATTTTGGCAGGATTGGCCACACCCGGAGTGGCCATTGCCTTGAGGGAAGGTTCTACCGGGAGGACATTTACGGAACCAAACGACTTGGGGCAATATAAGTAAGTAAATCTTTCCCAGTTCCTGAGGGGAACACCCTTGAAGAGTATCGGGGCCGGCATTTACAAAGCGGATTCAGTGGCAGTTTCATTCTCAACTTAATGTTAACATGTTAAGGTTAATGTTAACATTCCATAGGTCGCCTTCCTAAGGTGTCGTGATAAGGTCCAGTTTGTGACGATACACTACCTTCCCTTTACTAAGCAATCAATTCCAGAAGGGAAAAGATCACCAGTTGTGTTGGTCCGAGCCGGGATTTGAACCCCGATCTACCGCTTACGAGGCGGAAGCGTTACCACTGGGCTACGTGGCTCGGTCAAATGCCCATTTTCATTACAAGTTTCAAAAACCATGAATTTTGATACTCATATTGGCCCAAGTCGTATGGTTCGAATAATGTTCCCACGGTAGAACCTTCCCGAGGGCACTGGCCACTCCGGGTGTGGCCAATCCAGTCAAAATGGCCATTTTCATTACCAGTTTCAATAACCATGAATTTTGATACCCATATTGTCCCAAGTCGTATGGTTCGATTAATGTCCCCCCGGTAGAACCTTCCCCAAGGCACTGGCCACTCCGGGTGTGGCCAATCCGGTCAAAATGGCCATTTTCATTACCAATATCAAAAACCATGAATTTTGATACGCATATTGCCCCAAGTCGTATGGTTCCGTAAATGTCCTCCCGGTAGAACCTTCCCTCAGGGCAATGGCCACTCCGGGTGTGGCCAATCCTGCCAAAATGGCCATTTTCATTACCAGTATCAAAAACCATGAATTTTGATACCCATATTGCCCCAAGTCGTATGGTTCGATTAAGGTCCCCCCGGTAGAACCTTCCCAAGGGCACTGGCCACTCCGGGTGTGGCCAATATCCTATAAATGTGGTCCCAAGCCCATTGCCCCAAATCATTCTGGTCCGGTGACCGTCCTTACAATCTTCATAAGAACAGAATTCCTCCCAATTTAGTGCACAAACTGTGTCTTTCAATGTGTGCGTGTGTGTGTGTGAGCAATAAAATTACCACCGTGGATCCGCTTTTGTCGAAACCTCGTAAGGCACTGAATTTTTCTGAGGCTATCTGTTAGCTTAAATAGTTCGCATGAAATGTGGCAACATGGTGCAACATTCTCGCGTGACAGTTCCACGTAAACAGGAGAGGAGGCAAAATTTGCACCATGTTGCCACATTTCATGCGAACTATTTAAGCTAACAGATAGCCTCAGAAAAATTCAGTGCCTTACGAGGTTTCGACAAAAGCGGATCCACGGTGGTAATTTTATTGCTCACACACACACACGCACACATTGAAAGACACAGTTTGTGCACTAAATTGGGAGGAATTCTGTTCTTATGAAGATTGTAAGGACGGTCACCGGACCAGAATGTTTTGGGGCAATGGGCTTGGGACCACATTTATAGGATATTGGCCACACCCGGAGTGGCCAGTGCCCTCGGGAAGGTTCTACCGGGGGGACATTAATCGAACCATACGACTTGGGGCAATATGGGTATCAAAATTCATGGTTTTTGAAACTGATAATGAAAATGGCCATTTTGACTGGATTGGCCACACCCGGAGTCGCCAGTGCAGTGCCCTGAGGGAAGGTTCTACCGGGAGGACATTTACGGAACCTTACGACTTGGGGCAATATGCGTATCAAAATTCATGGTTTTTGATACTGGTGATAAAAATGGCCATTTTGGCAGGATTGGCCACACCCGGAGTGGCCATTGCCTTGAGGGAAGGTTCTACCGGGAGGACATTTACGGAACCATACAAATTTGGGCAATATGGGTATCAAAATTCATGGTTTTTGAAACTGGTAATGAAAATGGCCATTTTGACCGGATTGGCCACACCCGGAGTGGCCAGTGCCCTCGGGAAGGTTCTACCGGGGGACATTAATCGAACTATTCGACTTTGGGCAATATGGGTACCAAAATGCATGGTTTTTGATACTGGACATGAAAATTACCATTTTCATTGGACATTTTCCGAACCATACTTGTTTTGGCAATTTATTTCCACAGAGGTGCCAAAGATTGAAAACATTTTATAGGAATAAATTATTTAGTTTAAATACATAGGCAATGTTTTAAAAATATAAAATAAAATAGAATATTTTTTAGGAGTTTTGTACAAAGTTCTTTGTCATATTGGTCATGTAGAACATAACCACCTGCACCTTTTTTACGTTCTTTATTACCATGCCTTAGTTTCGTAGTATATGGACACTCCCTGCAAACGTCATTCATTCACGCGCGTTTTTTTTTCTTTTTATATCACTTTTCGTTGTGAGACCAAAACTTTAAATAAAATTTGTACCAGCCTTATGAAAATCAAACAATTTTTTGCCAAAGTTACGACACAGAAAAAAAGTAAAATTAATTGTTTAGAAAGTTTTGAAGAATAAAAGTATGCAACTTTAAAAGTTTTTCTAACATTTCCGAATGGCCTAAAATATATTTTAGGACAATATTAGAAATTAACCTTTAGAAATGTACAAAAAGATAACAAAAACACATGAAAAAGTTCAACTTAAACCCTTAACAACCCTAGTCAAATGCCACAAAAAAATCTGCTTTTTAAAATAAATTTTAGTTATTCTAATGCTTTTAAACTAATATTTTCTTCGAACCAAAATACTTTTCCTCAAATCAAACCCCACGTCAACTTCCCCCCCCCCCCCTCCCCATTCTCAAAATAAGAGGAGTTGTTTTCCTCTCCCCAGTCAAAAAGAAGGGAAGAAGCGCTCCAAAACCGCTAAATGGCTGATTGGAAGGCACAAAAGCTCCCACTCACTCACTCGATGAGGAAGAGTTGAGTGTTCGCTCGTGCCGCCGCCTACTTTGACTGGGACGGGGACTGGGACGACGATGACGATAGAGCCAATGTTTTTGATAACAAACCGGGTCTTGTCGGTTCTAATAAGGCCTGGCAAAAGGGGGGTTTGTGTGTTTGGGTTTTGAGAGTGCTGTTATGATCTGCTACTGCCTCTTTTGTTGAAGTAACAGTGAAGAAAAATATGAAAATTTTCTTCGAAAAGGAACGTATTTCTTACGATTTTTCTTAAAAGATTTTTCACGGTGCTCCTAGCCGTCGTTGGTTGTTTGTTGTCAATGGGAAGGTAGACTCGGATACACATTAATTGATGCTGATAATAAGACCCCTCTTATAGGGATGAAAAGGGGTGAGAAGCAGTGAGGGTTGGAGTAGGCGGTTTTAATAGCAAACCCGGAAACCGGAGCAAGGCTTTCTTGGATTGTTGGACGACGCAGTGGGAGGGGATTTATGAGTGTTGAAAAGACCCTCATAAAGAGAGACACAGGCTCACTTGGATGAAATCAGCTGACTAATCATATTTGCCAGGATCAAGATGCCCCCTTCTAAAGGTTGTGTGTTTGAAGTGTCTTATTCAAGGGGTAGGTTGTATTGTCTTCTTTGGAACTAAAGTGTGTCTTTTTATGAACTTTAATTCAGTAAAGCTGGCGCTGCCCTAAATTGAGCAACTTTCCCTAATGAATTCCAAATTGCTAGTTTGCAAATTGAATTTTAAAAATCGCACTCCCTCGACGTCGCCAACTTTGACGCTAATTAAATCCGTCGCCACCGTCGTCGTCACCGGAATCCCAGCTTTCAAATTGCTTTCAAATTCTTGACCGTTTGCGCAATTCGCACTTGGCTCAACTGTCCGGCAATAATTAAAACTCTATTAACTATGAACCACTGCGGCAGCAGCGTGCCAGCATCAGCTGCAAGAAAGCCCAGCTAAGAAAAACTTCTTCGCCAAGTTCCCATTTTACCCCCTGCTCAAGTCACTTGCCAACACAAGACAAACAATGAAAAGTTGAGGCAAGGACCCCCCCTCCCCCCTGTGGGGTGGTGTGGAAAACACAAAAAAGAAGAAGAAAATAAGAAAGAAAAAAGCTCCTCAAGAGGTTTCCGCTTTTCTCTTAACATCAGCACTTCTTGCTTCCCTGACATCACTTTGTAACCCACCTTGCCCTCCCCCTTTAAAAATTTCAAAACCTCCCCAGTTTTCTTCAAGCTCAGTTCGTTTGTTCCGCCAAAAGGCACTTGCGAAATAGTTGCGAGCGAACTTTTCAACTCTTTCTTTCGTGCGCTTTCAGAAGCTGGGCTCAGTTTGCGTGCAGTTTCTTGAAAGAAAAGAAAAAAAAAATAACGCTGCTGGGGGTTTAGTGCAAGCGCCCCCTCTCGCCATAATTAGGGAAAGGAAAATCATAAATTTTCGTATAAATAATTTTAAAACTTTTCGGGGCGAAAATTAAATTGCTCGTACAGAGAACGTGGGTTGTTGGCTAACGATGAATTTGAGTGTGCTTTTTTCCCCTTGAAAATATTTGAGGATTTTTGAATTTTAATCCTTTATGAACTTTTTATCTTCTCATGATAACAGTCGAAATTGTTATCGCTTTTTTATATTGAATTGATTATTGCAAACATTTTTCAATGTTTATGTCGCCCCCTCCCTTCAAAATCGGTTCAAATACTCAGTGGGCAAAAAAAAATATATTTAAAAAAAAACTCAAAATTTTAAAGAAAATTGAAGTCTAACCAACTAAAAACAATTAGAAAAAAACATTTTCCTGCGTTTAAAATTATATGTAAAATTATGTGTATACGATCAAAAATATTTTAAAGTATTTTTTCGGCGAAAAAAAAGTCTCTTCAATACATAGATATTTTGAAAATTAATGATTGCAAAACAACTGGGCAGGTGTTAAATGCACTTTAAAACACTTTTTCATACGAATGTTGGGACCATGGCTTGTTATTTATTTGTTATTAACTTCAAAAAATATTTGCAACGGCCTAATTAAATTAGACAAATTTTGCACTCAAATTAATGCTTTTTGGAGTGATGAACAGTACTTATTAATTTTCAAAAATCTTTTTTTTTTCTGCAATCAAACTCAAAAACATTTTTCTAACCCACTTCCTTATCAAATCGGAAAATTACCATCCTTTTAGTTTTTTTGACAGTGGTCAGGTGAAACCATTTTCTAAATTGATAATAAAAATAATTTTCAATAAAAAAAAAAACATTTTTTCGAAGGCGGTGTTAAGCTCCGTACAAAATTTGTTAAATTCTGTGGAAATTTTGTTACGGTTCAAACATCATTTTGTTTTGCGTTATGAAATAAAAGAAACCCAATCAGTATTTACCATTTTTGTTAAATTTTATGGATATTGTGTTTTGAAGGAGGATGGAGGATCATTTTTTAGCGTTACGTAATAAAAGAACGCTCCCTAACCAGTTTGTTACACGATGCGTTTGAAGTAGCAAATAAATATTATTGAATATTTTCAAAATTTTCCTTGCTGTATGTTGGCCTATTGAAAATTGAGAGAAATCGAAAGTAAATTAGAATGAACACAAATTCTTTCTTATTATTTCCCTCTCATAAAAAAGAAATATTTGTGAAACCATTATTAATAAAAACATAAAAGTGTCATAATCTTTTTATTATCTCGACAAAAAATGGAGAAGCTGAATTGTCCTAAAATCAATTTAATTTATTTCAGAATTAATAATAAAAGCTTGCTTAAAAACCATATCAAGGTATAAAAATCAAAATTGTAAAAAAAATTTAAAAAAACAACATTTTATCAGCAGAAAATTGAAACAAAATTGCTTGCAAAAGTGAGTCGATCGTTTTTCCCAAGAACAACATTCAAATTCAGCTTTTGAAATGTGTAAAAAAATGAAGTTATCAATTATGCTATTATTGATATAAGAAACTATTTTTTCAAATTTTATTTATTTGATTCCACACCTAGACTGGATTGTCTGAAAAATCACAAAAAATCCTTTTTACCAAATTTTGAATACTCAAAGAGCACTCTTTACTCTTTACTCTTTACTCTTTACTCTTTACTCTTTACTCTTTACTCTTTACTCTTTACTCTTTACTCTTTACTCTTTACTCTTTACTCTTTACTCTTTACTCTTTACTCTTTACTCTTTACTCTTTACTCTTTACTCTTTACTCTTTACTCTTTACTCTTTACTCTTTACTCTTTACTCTTTACTCTTTTCTCTTTACTCTTTACTCTTTACTCTTTACTCTTTACTCTTTACTCTTTACTCTTTACTCTTTACTCTTTACTCAACCGCTACATTTTAAGAATATCTTTGATTTGATGATTTTGTCTGTTTCCTAGGACTTTGGAAATGTAAGGAAAACAAAATCCTCGATCAGCTTTGGCCGTTCTTTAACTAATAACCCTTCATTTTTGTCAAATTTTATGTTATGTTATATTATTTCAAGTTTATGTTTTGACTTTGTTGCGAATGAAAAGATAATGTTAAAAAAAAAATTAAGAAAAAATGTGACAAACACAAAAAAAGAAAATGTCAAACAAGTTGTAGAATGGGCCTTAAACAAAAAGTCAAAGAAGTTAACTGAAAATGAGTAAAGAAACCAAAAAACAAATGAATTCAAGGATTCTTAGGACAATAAAAAAAATATTCCAAATTACCTATCAATGGCATTTTTGGGAAAAAAAAACTATGCTTTAAAAGGGCAAAATGGGACACTTAAAGGATTAAAAACACAATTTATCGACCTTAATAAGCATTTTTTTTTATGCATGAAAATTCGTTTCAAAAGTGATATTGATTATACAAGATTTGTTCGATGAAAGAGTCATTTTGAAGAAACAAAACACATTTCATCCTTTTAATTTTTGAGAATATTTTGATAAACAGGGGACAATCATTTTTAATAAAATTGATTAAATCGAGATAAACTCAGGTTTTTCAAACAACACTTAAAATATTTTGAACCCATCAGCCCAAAACAAACAGCAGGGATGGAGGCAAAGTAGGCCAAGATTGCAGCGCCGCTAAAAATTCGTTCCCAGACGTTATTTTTTTCCTCAACTCGCCAACCGTCGTATAAAAGTAGTTTTCGCAGCGGTTCAGGGGATGAACCAAGCCCGGGAAAGAAGGGGTGAGAACAATAATAGAGCTCCGACCTTTTCATTTTTAAAGGCATTGTACATTTTCGTTATTGCTGAAATAAAAACAAGACAGCCATTAACTACGACGAGATAGTGCTTTTCTGGTGTGGCTGTGTGTGTGTGCTTGGGCAGCAGAATTTAAGTTTTTCTTGCTTCGCTTTTTTTTTACTGCCAAGCGACTATAACTAAAACGAAAACTATCGTCTTCTTGGGTCGTCGTCGTCGTCGTCGTTCTCAGAACAGAAACAGGTGTCGAGCAAAGCTGAAGGGATCCTCCTAGTGTGCCATGTGGTTGTTCCAAGGCACACTGCGATGAGACACGACAAGCACACAGGAAGATATGACCATTATAAACTGCGCTGCCGGGCGAGTGGCTGGGAAGAAGAAGAAGCACGAAGAAGATATGTGGTAATGATAAATATTAAAATCTTTACAGCATGCTCCTTTTTCCGTGTTTCATTTCGTAGAGTGTATCTGTGGCACAGTGTGCACCTTTTGCCCGCCCTCCTCCGCCCAACCTGGGGCAACACACTTCCTTCCACCAGTGCAGGGAGAAACCTAAACCCGAAGGAGGAATGCAGTTTTTCGGGGGGTGTTTTTTTTAAATTTATTCTTTATGGAATTTGTGAGCTTCCTCCTTCTTGCGCCGAGTGCTAAGCTTAATTGAAATTCACTTTATCTGAGAGCACTCTGGGAGACTAACGGCGTTGGTTGGTTGGCGGTGACGGTGGAGATGCTCTTAGTTTGCTTCTACGACTAGTTCAGACTGGGCCCAGGAACCGGGGTTGAGTCTGAGCTGTATTTGCATTCATATTTGAATTCCGTTGGGTAATTGCCGGAATGGGTAAATTTGTTTCGTAAATTAATGAAAGCTTGGGCTCGGGAGAAGAGTCTTTCGAGTTTGTTTAAACATTAAAGCTTCTGGTTAAGGGCTGTGAGTTTGAAGCGATGCACTTGCCTGAGATAAGATACTGCTTGAAACAAGGATTGAAAGTGACATGCAATTTGTCAGGGCTAGAATCATGATCGGTTTGATGTTATCTTAATGATTTTTAGTCCAATTTAATTTTAACATGATAAGCAATTCAATTTAATACAAGTCTTGATTCCAAATCATCCTGTAATAAGTGTATGGTCGGTATTTATTTTCTTTTTTATTACCGTCAGTGGGGGTGACTATGAGTCAAAAAAACAAACGTAACACCTCTCGTAATTTCTTATTAACAAAAACAATTTAAATAACATCGAAAATCTTTCAAAGTAGATAGTTTACTAACATTTTCCTAACATATGTTGGATTTTGATGAACACTACCTTAAATGCCAATAATTTGAAAATTGACCCATTCTCACCCCTTAGAGGGGGTGACATTGGGTAAAATGAAACAAAAATGATGCTCAAATACAACGATATGATAAAAACAAGTCATCCAACAGTGTTTCTTGTTCGAGGGAATCATGCTACAATATTTGATGTAATTATTTTTAAACATTTGGGTAGTTTTCGAGCAAATCCAACAAAAATATTAGAAAAATTGCCATTTTTGGCCAAAAACGTACCTCAACTTTAGACAGTTGCCAAAATAACAGGAATTGTTCTAGGAACGAGTTTTTTTTCAGCAAAGTCGTCTTGAGATGTCCCTTACACAACCCTTTTAATAGAATTTAGTTTCACTGAGAATAACCTGAGCAATGGTAAAATCCGTAAAAAATCACTTTGACCCAATCTCACCGCCCAGACCCAATGTCACCACCACTGACGGTATTATTTTATTATTAATTTTTATTCAATGGCAGATTAGAAATTATTTTCTGAACACTTATAATAAAGTAATGACGATAGTTTCGTCATTTTCCATTGGAAACTACTCTAAATTACCAAGAAAAGGTGATATGATACGTTATTTAGGAAACTTTAAACTTTATAAATAATAAAAATAATTCCAATAAAGTAAAGAATGATTGGTTTCATCCAATCTAAGAACATTCGGTCCATAAATGTTACAAACACTTAGTTAGATATTTTTTCAAGTGCAAATGTCACATCGCAAGGTGGCCAGATTTTTAAAATAAAACTTCTTAATTCCAATAATCAGCCTGTTGACGTTGGGGGAGGGTTGGATTTGCCGTCTTTTCAGCGAAATAGAAACACCGTTCATCTTGGTGATCTTATTGCTAAAAGCTGTTTATTAATCATTAGTATTTCAATTAAATTATAAATATATGCTAAACAACTCACATAATTGGTTTCCTAACCCAACTTTTCCCAACAAATTAATTCAAACCGCTAACAATTAGCACATCTTCAATGTGCACTTCTTCTATCTACCGCGAACAATTTGACACAAAAATCTTCCTCCTCTTGATCCTGACGTAACCATCTTAATATAGACCGTTGCCCGACGATGCCTACCCCGGTTTCCAGAGCCTCAGGTACCTCGACACATTACGCGGCAACATTTCCCCGACCGTAAAAATGGTCCGGCGTTCCGGTCCGTTGTTACCTCCGTTCGTCATTGCCGCCGATGGTACTGATTCGCTCTGGTTGCCAATGGATCTGCTTCAACCGATCTCTTCCCACCGGGATCGATTTGGAACCACTGGAAATTCTCCTGCCTAAGTTTCGGTAACCAGCAGTCCAGTAAAATTCCGCTCCGCTGCGCTATAGTTAGTTCCAGAGCGCCAATTTCGATCATTGCAGACACGCGTGGAACAGCATTCAGCTGTGCTCCTTGCATCGGACGCACGATAAGTTTGTCAAGCCAATCGTGCCTTATCGTCGAGACTCCGCCAGTCCCTTCCCATCGCTCTAAACTCGGTGAACGCGCTCCGCGTTCATTCTGATTTGAGTGTCCAATCAACTTCTTTGTTTTCCCACAGTTCTCGGCACCAGAGTATCCATACCATCGATCGATGTTGATAATCGTGCTGATAAACAGTGGGTCATCGTGAAGTTCACTTTTTGGGCTTGAAAGCCCTCGCAGTGCCGTCAAACACACGACAAGCTGCGATCCTGATTCGTGCAGAGGTGGTAGTTGCTGGTTTCTTGGCCTCGGCGAACATTGCGCGTCCAGATCTAGTGATTCTTGGTCCCGAATCGATCGCTGTTCTTGCTGGACACTGAGTTTCTGCTCCACAGGTTCTCGATTTACCGGCAACAGCTGATCAAGACCGCACTTTTTCGACGACACCAGCCCATCGAATTCCACCTCCTGCTGGCCTACCGCTAATTGTAAACAACTTTCCTCGCTGTTTGTTTTGCTCGCAAAGCTGCTGATAGTGTTGTGAGTCTCGATGACGTTTGAGCAAGTTCGCACAGTAGACGGGTGAGTGAAAGGTAACGTGCTGACGGCTAACTCTGTTACGGCTTCCCATCTTCGACCTGTAGATTCACCCAATGTTGACAACAAATCCGCATCAATTCGTGACACACCAGCAAACGCCCTATCCGAAGTGGTTTTGCCGGCTGGTTTCTCAATGTTGTCCACCCCGGCGCCACCTTCAGATGTCGTAGTAGCCTGGTTGTCCTGACCAGATTGTTTGTTTGTCTCCGCTGGTTCCATCTTCGAATCGGAAGACTCGCAACGTCGAGCCCAAATCAGCTCTTCGTTCCCTCTATTTTCCGCACTCTGCTGTGTCACCATGCCTCTAACCTCAAACCGTCCCAAAATCTGCTCTTCTCGCAATCGGAAGGAGTTTTCACAAACCTCTACCTTCTGCTGCAGCTCCGCCTTGGCGATTTCGTAGTCCCGTTTAATCCGTGCCTGATTCTCGATCCATTCCCGCTGCTTAGTGGCCAACGCCTCCTGGGCAGCAAGTTGAACCTGGCGTAGTTGTTGAAGTCGTGCCGCGTAAACTTCCCTGCATTCCTGGCGATACTGGTGGCTAATTTTGGTCGATCCGCTTGGCAAACGGGCGTTCCTGATAGCGTTTGCGTCTGGCAACCCCGAGCGGCATCGACAGTAGCTCCACATCGTGTACACATCCGGTACACAGCATCTCCGGCAGGGAGGTTCCCGGCTGTTCGCAATCGGCATCATGACTGGAACAATTATCTTTTAGTGTTGACGTTGGGGGAGGGTTGGATTTGCCGTCTTTTCAGCGAAATAGAAACACCGTTCATCTTGGTGATCTTATTGCTAAAAGCTGTTTATTAATCATTAGTATTTCAATTAAATTATAAATATATGCTAAACAACTCACATAATTGGTTTCCTAACCCAACTTTTCCCAACAAATTAATTCAAACCGCTAACAATTAGCACATCTTCAATGTGCACTTCTTCTATCTACCGCGAACAATTTGACACAAAAATCTTCCTCCTCTTGATCCTGACGTAACCATCTTAATATAGACCGTTGCCCGACGATGCCTACCCCGGTTTCCAGAGCCTCAGGTACCTCGACACATTACGCGGCAACACAGCCAGTCTCAAAAAATATATTAAAATCTTAAAATTTTATTATTATAGGACTAAGTACAGAGGGGCGAATCGAAATATGATTATTATGCATCATTTAGAAAAAAAAGATGAAAGTTTATATATTTTCACATTTTTTTTTTGCCTGAAAGAGTTGATTTAATTACTTCTAATTAAACAACCAATAATGACAGTTATAACGATCTTGGAAGCAATATTAATTTAGATTTGTAAACCCATCCCTCTCCGTACCAAAATGTTCATAAGGCTTCATCCATAAAGTACGTCACGCTAAAATCAGTCAAAATTTACCCCCCCCCCCTCCCCCCCCCTCCTTTGTCACGCTTTTCCTATACTTATAACACGCAATGTCACACTTTTCGAATCTCATGATTTTTCTAATGTTTTTTTTAGAAAGACATTTTAACAATAAAAAAAGATTATTCGGAAAGAAATTAAGAAAATTTATTGCGTGATGGGAAGTTATAATTATTTCTGTTTTTTCAGAATTGCCAGGATTTTTGTAAATCTTTATGATTTAAAATTGTTTTTTTTTTGTGTAACCCGATTCTCAAAAATCTGTAGAATCTGTAAAAAAAAATGATTTGGCAACCCTTCCTAAGAGCTTAACAACTCATTATCAAAATTTATTAGAATAATTCCTGAAAAGTTGCATTCATTTAGCATTTAGCATAAATCTTGTGACAAGGTTGCCATACTTTGAAAGTTACAAATTTTCTAACTTTTCAAAACGGATTCAAGAAACGTTCCTAACAATACAATCAAATGAAGAGATTTTAATCAAAAATGTGAAATCTAAACAGTTAAAGCAAAACCCTAAAAGTTGCAGGGTTGCCAAAATAATATTTTTTTTTGTGGAAAGGTTGGATTTTTTAATCTGTCAATGAATATTATGAAGAGTTTAGTTGTAATTTGTATTAACGTATGAATACTTTCTGCTCGATATAATTCTGATAATTTCACATAAGTGATCATTTTGTTAGACAGGGTTGCCAGATTTTCTTAAAATTTTATTCGTATTTTTTTAAGAAGTTAAAAGGTTTTTTAGGAATTGAATAATTATTCAAATAGAAATTTTGTAAACCCTTCTTTCTTCAGATTATTAAAGTAAACGTTTAATTAACATTCAAATCAACATTAATTCCCTGCTCTTCCTGAATTACAAAGGGAAAAACCCACTATCACATCGTTCCATCAACACGATTCTCATTATTCCCGGCTCCATAAACGTCGCTCTATTTGCAAGTCATTTCACTGAACGAAACGAATCTTCTGCTGGTATGTCAAGAAATTATGCCACAAGAAATATTGTAATGAGTTTCGCCACCATGCTACCATCCCACTTCGCGCCAATTCTAATAAAAGATACATTTAATTACACCCACCCCCTCCAGGAGCCTCAATTTCATGGTTGCATCGACTGCCAACGAGCCGGGACCGAGTCGTCGAATGCAAATAACCATATTGATACCATCCCACTCTTGGTTTGCCCGAGGAGCAGAAAAGTCACAAGACAAGACGAGAAATGTTGCTTAAATATTCAGCACCACTTTGCTCAAATTGTGACAGCGAGAGGGGTGGAGGTTTGGGGAAGGGGTTGGCAAATTAAAAAAATCCCGCCTTTGCGAAGCGCATAAAAAGAAAGGGGTTAAAATTCATTTCCATCTTTCTCCTCCTCGCAAAAACTGGGGGAAGTTTGCTCTGACGCGCGAGCTCGCGAACTGAGATTTAACCTCTCAGTTCTAGTTTTAGGGTGGGGATCAACTACTACTACACCTTTAAGTAGCTAGTTGATGAAAGTTGTTCTTTCGGCGAGGATTAGGGGTGTCTGTGAAAAAGAGAGCGAACGAAACTCTCTTGAAAGATTGAAAATCATTTTGCTCTCGATTTGTGAGCAAATTACTCTTGAATCGCAGTTTTAATGCTTTAGCTCAAGTGGTAAAGTGACAGGACCAAAGTGGCGATCAAAGTAGGCGCGCAATCAAATCTCACTGGCTTCAAATTTTTTTTTCGCTGAATTTCAGAAACAAAATAAAGAACTTTAAATTCATTCCATCTGCGACTGTCATGAATATTTAAGTGACTTTAAATTTTCTCAATAACCATTTCCTTAATTCCACTTCTTTCGGAAAAAATGTCAGCAACCCTACTTTTGAATCCCGTTTCCCCTTCTTCCCGCCAACTTGGATCTGCCAGAGTTGGAGCGACGTCGGCAGGCAGGCACTTCACTTAATTAGAAAATTTGAATTCAAATATTTACCTAAGTTCTCATTAGAACCGTGGTGTCGCACCGTCGTGGCCGCCGTCGTCGTCGTCATCGTCGACGTCTTCCAGGGCAGCTTGACGACGTTGCCACCGTTGCTGGCCGGGGGCAAGTGCCAGTGGTACGAGGATGACATTTCTGTGAGATATTTTTTTCGAATTCATTTGTTTTTGTTTCGTGAGTGAGATTTAAAGTTCGTCATCAACGCCGTTTCGTGAAACATGAGAGAGAGAAAAAGAGAGAAAGAGAAAGAAAGTTCCAGAATAGTTTGTTTATCTTTTTGTTATGTTCGCTGAGCTAGTTCGTTAGTGCTTCGCCAGCGGAAGCTCCTCCCCGTTTTTTCGACGTGAATGAATTTAATTTCAAGAAACCAAAATCATTTTCAAATTAACTTAAAACCAACAAAAAATCACCACTTACCTCACCGCGAAAACAACAAACCGAAAAAAAACGTAACATGGCCACCGAAAATCAGCGATCTGTCAAACGAAGAAGACAACAACAAAGCGCGAAATGAACATGCCAATCGCGGCTGAGCCGCTCAGCCAGCGCGCTTGTGTGTTTGTGCGTTCAGTTTTAACGAGACTCAACAGCAACAAAAAAGAAAGAAGACACAAAAACCGATGTTATCTCTAATGAACATCGGCCGAACAGTAGGCCATGAAGAAGGCCGGTCTGGTCTCCGGGTCGGTCAGGTCAGCCGCCGGGATCAAGTGAGGCTTGGTTGAATGACTGACTATTGGCAGGTTCTGGGCTTTGGTTGGTTGTGCTGTGTGTGTGTGTGTGTACGACGATGATGACACGGACCAGAGTAGTAGGCGTGGAATTGCCGTTCTCTTTCTCTCTGTTTGAATGGTGCGGCGGGTCAGTGTGGGTGTGGTCACACTGGGATTGAATGAGCGATTTGGATGGTGGTCTGATGGAGGTTGAAACTTCAAAATGGTTTGATTATTTTGGAAGGCATGGTTCCATCCAATGAGAGCAAAGTGATGAAATCTAGATGGTTTCAACTATATTTGAAACGTAATAAATTTTATTTCCAACTCTAGAAACTTTGAAAAGAAAAAATAAAAAAGCTTAAATTAACAGTAAATCAAAAAAAAACATTTTGGATTGAATGAAATTGGTATCATGGGAATGAAAATCTTTCTTCAATTTGTATAACATCTCCTTATCCAAAATTTTTCATCCAAAAGATTTAGTTTAATTTATAAATTGTGCATTGTGCTCTTCTTAATTATCGTTTTTTGTTAACATTTTTAAGCTTTGGTTTTGTTTGTAATAAGACCATGTTGACATTACAGCCCTAACTCGTTGATTCGAAGCCTCGATCATCTAAAGCAGGCCTGCCCAAAGCCCTGCTCGCGGGCCGGAACCGGCACGGCTTTTCAAAATTGTTCTTTGGCTGACCCTCAAAGGCTGTTCATGAAATATTCAATAAATAAATTAATTGTCTAAATTCAAATAAAAATATTTACATCAAATATTCACATAATATAACAAAAACTCAATTAGGAACATATATTTTTATTTTTTTGGCTTATGCAATCAAATTTGCTAATTCAACATTTTTTTATTTTGTCTTTTTTTGTTTTGCAATAGAAACATTTTATATGTTTGAACTCAATTCTTATCATTTCTATATTGATATTCTCAGAATCATTGATTTAAATGAAAAATGGCGCAAGAAAACATACATTTTTAATTTTGTAAAAATCTAAAATAACGTCATGATTCGAATTCCCGGACGCTTCGAAACCCGGACACTTCATCTTGTTTTATCAATTATTTGGATATAAGTTCATATTATGAATGTTAAAACTGTGTTATATAATGAATTCTAACATCAACTTCCATTTAAAGTTAGTTTGAACGCTGTAGTTAATGCCAAAACAATTAAAAACAATAAAATTCTAAGTTTACCAAAAATGTGAAACATTTCATTTGAAATATTTCATAGGCGTTCAAAGCACCGGGAAGGCAAAGCAGAAATTTATGAGTTCGATTTCCTTAAATTCTAGCAAATTTTTATATGAACTTTCAATTGTTTTGATGTTAATAGCTTATTTGAGACCTAAAGAATGCCATTCGAAGCAAAAGTGTCCGGATTTCGAATCAGCTTTTATCAGTGTCCGGAATTCGAAGCAAAACAAGTCATTTTAATATTAAAATTCTGATGAAAAATTGTTAGAAAAGACATATTTTGCATGCATTTTCTTGAAACTGATTGTTTATACTACATCCTTATGATATTTCTATATTTCCCACTTATTGCATGATTTTTTGTCAGCTATAACAAAAATGATATGCTACTAAGTGTCCGGATTTCGAATCATGACGTTATATCAAAAAACTGGATTGTTGTCTAAAAATGAACAAAAAGACACAAAATTTAAATTCTTACAGTTTTTACACTGTGTACTTCGAATTGAAGTTTTTCTTTTCTGGGGAACTTGAATCAAATTGATATTTTAATAAATTATTGAGCTAAATTATGTTATTTTTTTCAGGACAACTTTTCAGTTGTAAAAGTTGGATTGAAAAAAAAGCTTTTAAAAGCAAATTAATCATACTGAAAATGCTGCAATTTTTTTATACATTAAAATGTAAATGATTGTAAATGAGACATGAAATCAAGAAGCAAAAAAAAACATATTCTTTCATAAACATCAATAGTTTTAAAAAAATCGGAGTAATTCGAAGGAAAACAAATTGACACTGATAAGATATACTTTTTTTAATGCTTTTTAATTTTTTGTAAAATATTTCAATAAAGGTGCTTAACAACGAAAAAAGTGTTTTTTGGTAAAAGAGATTTGGATCAAAATGATGTTTCAATGAATTTCATGATGTTTTTTTCTTTTAAAAATATTGGTGTATTGAGAAAATTTAACAAAAAAAGGTGCAGGTGGTTATGTTCTACATGACCAATATGACAAAGAACTTTGTACAAAACTCTAAAAAGTAAATCCATTTTTATATATATTTTAAATTCTTTGCCGATTTATTTAATCATAAATAATTAATTCTAATTTAATGTTTTCAATAACTGGCACCTCTGTGGAAATAAATTACCAAAAAACGAAAATATCGCCAAATCAAGTATGGTTCGGAAAACTCCGGGTTTGGCCAATCCTGTCAAAATGGCCATTTTCTTTACCATTATCAAAAACCATGAATTTTGATACCCATATTGCCCCAATTTGTATGGTTCCATAAATGTCCTCCCGGGAGAACCTTCCCTCAGGGCAATGGCCACTCCGGGTGTGGCCAATTCTGCCAAAATGGCCATTTTCATCACCAGTATCAAAAACCATGAAGTTTGATACCCATATTGCCCAAATTTGTATGGTTCCGTAAATGTCCTCCCGGAAGAACCTTCCGCAGGGCAATGGCCACTCCGGGTGTGGCCAATCCTGCCAAAATGGCCATTTTCATCACCAGTATCAAAAACCATGAATTTTGATACCCATATTGCCCAAATTTGTATGGTTCCATAAATGTCCTCCCGGGAGAACCTTCCCTCAGGGCAATGGCCACTCCAGGTGTGGCCAATCCTGTCAAAATGGCCATTTTCATTACCAGTATCAAAAACCATGAATTTTGATACCCATATTGCCCCAATTTGTATGGTTCCATAAATGTCCTCCCTGGAGAACCTTTCCCAAGGCATGTGGCCAATCCTGCCAAAATGGCCATTTTTATTACTAGTATCAAAACCCATGAATTGTGATACCCATATTGCCCAAATTTGTATGGCTCCGAAAATGTACTCCCGGTAGAACCTTCCCTCAGGGCAATGGCCACTCCGGGTGTGGCCAATCCTGTCAAAATGGCCATTTTCATCACCAGTATGAAAACCTATGAATTTTGATACCCATATTGCTCAAATTTGTATGGTTCCGTAAATGTCCTCCCGGAAGAACCTTCCGCAGGGCAATGGCCACTCCGGGTGTGGCCAATCCTGCCAAAATGGCCATTTTCATCACCAGTATCAAAAACCATGAATTTTGATACCCATATTGCCCCAAGTCGTATGGTTCGATAAATGTCCCCGGTAGAACCGGGTGTGGCCCTCAGGGCAATGGCCACTCAGGGCAATGGCAATCCTGCCAAAATGGCCATTTTCATCACCAGTATCAAAAACCATGAATTTTGATACCCATATTGCCCAAATTTGTATGGTTCCGTGAATGTCCTCCCGGAAGAACCTTCTCCAGGGCAATGGCCACTCCGGGTGTGGCCAATATCCTACCAGTTTGGTCCCAACCCCATTGCCCCAAAGCATTCTGGTTTTCGGGTGACCGTCTTATTAATCTTCATTAGAACAGAATTCCTCCCAAGTTGGTGCACAACCTGTGTCTTTCCATGTGTGCATGTGTGTGTGTGTGAGCAATAAATTACCACCGTGGATCCGTCTTTGATGAAACCTTAATAGGCACTGAAATTTTCTGAGGCTATCTGTTAGCTTATATAGTTCGCATGAAATGTGGCAACAGTGGTGCAACATTCTCGCGTGACAGTTCCAAGAAAACAGGAGACGAGGCAAAATTTGCGCCATGTTGCCGCATTTCATGCGAACTATATAAGCTAACAGATAGCCTCTGAAATTTTAGTTTTGACTGAAAATCCGTCAGAGACGGATCGACGGTGGTAATTTTATTGCTCACACACACACACATGCACACATGGAAAGACACAGGTTGTGCACCAACTTGGGAGGAATTCTGTTCTAATGAAGATTAATAAGACGGTCACCCGAAAACCAGAATGATTTGGGGCAATGGGGTTGGAACCAAACTTTTAGGATATTGGCCACACCCGGAGTGGCCATGACCCTGAGTGAAGGTTCTTCCAGGAGGACATTTACGGAACCATACAAATTGGGGCAATATGGGTATCAAAATTCATGGTTTTTGATACTAGTAATAAAAATGGCCATTTTGACAGGATTGGCCACACCCGGAGTGGCCAGTGCCCTGGGAAAGGTTCTCCCGGGAGGACATTTATGGAACCATACAAATTGGGGCAATATTGGTATCAAAATTCATGGTTTTTGATAATGGTAAAGAAAATGGCCATTTTGGCAGGATTGGCCAAACCCGGAGTGGCCATTGCCCTGAGGGAAGGTTCTTCCGGGAGGACATTTACGGAACCATACAAATTGGAGCAATATGGGAATCAAAATTCATGGTTTTTGATACTGGTAATTTTCAGTAGTTATGCTCTCGACTGTTACTCTACAATTTTGGATTTGGTTTTCGGCTTTCAGTCATTTAGCAGTGAAAACAATGTATTGTTTCAATTTCCGACGTTTCGGCAAATTTATTGCCTTTTTCAAGGATTCTAAAAAATATTTGTTTGTTTTTAACTATTAGTGCTTGTTTTAGGTGGGAAAATACTGTTGGTTACTTACAAAAACGGTTTGTTTTCTTGTTATTTTTGGAGTTTTGGGTAAATTGATAACTGTCTTTTGTTGTTGTTCCTCAGTCTTAGTTGGCTGTAATTTTAAGGGTTTTCACAAGGGGGGGGGGGGGAGGGGGGGTGTTAAAATTGAGCAACGTTTCAAGTGGTTCTAAGGGCACTTACTGCATAGCAGCACATATTATGCTGGTAGCTGCTGGTTTCGGTTTCGAAAAAACTTTTTGTGTTGCACTATCCACGAAACGGTCAATTTCAATCGAACGGAGCTTAATGGCGGTTTGTTCACCAAAAAGCGTCAAAGGCATGGCTAGAATTTGGGTCATTTTGTGTACTAAATGTGGGTCAAATGTGGGAGAAGGGAGGGTATACTATTCTTGTTCTGTTTCACCCGGTGTTACTGTGTTGGGTTTTCTGTGTTTATAGTTTTTAGTTTTAAGTGTGTGTAGTAACCCTGCGTAGATAATACTCAGGCCCTCTGTATCTGTACGTTTGTTTACGGTATGGTTATTGTTCGTGATATGGCACATCTCTAGGATTGGTAGAGCTGTACCACGGTTGTGTTGGTCTAAGATTCTTACTTTTTTCGTGTCGAAAGAATGTTGTTTTGCGATGCTGTGCTCGAGCAAAGCTGTTTTCTGCCTCAGCTCGGCTATCTTGTAGTCGTCAGTGGTGTGTCCCGCCTGTAGCAGCTCGTCCAACCGTTTTATGTCGCATCTGTGGCTCGACATCCTCGTTTTCAGCTGCGTTGTTGTCATCCCGATGTACGAACTCTCACATTCGTTGCATGGGATAGCATAGATGACGTTGGTGTGGTTCTCGGTGGGCACCTTGTCCTTCATGTTGCTGAAGAAGCTTGAGCCCACAGTGTTGGTGTTGCGGAAAGCTAACCGTAACTCCGGGTAGTCCTGCTTGAGTGTTTTGGCTATAGTTTGTGACAAGGTTGGGATGTTTGGTATGGATCGGTAGCAGATGTTTGTCTGCTGGTGGCTCGGTTCGGCTTGTTGCGTTTGTTGTTGTTGTTGGTTGCCGTTGCTGGAACGGTTACATAGCTGGCAGTTGATGAGTCGACGCCGAAGGGGTTTTGGGTAATGATTGATTTCTAGCTCCCTGTCCACGATCTTCATTTTTTCCCGAGTGTTTAAGTTGGTAGACAGTTTGTCTACACGTTGTATGAAGTTCATAGCTGTATTGACCTTCTGGCTCGTGGTGTGGCAGGAGAAGAAGTCCAGAAAACGACCACTCGAAATTGGCTTTCGGTACCATTCCGTCCGGATCTGTTGGGCTTCGGTGCGGACCAATACCATGTCCAGATACGGCAGTCTCCTGTTTTCTTCTAGCTCGTAGGTGAATTGGATGTGTTGGCTGTAGCTATTGAATGAGTCTTGGACGTGTTTCAACTTGTTCAGGGGAAGCGCTACGATCAGGTCGTCGACGTACTTCTTGAGCACTGGTGGTTGGAAATCGAGCTTTTTGACGACGGCGTGCATCAGATTCTCCATGACGAGATCGGCTAGTGGGGACGACAGGGGGTTACCCATGGCAGTTCCAAAAATTTGTGAATAGAACTTTCCCTCGAATGTGAAGTAGCATGATTTCATGATGAACTCGATGATTTCCAACATGATTTCCAGGTTTATGTTGGTGTGTTTCTGTATGTCACTCCAGTTGAACGTGATATCGCGTCGAACAAGTTCGAAGGGAATGCACGTGAAGAGAGAAACAACGTCCAGGGATACCAACACATAGTCAGCTGGGAGGGTGATGCCGTTGATGTAGTCACAGAAGCTGTAGGAGTCCCTTATGTTGTAGGTGCTTTGCAGTGAGCTCTGCAGTATCTGTCCAACGAACTTTGAGAGAGTGTAGGTGGGTGCTGTCATGTTTGGAACTACTGGTCGTAGTGGTAATCCAGCTTTGTGAGCTTTGGGTTGCCCGTAGATTCTTGGGCACAAAGCTTTTCTGGACATTAGCTCATTCTCTAACCGATCGTTTATGGCATCTAGTCGTTTCAAACGCTTAACAATCTCGTTGTTCTTGCTCTGGATACAAGCAAGAACAACGAGATTGTTAAGCGTTTGAAACGACTAGATGCCATAAACGATCGGTTAGAGAATGAGCTAATGTCCAGAAAAGCTTTGTGCCCAAGAATCTACGGGCAACCCAAAGCTCACAAAGCTGGATTACCACTACGACCAGTAGTTCCAAACATGACAGCACCCACCTACACTCTCTCAAAGTTCGTTGGACAGATACTGCAGAGCTCACTGCAAAGCACCTACAACATAAGGGACTCCTACAGCTTCTGTGACTACATCAACGGCATCACCCTCCCAGCTGACTATGTGTTGGTATCCCTGGACGTTGTTTCTCTCTTCACGTGCATTCCCTTCGAACTTGTTCGACGCGATATCACGTTCAACTGGAGTGACATACAGAAACACACCAACATAAACCTGGAAATCATGTTGGAAATCATCGAGTTCATCATGAAATCATGCTACTTCACATTCGAGGGAAAGTTCTATTCACAAATTTTTGGAACTGCCATGGGTAACCCCCTGTCGTCCCCACTAGCCGATCTCGTCATGGAGAATCTGATGCACGCCGTCGTCAAAAAGCTCGATTTCCAACCACCAGTGCTCAAGAAGTACGTCGACGACCTGATCGTAGCGCTTCCCCTGAACAAGTTGAAACACGTCCAAGACTCATTCAATAGCTACAGCCAACACATCCAATTCACCTACGAGCTAGAAGAAAACAGGAGACTGCCGTATCTGGACATGGTATTGGTCCGCACCGAAGCCCAACAGATCCGGACGGAATGGTACCGAAAGCCAATTTCGAGTGGTCGTTTTCTGGACTTCTTCTCCTGCCACACCACGAGCCAGAAGGTCAATACAGCTATGAACTTCATACAACGTGTAGACAAACTGTCTACCAACTTAAACACTCGGGAAAAAATGAAGATCGTGGACAGGGAGCTAGAAATCAATCATTACCCAAAACCCCTTCGGCGTCGACTCATCAACTGCCAGCTATGTAACCGTTCCAGCAACGGCAACCAACAACAACAACAAACGCAACAAGCCGAACCGAGCCACCAGCAGACAAACATCTGCTACCGATCCATACCAAACATCCCAACCTTGTCACAAACTATAGCCAAAACACTCAAGCAGGACTACCCGGAGTTACGGTTAGCTTTCCGCAACACCAACACTGTGGGCTCAAGCTTCTTCAGCAACATGAAGGACAAGGTGCCCACCGAGAACCACACCAACGTCATCTATGCTATCCCATGCAACGAATGTGAGAGTTCGTACATCGGGATGACAACAACGCAGCTGAAAACGAGGATGTCGAGCCACAGATGCGACATAAAACGGTTGGACGAGCTGCTACAGGCGGGACACACCACTGACGACTACAAGATAGCCGAGCTGAGGCAGAAAACAGCTTTGCTCGAGCACAGCATCGCAAAACAACATTCTTTCGACACGAAAAAAGTAAGAATCTTAGACCAACACAACCGTGGTACAGCTCTACCAATCCTAGAGATGTGCCATATCACGAACAATAACCATACCGTAAACAAACGTACAGATACAGAGGGCCTGAGTATTATCTACGCAGGGTTACTACACACACTTAAAACTAAAAACTATAAACACAGAAAACCCAACACAGTAACACCGGGTGAAACAGAACAAGAATAGTATACCCTCCCTTCTCCCACATTTGACCCACATTTAGTACACAAAATGACCCAAATTCTAGCCATGCCTTTGACGCTTTTTGGTGAACAAACCGCCATTAAGCTCCGTTCGATTGAAATTGACCGTTTCGTGGATAGTGCAACACAAAAAGTTTTTTCGAAACCGAAACCAGCAGCTACCAGCATAATATGTGCTGCTATGCAGTAAGTGCCCTTAGAACCACTTGAAACGTTGCTCAATTTTAACACCCCCCCTCCCCCCCCCCCCCTTGTGAAAACCCTTAAAATTACAGCCAACTAAGACTGAGGAACAACAACAAAAGACAGTTATCAATTTACCCAAAACTCCAAAAATAACAAGAAAACAAACCGTTTTTGTAAGTAACCAACAGTATTTTCCCACCTAAAACAAGCACTAATAGTTAAAAACAAACAAATATTTTTTAGAATCCTTGAAAAAGGCAATAAATTTGCCGAAACGTCGGAAATTGAAACAATACATTGTTTTCACTGCTAAATGACTGAAAGCCGAAAACCAAATCCAAAATTGATACTGGTAATGAAAATGGCCATTTTGGCAGGATTGGCCACACCCGGAGTGGCCAGTGCCCTGGGAAAGGTTCTCCCGGGAGGACATTTATGGAACCATACAAATTGGGGCAATATGGGTATCAAAATTCATGGTTTTTGATAATGGTAAAGAAAATGGCCATTTTGACAGGATTGGCCAAACCCGGAGTGGCCATTGCCCTGAGGGAAGGTTCTTCCGGGAGGACATTTATGGAACCATACAAATTGGGACAATATGGGTATCAAAATTCATTGTTTTTGATACTGGTAATGCAATTCAATTCATTCTGGTAATTCATTGTTTTTGATACTGGTAAATGTCAATTTTGACTGGATTGGCCACACCCGAAGTGGTTGTCCGGTAGGAACTTCTTCAGAACCTTCCCCCAGGGCAATAGCCACTCCAGGTGTGACCAATCCTGTAAAAATGGCCATTTTCAAAATTTCATTTCCAGTTTCAAAAACCATGAATTTTGATGCCCATTTTGCCCCAATTTATATGGTTCCGTAAATGTCCTCCCGGTAGAACCTTCCCTCAGGGCAATGGCCACTCCGGGTGTGGCCAATCCTGCCAAAATGGCCATTTTTATTACTAGTATCAAAACCCATGAATTGTGATACCCATATTGCCCAAATTTGTATGGTTCCGTAAATGTCCTCCCGGAAGAACCTTCCTCAGGGCAATGGCCACTCCGGGTGTTGCCAATCCTGCCAAAATGGCCATTTTCATCACCAGTATCAAAAACCATGAATTTTGATACCCATATTGCCCAAATTTGTATGGTTCCGTAAATGTCCTCCCGGAAGAACCTTCCGCAGGGCAATGGCCACTCCGGGTGTGGCCAATTCTGCCAAAATGGCCATTTTCATCACCAGTATCGAAAACCATGAATTTTGATACCCATATTGCCCAAATTTGTATGGTTCCGTAAATGTCCTCCCGGAAGAACCTTCCGCAGTGCAATGGCCACTCCGGGTGTGGCCAATCCTGCCAAAATGGCCATTTTCATCACCAGTATCGAAAACCATGAATTTTGATACCCATATTGCCCAAATTTGTATGGTTCCGTAAATGTCCTCCCGGAAGAACCTTCCGCAGGGCAATGGCCACTCCGGGTGTGGCCAATCCTGCCAAAATGGCCATTTTCATCACCAGTATCGAAAACCAAAAATTTTGATACCCATATTGCCCAAATTTGTATGGTTCCGTAAATGTCCTCACGGAAGAACCTTCCGCAGGGCAATGGCCACTCCGGGTGTGGCCAATCCTGCCAAAATGGCCATTTTCATCACCAGTATCAAAAACCATGAATTTTGATACCCATATTGCCCAAATTTGTATGGTTCCGTAAATGTCCTCCCGGAAGAACCTTCCTCAGGGCAATGGCCACTCCGGGTGTTGCCAATCCTGCCAAAATGGCCATTTTCATCACCAGTATCAAAAACCATGAATTGTGATACCCATATTGCCCAAATTTGTATGGTTCCGTAAATGTCCTCCCGGAAGAACCTTCCGCAGGGCAATGGCCACTCCGGGTGTGGCCAATTCTGCCAAAATGGCCATTTTTATTACTAGTATCAAAACCCATGAATTGTGATACCCATATTGCCCAAATTTGTATGGTTCCGTAAATGTCCTCCCGGAAGAACCTTCCGCAGGGCAATGGCCACTCCGGGTGTGGCCAATTCTGCCAAAATGGCCATTTTCATCACCAGTATCGAAAACCATGAATTTTGATACCCATATTGCCCCAATTTGTATGGTTCCATAAATGTCCTCCCGGAACAACCTTCCGCAGGGCAATGGCCACTCCGGGTGTGGCCAATTCTGCCAAAATGGCCATTTTCATCACCAGTATCGAAAACCATGAATTTTGATACCCATATTGCCCAAATTTGTATGGTTCCGTAAATGTCCTCCCGGAAGAACCTTCCGCAGTGCAATGGCCACTCCGGGTGTGGCCAATCCTGCCAAAATGGCCATTTTCATCACCAGTATCGAAAACCATGAATTTTGATACCCATATTGCCCAAATTTGTATGGTTCCGTAAATGTCCTCCCGGAAGAACCTTCCGCAGGGCAATGGCCACTCCGGGTGTGGCCAATCCTGCCAAAATGGCCATTTTCATCACCAGTATCGAAAACCAAAAATTTTGATACCCATATTGCCCAAATTTGTATGGTTCCGTAAATGTCCTCACGGAAGAACCTTCCGCAGGGCAATGGCCACTCCGGGTGTGGCCAATCCTGCCAAAATGGCCATTTTCATCACCAGTATCAAAAACCATGAATTTTGATACCCATATTGCCCAAATTTGTATGGTTCCGTAAATGTCCTCCCGGAAGAACCTTCCTCAGGGCAATGGCCACTCCGGGTGTTGCCAATCCTGCCAAAATGGCCATTTTCATCACCAGTATCAAAAACCATGAATTGTGATACCCATATTGCCCAAATTTGTATGGTTCCGTAAATGTCCTCCCGGAAGAACCTTCCGCAGGGCAATGGCCACTCCGGGTGTGGCCAATTCTGCCAAAATGGCCATTTTCATTACCAGTATCAAAAACCATGAATTGTGATACCCATATTGCCCAAATTTGTATGGTTCCGTAAATGTCCTCCCGGAAGAACCTTCCGCAGGGCAATGGCCACTCCGGGTGTGGCCAATTCTGCCAAAATGGCCATTTTCATCACCAGTATCGAAAACCATGAATTTTGATACCCATATTGCCCCAATTTGTATGGTTCCATAAATGTCCTCCCGGAACAACCTTCCGCAGGGCAATGGCCACTCCGGGTGTGGCCAATCCTGCCAAAATGGCCATTTTCATCACCAGTATCGAAAACCAAAAATTTTGATACCCATATTGCCCAAATTTGTATGGTTCCGTAAATGTCCTCACGGAAGAACCTTCCGCAGGGCAATGGCCACTCCGGGTGTGGCCAATCCTGCCAAAATGGCCATTTTCATCACCAGTATCAAAAACCATGAATTTTGATACCCATATTGCCCAAATTTGTATGGTTCCGTAAATGTCCTCCCGGAAGAACCTTCCTCAGGGCAATGGCCACTCCGGGTGTTGCCAATCCTGCCAAAATGGCCATTTTCATCACCAGTATCAAAAACCATGAATTGTGATACCCATATTGCCCAAATTTGTATGGTTCCGTAAATGTCCTCCCGGAAGAACCTTCCGCAGGGCAATGGCCACTCCGGGTGTGGCCAATTCTGCCAAAATGGCCATTTTCATCACCAGTATCGAAAACCATGAATTTTGATACCCATATTGCCCAAATTTGTATGGTTCCGTAAATGTCCTCCCGGAAGAACCTTCCGCAGTGCAATGGCCACTCCGGGTGTGGCCAATCCTGCCAAAATGGCCATTTTCATCACCAGTATCGAAAACCATGAATTTTGATACCCATATTGCCCAAATTTGTATGGTTCCGTAAATGTCCTCCCGGAAGAACCTTCCGCAGGGCAATGGCCACTCCGGGTGTGGCCAATCCTGCCAAAATGGCCATTTTCATCACCAGTATCGAAAACCATGAATTTTGATACCCATATTGCCCAAATTTGTATGGTTCCGTAAATGTCCTCCCGGAAGAACCTTCCGCAGGGCAATGGCCACTCCGGGTGTGGCCAATCCTGCCAAAATGGCCATTTTCATCACTAGTATCAAAACCCATGAATTGTGATACCCATATTGCCCAAATTTGTATGGTTCCGTAAATGTCCTCCCGGAAGAACCTTCCGCAGGGCAATGGCCACTCCGGGTGTGGCCAATTCTGCCAAAATGGCCATTTTCATCACCAGTATCGAAAACCATGAATTTTGATACCCATATTGCCCAAATTTGTATGGTTCCGTAAATGTCCTCCCGGAAGAACCTTCCGCAGTGCAATGGCCACTCCGGGTGTGGCCAATCCTGCCAAAATGGCCATTTTCATCACCAGTATCGAAAACCAAGAATTTTGATACCCATATTGCCCAAATTTGTATGGTTCCGTAAATGTCCTCACGGAAGAACCTTCCGCAGGGCAATGGCCACTCCGGGTGTGGCCAATCCTGCCAAAATGGCCATTTTCATTACCAGTATCAAAAACCATGAATTGTGATACCCATATTGCCCAAATTTGTATGGTTCCGTAAATGTCCTCCCGGAAGAACCTTCCGCAGGGCAATGGCCACTCCGGGTGTGGCCAATCCTGCCAAAATGGCCATTTTCATCACCAGTATCGAAAACCATGAATTTTGATACCCATATTGCCCAAATTTGTATGGTTCCGTAAATGTCCTCCCGGAAGAACCTTCCTCAGGGCAATGGCCACTCCGGGTGTGGCCAATCCTGCCAAAATGGCCATTTTCATCACCAGTATCAAAAACCATAAATTTTGATACCCATATTGCCCAAATTTGTATGGTTCCGTAAATGTCCTCCCGGAAGAACCTTCCGCAGGGCAATGGCCACTCCGGGTGTGGCCAATCCTGCCAAAATGGCCATTTTCATCACCAGTATCAAAAACCATGAATTTTGATACCCATATTGCCCAAATTTGTATGGTTCCGTAAATGTCCTCCCGGAAGAACCTTCCTCAGGGCAATGGCCACTCCGGGTGTTGCCAATCCTGCCAAAATGGCCATTTTCATTACCAGTATCAAAACCCATGAATTGTGATACCCATATTGCCCAAATTTGTATGGTTCCGTAAATGTCCTCCCGGAAGAACCTTCCTCAGGGCAATGGCCACTCCGGGTGTTGCCAATCCTGCCAAAATGGCCATTTTCATCACCAGTATCGAAAACCATGAATTTTGATACCCATATTGCCCAAATTTGTATGGTTCCGTAAATGTCCTCCCGGAAGAACCTTCCGCAGTGCACTGGCCACTCCGGGTGTGGCCAATCCTGCCAAAATGGCCATTTTCATCACCAGTATCGAAAACCATGAATTTTGATACCCATATTGCCCAAATTTGTATGGTTCCGTAAATGTCCTCCCGGAAGAACCTTCCGCAGGGCAATGGCCACTCCGGGTGTGGCCAATCCTGCCAAAATGGCCATTTTCATCACCAGTATCGAAAACCATGAATTTTGATACCCATATTGCCCAAATTTGTATGGTTCCGTAAATGTCCTCCCGGAAGAACCTTCCTCAGGGCAATGGCCACTCCGGGTGTGGCCAATCCTGCCAAAATGGCCATTTTCATCACCAGTATCGAAAACCAAAAATTTTGATACCCATATTGCCCAAATTTGTATGGTTCCGTAAATGTCCTCCCGGAAGAACCTTCCTCAGGGCAATGGCCACTCCGGGTGTGGCCAATCCTGCCAAAATGGCCATTTTCATCACCAGTCTCAAAAACCATGAATTTTGATACCCATATTGCCCAAATTTGTATGGTTCCGTAAATGTCCTCCCGGAAGAACCTTCCTCAGGGCAATGGCCACTCCGGGTGTTGCCAATCCTGCCAAAATGGCCATTTTTATTACTAGTATCAAAACCCATGAATTGTGATACCCATATTGCCCAAATTTGTATGGTTCCGTAAATGTCCTCCCGGAAGAACCTTCCTCAGGGCAATGGCCACTCCGGGTGTTGCCAATCCTGCCAAAATGGCCATTTTCATCACCAGTATCGAAAACCATGAATTTTGATACCCATATTGCCCAAATTTGTATGGTTCCGTAAATGTCCTCCCGGAAGAACCTTCCGCAGTGCAATGGCCACTCCGGGTGTGGCCAATCCTGCCAAAATGGCCATTTTCATCACCAGTATCGAAAACCATGAATTTTGATACCCATATTGCCCAAATTTGTATGGTTCCGTAAATGTCCTCCCGGAAGAACCTTCCGCAGGGCAATGGCCACTCCGGGTGTGGCCAATTCTGCCAAAATGGCCATTTTCATCACCAGTATCGAAAACCATGAATTTTGATACCCATATTGCCCAAATTTGTATGGTTCCGTAAATGTCCTCACGGAAGAACCTTCCGCAGGGCAATGGCCACTCCGGGTGTGGCCAATCCTGCCAAAATGGCCATTTTTATTACTAGTATCAAAACCCATGAATTGTGATACCCATATTGCCCAAATTTGTATGGTTCCGTAAATGTCCTCCCGGAAGAACCTTCCGCAGGGCAATGGCCACTCCGGGTGTGGCCAATTCTGCCAAAATGGCCATTTTCATCACCAGTATCGAAAACCATGAATTTTGATACCCATATTGCCCAAATTTGTATGGTTCCGTAAATGTCCTCCCGGAAGAACCTTCCGCAGTGCAATGGCCACTCCGGGTGTGGCCAATCCTGCCAAAATGGCCATTTTCATCACCAGTATCGAAAACCAAAAATTTTGATACCCATATTGCCCAAATTTGTATGGTTCCGTAAATGTCCTCCCGGAAGAACCTTCCGCAGGGCAATGGCCACTCCGGGTGTGGCCAATTCTGCCAAAATGGCCATTTTTATTACTAGTATCAAAACCCATGAATTGTGATACCCATATTGCCCAAATTTGTATGGTTCCGTAAATGTCCTCCCGGAAGAACCTTCCGCAGGGCAATGGCCACTCCGGGTGTGGCCAATCCTGCCAAAATGGCCATTTTCATCACCAGTATCGAAAACCATGAATTTTGATACCCATATTGCCCAAATTTGTATGGTTCCGTAAATGTCCTCCCGGAAGAACCTTCCTCAGGGCAATGGCCACTCCGGGTGTGGCCAATCCTGCCAAAATGGCCATTTTCATCACCAGTATCGAAAACCAAAAATTTTGATACCCATATTGCCCAAATTTGTATGGTTCCGTAAATGTCCTCCCGGAAGAACCTTCCGCAGGGCAATGGCCACTCCGGGTGTGGCCAATCCTGCCAAAATGGCCATTTTCATCACCAGTCTCAAAAACCATGAATTTTGATACCCATATTGCCCAAATTTGTATGGTTCCGTAAATGTCCTCCCGGAAGAACCTTCCTCAGGGCAATGGCCACTCCGGGTGTGGCCAATCCTGCCAAAATGGCCATTTTTATTACTAGTATCAAAAACCATGAATTGTGATACCCATATTGCCCAAATTTGTATGGTTCCGTAAATGTCCTCCCGGAAGAACCTTCCTCAGGGCAATGGCCACTCCGGGTGTTGCCAATCCTGCCAAAATGGCCATTTTCATCACCAGTATCAAAAACCATGAATTTTGATACCCATATTGCCCAAATTTGTATGGTTCCGTAAATGTCCTCACGGAAGAACCTTCCGCAGGGCAATGGCCACTCCGGGTGTGGCCAATCCTGCCAAAATGGCCATTTTCATCACCAGTATCAAAAACCATGAATTTTGATACCCATATTGCCCAAATTTGTATGGTTCCGTAAATGTCCTCCCGGAAGAACCTTCCACAGGGCACTGGCCACTCCGGGTGTGGCCAATCCTGCCAAAATGGCCATTTTCATCACCAGTATCAAAAACCATGAATTTTGATACCCATATTGCCCAAATTTGTATGGTTCCGTAAATGTCCTCCCGGAAGAACCTTCCGCAGTGCAATGGCCACTCCGGGTGTGGCCAATCCTGCCAAAATGGCCATTTTCATCACCAGTATCGAAAACCAAAAATTTTGATACCCATATTGCCCAAATTTGTATGGTTCCGTAAATGTCCTCCCGGAAGAACCTTCCGCAGGGCAATGGCCACTCCGGGTGTGGCCAGTCCTGCCAAAATGGCCATTTTCATCACCAGTATCAAAAACCATGAATTTTGATACCCATATTGCCCAAATTTGTATGGTTCCGTAAATGTCCTCCCGGAAGAACCTTCCTCAGGGCAATGGCCACTCCGGGTGTTGCCAATCCTGCCAAAATGGCCATTTTCATCACCAGTATCAAAAACCATGAATTTTGATACCCATATTGCCCAAATTTGTATGGTTCCGTAAATGTCCTCCCGGAAGAACCTTCCGCAGGGCAATGGCCACTCCGGGTGTGGCCAATTCTGCCAAAATGGCCATTTTCATCACCAGTATCGAAAACCATGAATTTTGATACCCATATTGCCCAAATTTGTATGGTTCCGTAAATGTCCTCCCGGAAGAACCTTCCGCAGTGCAATGGCCACTCCGGGTGTGGCCAATCCTGCCAAAATGGCCATTTTCATCACCAGTATCGAAAACCATGAATTTTGATACCCATATTGCCCAAATTTGTATGGTTCCGTAAATGTCCTCCCGGAAGAACCTTCCGCAGGGCAATGGCCACTCCGGGTGTGGCCAATCCTGCCAAAATGGCCATTTTCATCACCAGTATCGAAAACCAAAAATTTTGATACCCATATTGCCCAAATTTGTATGGTTCCGTAAATGTCCTCACGGAAGAACCTTCCGCAGGGCAATGGCCACTCCGGGTGTGGCCAATCCTGCCAAAATGGCCATTTTTATTACTAGTATCAAAACCCATGAATTTTGATACCCATATTGCCCAAATTTGTATGGTTCCGTAAATGTCCTCCCGGAAGAACCTTCCTCAGGGCAATGGCCACTCCGGGTGTTGCCAATCCTGCCAAAATGGCCATTTTCATCACCAGTATCAAAAACCATGAATTTTGATACCCATATTGCCCAAATTTGTATGGTTCCGTAAATGTCCTCCCGGAAGAACCTTCCACAGGGCACTGGCCACTCCGGGTGTGGCCAATCCTGCCAAAATGGCCATTTTCATCACCAGTATCGAAAACCATGAATTTTGATACCCATATTGCCCAAATTTGTATGGTTCCGTAAATGTCCTCCCGGAAGAACCTTCCGCAGGGCAATGGCCACTCCGGGTGTGGCCAATCCTGCCAAAATGGCCATTTTCATCACCAGTATCGAAAACCAAAAATTTTGATACCCATATTGCCCAAATTTGTATGGTTCCGTAAATGTCCTCCCGGAAGAACCTTCCGCAGTGCAATGGCCACTCCGGGTGTGGCCAATCCTGCCAAAATGGCCATTTTCATCACCAGTATCGAAAACCATGAATTTTGATACCCATATTGCCCAAATTTGTATGGTTCCGTAAATGTCCTCCCGGAAGAACCTTCCACAGGGCACTGGCCACTCCGGGTGTGGCCAATCCTGCCAAAATGGCCATTTTCATCACCAGTATCGAAAACCATGAATTTTGATACCCATATTGCCCAAATTTGTATGGTTCCGTAAATGTCCTCCCGGAAGAACCTTCCACAGGGCACTGGCCACTCCGGGTGTGGCCAATCCTGCCAAAATGGCCATTTTCATCACCAGTATCGAAAACCATGAATTTTGATACCCATATTGCCCAAATTTGTATGGTTCCATAAATGTCCTCACGGAAGAACCTTCCGCAGGGCAATGGCCACTCCGGGTGTGGCCAATCCTGCCAAAATGGCCATTTTTATTACTAGTATCAAAACCCATGAATTGTGATACCCATATTGCCCAAATTTGTATGGTTCCGTAAATGTCCTCCCGGAAGAACCTTCCGCAGGGCAATGGCCACTCCGGGTGTGGCCAATTCTGCCAAAATGGCCATTTTCATCACCAGTATCGAAAACCATGAATTTTGATACCCATATTGCCCAAATTTGTATGGTTCCGTAAATGTCCTCCCGGAAGAACCTTCCTCAGGGCAATGGCCACTCCGGGTGTGGCCAATCCTGCCAAAATGGCCATTTTCATCACCAGTCTCAAAAACCATGAATTTTGATACCCATATTGCCCAAATTTGTATGGTTCCGTAAATGTCCTCCCGGAAGAACCTTCCTCAGGGCAATGGCCACTCCGGGTGTGGCCAATTCTGCCAAAATGGCCATTTTCATCACCAGTATCGAAAACCATGAATTTTGATACCCATATTGCCCAAATTTGTATGGTTCCGTAAATGTCCTCCCGGAAGAACCTTCCGCAGTGCAATGGCCACTCCGGGTGTGGCCAATCCTGCCAAAATGGCCATTTTCATCACCAGTATCGAAAACCAAAAATTTTGATACCCATATTGCCCAAATTTGTATGGTTCCGTAAATGTCCTCCCGGAAGAACCTTCCGCAGGGTAATGGCCACTCCGGGTGTGGCCAGTCCTGCCAAAATGGCCATTTTCATCACCAGTATCAAAAACCATGAATTTTGATACCCATATTGCCCAAATTTGTATGGTTCCGTAAATGTCCTCCCGGAAGAACCTTCCGCAGGGCAATGGCCACTCCGGGTGTGGCCAATCCTGCCAAAATGGCCATTTTCATCACCAGTATCAAAAACCATGAATTTTGATACCCATATTGCCCAAATTTGTATGGTTCCGTAAATGTCCTCCCGGAAGAACCTTCCGCAGGGTAATGGCCACTCCGGGTGTGGCCAGTCCTGCCAAAATGGCCATTTTCATCACCAGTATCAAAAACCATGAATTTTGATACCCATATTGCCCAAATTTGTATGGTTCCGTAAATGTCCTCCCGGAAGAACCTTCCACAGGGCAATGGCCACTCCGGGTGTGGCCAATCCTGCCAAAATGGCCATTTTCATCACCAGTATCAAAAACCATGAATTTTGATACCCATATTGCCCAAATTTGTATGGTTCCGTAAATGTCCTCCCGGAAGAACCTTCCGCAGGGTAATGGCCACTCCGGGTGTGGCCAGTCCTGCCAAAATGGCCATTTTCATCACCAGTATCAAAAACCATGAATTGTAATACCCATATTGCCCAAATTTGTATGGTTCCTCTCAAGTTCGTGCACCACCTGTTTCTTTCAACGTGTGCGTGTGTGTGTGTAAGCAATAAAATTCCCAACGTAAGGTCCGTCTTTGATGAAAGTCTGATGGACACTAAATCCTCCAGAGGCTAACTTTTAGCTTAAATAGTTGGCACGGCATCCACGCAACAGAAACAAAATGTCACACCGAGGGCATGCGACGGTAACGCTACATTTTCGAAAAATTTTGCATTGACACCGCAGATAGAGCTTTAAGACAAAGTCCTTTGTCAAAAAAACACATGCAACGCCTAATGAAATTTGATTTTTTTTTTAAGTTAAGTATTTAATTGCAATCGACAAAAACAAATACAAAACAAAACAAAATTTACATAAATCAAATAAACCCTTTTTTAAAGTTATATTTGTTTTTCTTTTTTAAAGTATATGCCTTATATGAACCTTATTTGAAACATTTGTTTATTAATTTGTTTTTTTTCGAAACGAACCTTATAAAAATAATTTAATGATTTTTTTTACCCTATCAAATTTTATCACACAAAGTTTGTTTATCCGAAACTACGCTTAATCCAATCATGAAAAAAATATTTTGTTTCTAAATATTAACTTCTCACTTTATTACACCTAAAGTTCCAGGCTCGAGAAAAAAGGGGGAATTGGTATGGAAATTCCCCATTTTGGTCGAGCTTGGGAGTTTAGGTGTTAGTTTTTGGTGAAGTTATAATTTATCGAACCAGATTATCTGGTAAATTTGAATATTCTCAACAGTCCTTCGCCGCCATATTGGCCGCCATCTTGGGTAACATATTTTTCATAAATTAATCACCAAAACAAGAACTTTTGTTTTTCAATTATTCGTAGATCCGATTATCTGAAGAGGTACGATTTTTTACCATAAATTTGATGAAAATTAAAAACTTGTATTCTTTCATAAGATTGAGGTAAACCAGATATTGAAAAAATCCTAAAATCACAATTAAAATTAAAATAATACAATTATGCACAGAAACCGGATCCGAAGGTAGTTTTTCTTAAAATGTATTACCAGGGATAGAATAATCGCAAAAAAAAAAAACATTTTCGCTTGTAAACTTTCTTCATCCATGAAAGAGATAAGAGGCAAATAACGCAAAAGCAAATCGCTCCCAAAATTCTCCAAAAAAAATCAATCTGCTGATGTTTTTTTTTAATTTCCTTACCAGCACCACCTAATAATATTTATTTCACTTTGTTTACACACATTCCCATCTAAAAAATGTAACAGGTAATTTTTCGACGTGTGACATTACACTTGCAAGAGTAGTAGTGAAAAAGAAATTTCACCGAATAATCAAGATGATGATTTTTTTAGATTCCTTTTACCGATCTTTCGTGCGCGAGAGAGGAGATTTCGGATTTTTTCTCTTGATGAACATCCAATGATTTTCTTTTGATGATGATTATCGCATCGCTGTGTATTACGAATTTTTAATTGAAATTTCCTTTCTTTCCTTATTTTCAAATTTCTGTCCAATGACGTGCAAGCGAAATACATTTTAAATCAAAATAAACAAATTGCGAAAATAAAGTACCGAGCCAACTCAACAAAAACCAAATCTACTCAACAGTATCACAACTCGACATTCTTGAAGTTGATGTCAGTAAACGCTTCAGTTTCGTCAAGGTATGACAGATTTGGGCTCCCTAAACACGCTTCATTAGCATTAGCATTAGCATTTGGAGGACGCCCCACCACCGGAAGGCTCCACAACGCTTATCCCACTGTTTGGTCTGGTTGTGTTAGACCCTCATCCGGAACAATACTCCAACACGGGAGATACCATGTCTTCATCTTTTGATGAGTGTGTAATACAGCCCAGGGCATAAGGGGGTCCACGCCGGGTCCAAGCTATCCTCGGGGAAATGAAGGAATGTTAGTAAACACCTATCTAAAGTGCGCAGGGACCCCTACGTCACCTTAGTGGTATAGATGTTTGTAGGGAGGTTTTGGACTCAATGTTAGTAGGAGAGGTAGAACCCTAGGATATACCCCGAAAGGTATTGCGGGCGAATCAAGTAGAGTTAGTTTTTTTATTATTAAACGTATACTTTTGACTGTATAGTGTAAAAGATGCATGATTTATATGTTTCATATTTTAAACCACGGCAGAAACAACGCGGCGAAGCCGTGCATGATTAAATCGACTGTAGTATTACTAAACCAACCATTTTCTCTGGTGAAAGCAATGCTGATTAATCACAGTTTTAACAAGTCAGCTATTAAACTCATGCTACCGACTGTAAGAGTACAAAAAATATATTTTTCTTTAAATAATTATGTGTTTTAACGAAATTCGAGGTTATAAATGATTTAACGCTTAATTGAACTTGTGATTTTAAACTCTTACAGCGATGCGGAGTGAACATTAATTATTTATATATTTGTATTATTGGAATGTAAGAGTTAGAAGTTGAATTAAAACGACCGATTGAAAAAACATACTTAGTTAATATTAAAACTTTTTTTGTAATGGGATTAATCAGCATATTTAAAATTATTTTAAAAAAAAAACATAATAATGGAAAGTCCTCATCAAGTTTCCAGCTTTGGCACCCGTGGTAATCGACTAGTGTAATATGCAGCAGTTATGAAAATTTATGATTATTTAAAAATCGATTCAGTCTTAGACAGCCGGCTGTGGAAAGTCTGAATCAAAGTTGCAACTTGTTCGAAAATTAATTTTTGTTTGGTCTCATTTCAATTTTTTAAATTTGCGCTATTTCGAGCTCACCGGAATGACTTATACCACAAGCAATAAACCTCCGTTTTATAAATGCTAGAAAAAAAAAATTATTATGGGATACAAAATTGCGCTGTCCCTGTACCCCGCGCACTGTCATCTGTGAGTGCCGTGAGTGCCGTTGCGCATTCTGTGGATGGTAGAATGAGTGACACACGTCGACCAAGGCGGTCGAACTGTCAATCTCTCGCGTGGTAAACTCACAGCAGCTCAACATGGCTCCCTAAACACGCTTCAATTGACAAAATTGACTTTAAGTGAATTTTCTGCCAGTAAATAAAATTGTAAATTATGTTATAAATGCTCTGAGCCTCTAGTGACAGTTTACGTTAAGTAAAGGGTTTACAAGTATGGTTTCGTCCTTTTGAAAAATTACTACTGAATTAATAACAATGAAAACGGTTTTTGATCTAATAGAATTCAAATTTCTAATAAATCAAGCCTGAATAAAATTTTTATTCATAACATAAACAATCAAACAATGATGATTGCAGGAAGACAAACCGTTGAAGACCGTTGAAGTAGTTTGTAAAAATCATTTTTTTCTCCAAAACCTCCAAAAACCTAAAATTTCACCCACTATCCAGCATTGAATTAAGCATTCCATCACGAACCCGGGGCCAGCCATTTCGCTGCCAATCTGCTCCATTAATTCTGACCATAATTAAAGCGACACATCTCGGCCTTCATCGTCCAGAACCTCAGGTCCAGGTCCTCCTTCTCTGGTGGCGTCCTGGTGGATCGCGTCCATCCAGAAAAAGAGGACTTTTTCTGTCTCCTCTCCTTCTGTTTGTTCCACTTCTCCGGACCAGCCCCAAAGACCAAGTAATGAAGAGATTTCGATCTACCCATCTTAATTACTAATTATTTTCGAGTGTACATACTTAATTATTTATAATAGAATATTAAATGTTCCGTGCCTCATCTCGAGAGCAGTGCTGTGCTGTATCTTTCGAGGTGAGCAGACGAGACAGCTTGTTTACACAAGGTTTTCCCCTCCCCCTGATGTACAGTGAAACTGCGGTTGTTTGACAAAATCGTTTAATTTGACTCGTTTAGAGGGAGATATTTCAAAATGTCAACCTACCAGGGTTTCACCGTAGCTTCCCAGAGAGTTGCCTCCGCTTAGTCGCTTCATTCGATATTCCTCTTCCGGTTTTCCGGCGTGTTCATCCCCCCCGGCAGAGTCGACTTCTTGGAATTTGACTTTCGTGCACCCACCGACCGGTGGGAGAAGAAAATTCCAAAAGTTGAAACAACAACAAAAAGACAAAAAATAAAGAAAGCAACACAATTGCCCGTTATTTGCATGAAGCTGCATAAATTTTAAATGCGAATCAACTGCATATTTTATGAGGTTCCTCGCTGCTCGTTTCCTCGTTTTAAAAATGGGAACTCCATTCCACAGGAGGAGGAGAAGCAAAAAAAAAAGGTTAAGGGTGCACCAAACAAGACTAACTGCGGGGGAAAGAGCGCAACAGTTTAACCTCGCGATTTATTGATTGGCAATTGGGCTCCGCTCGCTCGCTCAATCAAAGTAGTCGGGGGAAAGGCCGGGCAATTATTGTAATGGGGTTTTTACCCGGGGAGAAAGTGTGGGAACAGAGAGTGAGATGTAATCTTTGTAATTGATTCGAAGATGGATTCGAGGGCTTACCTCGGTTGGCACCCGCCAGCGGGGTGAAATGAGGGTGTAAAACAATGGGATTTTGGTTTTGTTTTGAGATTTTTAAGGAGAGGGGGGAGAGAGTTGAGAAGGGCCCCCAGGCCCCGTCACTCACTCTGACAGAAGGGAAGTGAAATTGGGGTGAAAGTGAGGGAGGAATGAAGTACTTTTAGGATGGCAAGTCAGCCGATTTGAGCAATTAGGTCGCGGAAGAAGGTGACCATGACCAATGGATTAAAAAAGGTATGGTTTCTTTTTGGGATTTTGGGATTAAGGAAATGCGATCAAAAGTTAATTGGATCTAAGATGAATCCAGAATAAGCTATTATGTCTTAAGATTTTCAACTACAAAATTCACGAAGATTCCATACTAATGCTTTGAATGATTTTATCAGTTTTTTTTATAAAAGTTTTTCAATACCAGTGAGATCTGGTATTTGTTGGACCTGTTACGGAAATTTCTAACCAAATCTTAAATTATTTATAACAGGGCAGCCAATACTTGACACGAACAAATTCTTTTTACCTTAAAATGTTTTAAAAACGTATTTCCGCCCGTTTAATTTCAACCAATTTTGATAAATTCAAAACCCATGTTTGCCTCAACTAAATCATTTCCTTAATAATTTATACAGATGATTTTTTTCATTCAAAGATCAAATTATTGTCACAGCTGTACTGGCAGATGTCCCGATTGTTAGTGACAATGCTTGTACAAAATTGATTCCACATGGTTCTTTTATAAAAAAGTTAAAAATATTTAAAAAAGCATGGGAAAACACCAAGCACCGATCGGCCACGTTTGATTTTGGAAAACGTTTGAATTTGTATTCAGAATGCATAAATAAAAAAAAATCAACATATTGCTTATAGGACCGATTCTTAGCGAAGCTACACCAAAATGTCACATTTTTCAATTTTCAATATGATTTTTAATATGAAAAAAATCATTTTTATTATGATGCAATAATTGCAATGTGCTTTAAATGCGTTTTCTTACCTTAAAAGCCAAGAACATTGACCAAAAGTGGTCTGCAAGCCATTGTACGAAAGAGGAGATTTTTCATAAATCTGCTCCTTTCGTTGTCCCGTCACGAAAAGAAAAGGCTGGCAAAAACTCAAATTTCATCCAATTCTTTCAGTTCAAGGAGCAAAAGATTCGTTTTTTAATTTGTGTAGAAGAGCAAAAGTTTTTAAAAATCAAACTGGCAAAACTGTAGCGATTTTTGTAGTGTGCCTTTTAAAAGTCCAGTTTTACGATGTTGTCCCGTCACGCTACATTTTCATTTCAGGGGAAGCACAGGTACTATATGGTTTATTCTGCATGATATTTCTTTGTAGGAAAATCAATTATCTTTCCAAATATGTAATAACATTGGGGGGTTTCTTCTTTTATTTTGCCACTACATCCAAAACGCTGAAAAAAACTTGGAATTTTTTTGAAAAGGAGCCGAAGAATCGGTCATAGTATGGTGGCCATTCAACTCCCATTTTAGAATTGCCGAATTTTCCAGACCATTCAATAAAAGGAATTTCATAACTTAAGAATTATTTTAAATTGAAACTATTTATGGAAAAGTCAATATCAATCATCGAACAAAAAAAAAACAAAATAATTCAGTAATATAAAAACTAATGACAACTGTACTAAAAAGACATAACAATATACATCGAAAAAAATACAAACAAAAAATATTTTAAAATTAAAAAAAAATTAAATGTATTATAAAAAATTGACAAACATCAAATATTCGGATTTAACTGGAAATGAAGAAGGAACGGAAAAAGTTACAAATATCTACATTTAAATATCATTCCTGATTTTATTATTTTTATCAAAGAATGATTAAAACATGATTGCAGTTATTTTTCTTTCAAAACAGTTTTTGATATCATAACTTTGATGATACATTTTTAAATTCAGTGTTGGTTTATTGAATTGTCAGTATACAAATGTTCATTTTTTTTCAAATAAATATTCTATTAAGGGTGCACAGCAACCAAGGAAGTTGTTGTCTTTTTATTCCGAAATTTACTAACTTACGGACCCAAACCCAAAATAAGTGAATTTTGTTGTGAATCGCTCAGTAGACAGTATTTAGAAAATGATTTAAAAAAATTAAAACAAATGATTTACTACTCAGAGTGCGAAATGTTTCAAGAAAAAAACTCTTTAATGCTTTCATGCATTTTTTAATAATTTTCGCAACTTATTTTTTTCCAACTAGAACGTCAAACTTTAGGTTTTATTTTAAACTTAATGATTTCCAATAAATGAAAACAAGAATCAAAACTTTTGAAAAACAAAATTTGCTTTAACTACAGTCCAGACTTCGGATAATCGAATCATGATTTTTTTTCGTTGTATTCTTAAATGATTTAGAATGTAAAATCCAAGATGGCGGCCAAAATAGGCGAGATAAAATATTGAAAAATTGTAATGTTTAAATTAAAAGGCAGCAAGTTTTCATATTTGACTAAAATGGGGTAGCAAAACTCGAATTTAACTCGAGGTTTAAAAAAAGAAAATAAAAAAATGGGAAAAAAAACATTTTTTTTATTATTCGAAGTCCCATAGAAACCTCCGAATAATCGAGTCTGGACTGTATATGAATTTAGTTATAACTTTGAAAATATTTGCCACTTAAAATGCCATATTCAAATTAAAATTGATTTTTCAAATATAAAAGCAATGTGAAAAATGTGAAAAAATGAAACAAAATGATAGCTTTACGCTGGTCAGAATCGTTGAAATTAAGATATTTTAAAATTCTTATAAATTTGTTGTAGTTTGAAGTTAACTGCTTCGTTTTTTTTATAAAATTAGTCAAAAATATATTTAAATCTTTTACAAACCATTAATTTCTTTTGCCATTCAAAAAAAACCTGTTTTAGATTAATTTGGTGACAAGAATTGAAAAATTCTGGAGTTTTTTTTTTAACTTAATTTTATTTATTGCATCTGGAAAATATTTAAAAAATTTTCAAGAGTTTGAACACAGTTTTCAAACAACTTAAGATTCCTAATTTTTCAAGCCATTTGGAAAAAAAAACAAAAATATTTGACTTTTTCCCAACATTTTGCGGATTTTGGCAATTCCTGGCTTGCCCGATTGCCATTAACGAATCGAGATTTTAAATTTATTTTAATTTAATACATAATTCTCCAAATTGAAAAAAAAACTGTGTTCAGAACCATTTTTGGTAGATTGGGCTTCAAAATAAATGACTTCATATAAATCCTTTGAAAACCAATTATAATTTTGGGACTGCAATTTGAAGAAAAATATTATAAAAGATTTTAGAATTATTTACAATAAAAAATACCATAGTGAAATAATATAAAAAAATACAAACAAAAGAAAACATAATAAAAAAAGTTTAAGAATCCTTCATGCAAAATTATTACTACAGCAAATAAAAATCGATAAGTTGGTCTTCAGGAAGGATCAGCTTTAACAAGTTAAAGATGATTTCTAATTGTATCCAATTATTGTTAACAAATTTGACAACACAGAGTTCCCAGAAAAGGTCCGTAGCTCAAAACTGTTAAAGTTGAAAACAAATCCGAATGATTTCAATCAGAATGGATTCCGATTCTGACAAACTTTGACCGATTTGCGGGATTTTTTTTCTTAATTATTTTGCAGTCATTTTGAAGTGCAATTAATGCTTTAACAAATGGTCTAACAATTCATTCATTCTGCTAAATTCAAACATTATGGTTTTTTCAATTTTAATCTAACTTTGCCATAAATTTTCATTTCAGAAAAAAATAATAACGAACAACTCTTTTCATCCCTTAATGTGTTCAAATTGAAAAGCCTTCACCTAACTTTCGCAATGAATTCATCTAGCACTTCAACGACCTTTTCCGCCCGAAGGGAAAGTCCCTCCTCCACCCCAAACAACTCCCCAGTTGATATTCAAAGTTGAAGTCCTTTGTCGGTCATTTATTATTCATATACCATCGCCCAAAGTGGCCATTCCCGGGGTTCCGAGCAGAAAGACCCCGTCGAACCTATCATCATCGTTTCTGGTCGTCCGGAGGTTGATCTTTTTTTTCTGCCTGCTCGTGCTCATTTTTTGTCCAAAGTCAATTGAGCACGAAGCTAATTCATCCTAATTGAAAACTATTACACCCTAATAGACCCAATTTCGATGCCAAAACGTCAGCCACTGCAGGTTTTCCCTCCCCGTCCTTAAGGGGAATATGGGGGAGGGGGTCGGAAAATATCTTCATCTTGCAGCGCCACACGTTTCGCAAACAAATGATGAATGAATGAAGGAATTCTTTCCTCTTTTTTTCCACACACCGCGCCAATGATAGAGCGAGCATCCTTTTTTTTCTCCGAGGGTTTTTCGCAAAGGGTGAAAATAATAGACCTCACACGAGCCAGGCAGTAGGCCATGACTCTGCGACGACGAAAGATGAGCACCATATGAGAAGAGGCAGCAGCGCTCTGACACGTGTGCGGACGACGAAGAGCGTCTCGAGGAAAAGCGATCCAAGCAGGCTGGCTGGCTGCCCTCGAAACCCCCAGGACCCGGTGGAAAAAAATATGAAAAGGATACGGCTGCATATGAAATTTGATAATCCTTGGCTGGCTGGCAGTGAAAAGCGAGAGCCGAGGGTAAAGATGATGATATTTTCCTCCGGTTTCTTCTTTTTCTTCGTTTTTTTTTTCGTGTTGGTGGGGGCTCGCCCCTTGCTTACTTCCTTCCGTCCTTCCTTCCTTGATCCTTTTCCGAAAAGGGGGTGGTGGGAAAAGTTAGTGAGGAAAGGCGCGGGGGGAGAGGTCGATGGTTAGTGAGGTTGAGGACGTGACTTGATCTCGTCTTTTCCACACTTGCTTGCTCAGGATCACCTTCTATTTTCTTTTTCCTTCATTTTTGTGTGCCTTCTGATGCTGTCAGGCAGGACCTGGCCACGGTCGGTCGGTCGGTGGGGAATTGGCTTAAATGTGTTTGCTTGTGCGTGGCTGTGTGGAAGTGACATGGGTTTCGGGGGCAATGTGGCTGCTAGATTGCTAAATATTTTTACCATTTTTTTGATAATTTTGATCACTTTGATATTCTTCAACATTTTTAGGAATCAGGCAAAATTATCCAAAGTAAATGAAAACATAAATTTGAACATCTTCAAAATTCTAATAAGCCAATGATCGAATTTATTTTAAAAAACACACAGTTCAATCTTTAAACTATTCACTTTTTTATAACATAGGCACAAATCATTTCAGTCGGCCTGGGTTTGATCCCAGAAGGTCCCGGTGGCAAATTTTGAGACGAGATTTGTAGTAAATGTTGGCCCCGGTCCAACCTAGAGGTTAGGTCGTTAGCTCAATCCAGGTGTAGGAGTCGTCTCCCTGGGTCCTGTCTCGGTGGAGTCGCTGGTAGGCAGTTGGACTAACAATCCAAAGGTCGTCAGTTCGAATCCCGAGGTGGATGGAAGCTTAGGTGTAAAAAGAGGTTTGCAATTGCCTCAACAATCAAGCCTTCGGACACCTAGTTTTGAGTAGGAATCTCGCAATCGAGAACGCCAAGGCAATGCTGTAGAGCGAATAATTTGATTTTGATTTTGACAAATCATTTAAAACTGAATCCATAATGGAAACTTGGATGATGTTGGCCTGATTTAAAAACAGAAAATCTGAAAAGTAATCCAAATAAGTACGTAAGTATCTTCAAACTAATTTAGATTTGCCCTGGCTCGGTAAAACAAAAAATAAATGAAATTGAAAATAATTCCATTAAATTTAAGTAAAAGAGCCATATTTGTAATATCTTGAATCGTTTCTAAATTATATTCGTTGAGGAGGACTATATATTTTGAAATTTTGTATTATATATTTAACAGGGCTGCATTATTTTTATTAATGGTAATAGCATATTAATTTGGCTGTTATTTAATTTATATTGGTTATTTATTAAACAATTGAGCAGTTCTCTCAGATTTCGGTCATTCGTTTTTTCTTGTATTTTTTAATCCGACTGAAACTTTTTGGTGCCTTTGGTATGCCCAAAGAAACCATTTTATATCATTAGTTTGTCTATATAATTTTCCATAAAAATTTGGCAGCTGTTCATACAAAAATGATGTATGAAAATACAAAAATCTGTATCTTTTGAAAGAATTTATTGATCGAATTGGTGTCTTCGGCAAAGTTGTAGGTATGGATGTGGACTACACTGAAAAGAAATATACACAGTAAATTTTTTTTGATGATTTTTTATTTAACTTTAGGTCACTAAAACTTAATTTGCAAAAAAACACTATTTTTAATTTTTTTTATTTTTGGATATGTTTTAGAGGACATCAAATGCCAACTTTTCACAAATTTCCAGGTTGTGCAAAAAATCTTTGAGCGAGTTATGAATTTTTGAATCAATACTGATTTTAAATACTAGTGCGTCCATCCCGGGAATTCCCGGGACAAAAATCCCGGGATTTTTCCAAAACCGGGAATTCCCGAATCCCGGGATTTTTAATAATTCGTCCCGGGAATTCCCGCAATAGAAAAAAAACGATTTTTTTTTTATTCTGGAAATTCAGACTTGGTTGTGGAAACAGATAACAAGTTTATTACTTAGTAATCGATAAGAATTTTAAAGCATTAAAATTTTTATTCGGCATATATCAGCATTCATTTGGCTTATTAGGGAAAATTGTTAAAATTTTTAATATTTTCTATTTATTTCTATTTTATTCACGTATTTAACGTATATTTTTGATTTTGAATTTGAAAAAAACATATAACAATATTTTTCATCGAATTAAGGCAGCTGTTGATGCATTTTTTTCCATAATGTTTTGATTTACTTCATTAAAACAGGAACAGAACAATCAGTACACCGATTTCCAAATTTATTTCTTTAAAATGTCCTGTAACTATTCTGAGTTTAGTGTCGATTTTCCCCAGCTGGCAGAAGTAACTCAAAGATATCTTTTTAAATATATTTGAAATAAAACATGAAATTTAATCTAAAATTTGCATTAACCGGTATTATTTTATTTGTTTCTGCTTCTAGGTTTTTTTTTATTAAATTTTCAAAGATTTTTTTCTGGCTTTTCTAGTCATTTCATATATTTTCTTTTTACAAATCTATTTCTTTTATTTATTTTTGTATATCTACAAAAATAAATAAAAGAAATAGATTTACAAAAAGAAATTCAAATTCAATTTGAATCACAATGTACCGTCATCAGGGGTGACATTAGGTCTAGGGGTGAGATTGGGTCATACAAAATAGCTGAAGTTTGTATGACCCGATCTCACCCCCCAAACCCAATGTCACACCTAATGACGGTATTTGAAATTGTGGTTATTTTATAATCCATAATGTTATGTACATAAAAAAAAATAAAATTCATTTTAAACTATCTAATAATTGCTGTCCTTGTTTCGATTGAATTGTTAATTATCATCAATTATTATTATTGAGCTTATTCTATAATTTTAAGCTTGAGAACATAATGAATATAATGAAAACATAGATTTTATGACTGTTTCAAACATTTCCCGGGATCCCGGGAATTCCCGGGATTTAAAAAATATTTTTCCCGTTTCCCGGGAAATTCAAAACCCGGGAAAATTGGACGCCCTATTAAATACATTTTTAGGTGACCTTTTTGAAAATAATCGCAGTTTTTCATTTTTTTAAATTAGTGCACATGTTTGCCCACCTTTGAAAAAAAATATTTTTGAAGAGCTGAGAAAATTCTCTATATTTTGCATTTTTCAACTTTGTTGATAAGACCCTTAATTGCTGAGATATTGCCATGTAAAGGTTTAAAAACAGGAAAATTGATGTTTTCTAAGTCCCACCCAAACAACACACCATTTTCTAATGACGATATCTCAGCAACTAATGGTCCGATTTTCAATGTTAAAATATGAAACATTCGTGAAATTTTCCGATCTTTTCGAAAAAAATATTTTCAATTTTTTTAAACCAAGACTTACATTTCAAAAGGGCCAAACATTCAATATTACGCCCTTTTAAAATTTTCTCAAACTTCAAACAATATGAATTACAAATTGATGAAAGGCTTTTAGCAAGTTTCCTTAATCAAATTTATATCAACTAAAAAAATCAGAAAAACCATATTTTAAATTTGTTTATAAAGGTTTTTTTAAGGCCTGAGAAATCTCTTAAATGAAAAGTTCAAAAAATGTCATATTTTTTTCCAACTATCCAAAAAAAATTGGAATGTGGCATAAATGTTTAGGGACCATCCATAAACCACGTGGACACTTTTTTGGTAATCTCAACCCCCCCCCCCCCTCGTGGACAATTGTCCATACAAAAAAAATCTTTTTTGTATGGAGCGTGGACAATCGTCATACAGCCCCTCACCACCCGCCCCCCTAAATGTCCACGTGGTTTATGGATGGTCCCTTAAGAGACAGAATCATTTTAAGATTTTTGTTATTCGTTTTTCATGAAAATCTGAAAAAAAATAAATTAACCATGAAAAATTGTTTTACAAGAAAATAATAAAATCAAACCATTTATCGTGTGTATGTATCACGTAAATATATACTTATTAAAAGATCGTAGCTCCAAATTTGCATGAACGTGAATTCAATGAGAAACTTTGTGTAACTTTTTTTGTAGCTAAACTTTTCCAGTTTCCATTATATTGCCAAAAATAACAGTACTGAAAAGTTTTTTCCATGTGATTTTTTTTGTAGTTTACTTTTTGCAAAACATGATTTTTTCAACAATCTTTGTATTAAATGTACAACTCGTTATTAAAAATCTCTCTTTTCAACTTTTTGCATAGACTTTTTTGATTTCTGAGCCACGAATAATTAGGCTTATATTCGATTTTTTAATGAACAAAAATTTCAAATTAGTATAGCATTTTTAGATCTTTTTTATTCAAAGAATGTGAAAAAAGAATCAAGTGATTTTTGAAGATTAAGTGCAAATTTTAAAATTTTTGATTTATGCAGCATACAACATTTGATAACCTGAACTTGCAAGCTAGAGATAAAGGAAGAGTTTGTTTGGAATTTCCACCTTTTTCTCGAGCTTAGAAATGTGGAAATTTATATCGCAAATTCTTGACCCTCTCTTTGTGCCTCTCAGCGTTAAATTTCATCAAACTAAACTTTCTAAAGTTCCTACAATGTCGTTTTTGTACAGTCAAAATGCCAATTAAACTTAGAAAGCACAATAACAAACTTATTTAGATGCACATTATTTATTTTTATTTTTTGATAACGCAAACTTTACTTCATTTTTTTCTTGAGTGGGTGAGGAATGTACTGCCCATGTTCGCATAAATGTCCCATATGCAAAAACAGCAACCTGAGAAAAACGCATTTGAAGTTTGTCCCACACATAAGGCTATGTGTTAAGTTTTCACGAAACTGGATTTCCTCCTGATTTCTAGAACAAAGTACTGGATGTTATATGCTTTTCTGAAAGATCACAAGATTTTGAACAAAACTGCATCAATAACTCAAAAACGATGAAAATGCATATGGGACATTTATGCGATCAGGGGCAGTGTAGTACTCACATAAGTTTTTAAAGTTTAAGAAATAGTAACAAAAAATTACCAAAATTTTCAAAAAATTTGGGATCTATGAAATTTGAATTCATGCTATTTTTCTGTTTCTCTGCACGTTAGCAGTTGCATCCAGTCCATAAAACACAAAAAAAACTTCTCTAAGTACTACATTCCTCACCTCACACAAGAAAAAAAAAACGAACTCAAACTGACATCTCACCAACCAACCACAAACAAGAAGAAAGTTAGACTTCCTCACCAAGTTAGTCGTCATATCCACAGCCACCATATCCTCACTCTCTTCTGTCAAAATTAGATTTTTGTTAGCTCAAGGCAAACACCACGGTTAAGTCGTCGTCTTCGCTGTCTGTCCCGAGATCCGACTTTTCCGCCTCTCTGCGCTCATGCAGAAGAAAAAGTCGTGAGCAATCATCAGCGTCGTCGTGCCAACTCTTTCGCCTTGCACGAGTCATGGCCTGCTGCTGTGGTTTGGATCAATTATTGAATTACAGATATTTGGATTATGATGCACTGCCCGTGGCGTGGCAACAGCAGCAGGCTCCCCCCCGAAAAAGAAAAGCGAGTGCACAAGAAAGATAATAAATTATCACGTATGACCGAAAATGTGGTTATATAAACAAGCGGCACGCGTCGGGAGTATAAATAACGGTGGTGGCGCGCCCGATGCTAGGCTACACCGGGGAGCAGCAGCTGGAACATAATTAGTTTTCTTCGGTGGGCTTCCTAACTACAAGTCATCTGAGGGAAGGCTGGATGGGGGGAAAAAAGTTGTGTGGAAAGAAAGAAAAAGATGCCAGAGAGTGAGGAGACACATGGTGAATTTTTGGTGGTTTTTTTTTCCGAGCAGGTTCCAACAAAAGAAAACGGGGCCGGGCCGGGGGTTTATGAAAGGGAAAAATATGAGCAGGTCGAAAGTGTTTTGCAGGTTAATAAATTATTTTCTCGACTTTTTCTCTTCTTTGGGTGTTTTTTTTTCTTCTTTGGGGTGAATTAGTAAGTGTACGTGTGCGTAGTTTCGCTATGACGTGTGACTACACACACACAATTGGCACGGTCTTTCACGCATTCACTCATTGCATGAAAAGATGAATGGAAGAAGAAGACGACGGAGCCTCATTGAAGTGATTGCTTTTGGGAGTGAATGAAGCAGGAATCAGAATCAGAGAGAGAGGTGGTGAGAAGGAACCCAGGGGCCAGTTAATGAATATTTCAGGGCGTTGCGAGAATTGGATTAGTAGGCCGTGAAAATGGCGTGAAGCTGAAGCTGGCCGGCTGGGTGGTGTGCGCGGCTGCGGTTGCTGAGATGTGTTTTATGTTATTGCACCAGACGGTGCGCTGAAAGGAGCTTCACCACTGCTGGGGTAATCGGAGCGGTGTTTGTGTGTTTGTTTGTGTGTGAAGGAGAGTAAATTAATCTCAGTGTGCGGGGTGAAGATTGGCTGTGAACGTTTCTGGAAGTGTTTTGCTAAGTTGTTAAGGGAAAATGTACCGATTTTGGGCCTATTTATGACATATCGACGTCGCCGTGCTATCTTGTCGCACCCGCCATTTCGACGATCCGAGAAAAACGCTTTTTAATGTAAACAATAACAAACACGTTTTGTTTGGCTGATCATTAGGTGCATTGTCCCGAAGTTTGATTGAAGTTGGTTGCTGGAGTCCCGAGTTATAATTACAAATGTTTGCACTAGTTCAACTTGTACGTGCGTCAAACGCGTTCTGACCCCTTTGGCCAGTTGTCGCACTTACATCAATTTTCAGGGAGTGACAAGATAGCACGACAAGATTGAATCCTCTTTCATACGAAAAGTGACAAAAACGTATGGATTTTTTTCGGTTATTATTTAATATCTCAGTATTAAAATCGAATTTTGGGGATGTGAGAAGGTCAAAAAGGGCATTGACTTAATTTGGCCCAAAATGCACGTACGACAAGTTAGCACGATGGTGACGATATATTTGTTTTGCATTTTCTCAAATACAGTTTACGAATTTACAATTGTTTATGGTTTAACTTTTTTTCAGTTTGCTACTGCAGCCAAATAAGCAAAAAAATAGTTTACCGATGTATTTTCGACTTAAAGAACATAATTTTGACCCCTTCACACCAATCATCAGCTCTGTAACAGTGTTTCTCAACAGGGAGAGAATTTTTCTGGGAAGGAAAATGAAAAAATAGAATAAAAAATTTTGTTTTTTTTTTATGTTGCGTTCAAAACATCCAAAGAAAATAATATTCATTGGTTGAGCATTTTTGTTTCTAGCAATTATGATTTATTTGTAGAATCAAATTACTATATTTTAATGATTTTAGCTCCACTTTAAGAAAACACAATTATTCGCTCCACCGACTTTCCCCCCAGTTGGCTCAGCGTCTTAATAGCCCACTTCACCGCTCACCGCCAGAAGTGACCTTCATTTCCGCTCCTCGGGAAATCCATCCAAGTTGGCGAGGAAAATCGTCCCATTTTCTCAATATTCTCATTGACCTCTCCCAAGTGACAACCAGCAAAGACAAACAAAAAAATCATAATCATAAACCGGAGCCCGCTTTTCATCGCCTACTTTGAGAGCTTGTTGTTTTTTGTCTTAATTTTCATTACACAATCATAATTAAGCCGAGGGCAAATGTGCACCCACCACAATAAGAGATCGAGAGAAAATTTAATTCGCCCGGCTTCGGCAGTGTTGCCAGCTTTTCTTGGGTGGTGGGGTGGCGGCCCATTTTTAGACTCATTTTCAGTAATAACGATAATAATAGGGACAATAATAGCCCCCACTTGGCTTCGGGGGCCTTGGAACAGACAGTCGGAATGGTCGTCGTCGTTGTGGTGTCGTTACGTCGACACACCGACACCCATGTTCCTTCGTCTAATTGTCCTTTTGGTCTGGCGTGGAATAGAAATCCTCAAAACGCGCGCGCGCCCGCCATAATAGCCTTAATTAAATCAAATTTAATTAAATGTGATAATGAGTAATCAGGGCGAATAATAATTAAACGGTAAATTTATTTCCTTGTTTGTGGCGCGGGGCACCGTCTCGGGGTCGGAATTAAAAGCGAATATTTTAATTAGGAAAAGTGCAAAATTCAGGAGGGGGTCACCAAAGTAAACGCATTTGTCATTTGTGTCTTCATGTCGCCGGGAGTGCTTGGTGTTGACCCCAAATGGGTTTGTGAAATTTTGGAGGGAAAGTAAATTAAGGTAAGACTTTCATTTATTTTGGAGCTTGAAACGTCAAAAATTAGTGATAATTTTTGTGTCGTTTAGAAAATATTATTAAAATTAAAAACACATAGTTTTCAGTGCCCACAATGTCAAAAATACTTTTTTTGCAATTCCGTCGTGAAACTACTTACTTTTCCTGTCATTCTTGAACGACGAAATAGCCTACTTTTCTGTACCAAAAATAATATAACCGAATAGCATCACTTTTCAAAAAAAATGCTGAAAATTGAACTTTTCAGCACTTGTTTCGAAAAGTAACCCTTTTCAACATTTTTTTGATTTAATTGATTTATTGACAAATACATGAAAATTTGACATAAAATTTCACTCAGTGTGTGTTTTTTGGAATTGCAAAAAATGTTGTATGGAACTCGTTGCAAAACTTGATTTTTTCAGCACTCTTCGTATTTATCCAACTCGGTGAACCTCGTTGGATAAATTTACGACTCGTGCTGAAAAAATCCTCTTTTTGCAACTTGTTGCATAAACTACTATTAAAAAATGTGGCAAAGTGTACAAATAATTTTCAGGTGGAATGATTGACGCAGAAGAGGGCAAACTTTCATTTTTAACGCTCTTATCGGGTTCTTCATAGTCATGATTCTGGATAAACCCATTTCTTTAAACATTTGCTTATATTATTAGGCAAAAATGCATTTGATAATTTTTACGTTACGTAACAATCTGTCAAGAAATCCACTTTTTTTTCGAAAAAAAACTCTCCTCTCAATTCAAGCGACAGCTAATTTTCACCGTAGCGCAGACAACTCAATCAAGCGAAAATATATTATCATATTTCATCCGTAATAACAATCTGAAACTCGTTGGAGGCAAAATCACGCTTCTTTATCTAGCTGCAGAGTTCCCACTTCCGCTTCCCTCCAAACCTTCCCTCTCTCCCCCTTTGCCAGCCCATAAGATAAGCATAAAAATCCAAATAAATGCACTTAATGTTAGGCAAATAAATCATTCCTCGTTTTTCGCATTTCAAAAACTTGTGCTGCACCACTCGTCGTCGTCGGATTCAGAAAGTTTCTGTTCTTCTTGCCACCGAATCCAAAAGCTCGGCCGGGAAATTTTCTAGAAGAGAGCAGCACACTTTTTTCTTTTTTGGTTGCCTACAAACGCGACGATGACGACTTCTTCTTTTCTCTTTTTGCTTCGAATTTCTCTGTTTTTCTTCAAATATTCTCAACAACTTTGCCTCGTCGTCCTTTTTTTCAGTTCCAACAGCAGCACCAGGGCAAGAAACACTCATGAATTTCAAAATAGTTTTTCACAATTAGAGTTTATTTTAAATTATTTTATGGATTTCCATCTCGACGATGCTCAAAGTCGTTTCCGACGACGTCGTTTCTTTATTGATTTTCACAATCGTCCTTCTTTTGCCGTGGCGGCAGTGTCAGTGTACATTTCCCCATTCACGCTACAACAATTCCGACGGCAGCAGCAAATAAAAAAAAATCCAAAACTTTTCATAAACTTGTCGTGCCACACTAACAGAGCGAAAGAGTTTTGTTATTGAGCGAAAAAGAAGAAGAAAAAGCCGAAAAAATAACGAAACGAATCCAAGCAAACTATGCGCCAATTGGCATTCGTCGCGATCGTCGTCGTCAAAGTCGCGTGATAGATAGCAGGCCATGCCATCATCCGAAAATCCATCGCGAGTGAGCGAGCGAGCGAGCGCTTTGTGTTCGTTAGTGAGTGAGCCGCGAACGAATCGCGGGACGCGAAGAGAGTTGGGGAGTGAGGAGCAAAATAATTGTTATTAGTTTAATTTTCTGGCTGGCGAGCGGATCGTCGTCGTGTTGAGTCCCAATTGTGTGGAGCGTGTGAATGTATGAATGAAATAACGGAGCCTGGCGAGTGTTAGAACTGGTGGGGAGACAAAAAAAAGCAGACCAGAGGAGAACAGAACGGAGCTAGCCCAAAGTGCGATTGCAGAGCCAATTTGGGACCATAATAATCAAATGAAGGCTGCGTTGTTGGGGATTTTTTTTCTCTCTGACGCGGATTGGATTATTCTTTTTCTGTGTTGGTTTTATTTTTAAGCGTATGGAAATTTCTCGTTTGGCCTATGAAATCGTTCAATGAAATTTTGCAATTATTAATTTGGAGATCTTGTTTATTTTAACGGATTCAGTGGTCTGATTGATATTCCATCATTTTGATGTTCATGAAGAGAAAAATAACAAAAAATCGCTATCTTCGACCGTGGTCATTGGATTTTTTTTAATCTTAAGGTAATTTGAAAAGTTACGGCTTGGTTGATCTAAATCAGGCCTGCCCAATCTTTTCGGCTCAATTTTCACATTTTTTATCGTCAAAATTACAATTGTTATTTTTTTTTCATGGTTTCTTTGATGGAATCGGTTCTCAGATGACCAGAGAACATAACTTTGATAAAGGTTTGAAAAAATATGTTTGCAGGTTGTTTTTATGTAAGTTTTAAGTGAAAAATTGGTCCGGCCCGCGGGCCGGATTGATTTTTAACGTAAAATGTGGATAAAAACGACTTGTATAAATATTTTTTTCAAACTTATGGAAAAGTTATGTTCACTGGTCATCTGAGAACCGATTCCATCAAAAAACCATGAAAAAATGAACAATTGTAATTTTGACGATCAAATATGTGAAAATTGAGCCGAAAAGGTTGGGCAGGCCTGATCTAAATCAACACTTTCAATTCAGGCATAACCAAATACAAACATGAAGCTTTTGTTATTGGTTTTGTGAGGAAGGCAGCATTAGGGCGTCCAATTTTCCCGGGTTTTGAATTTCCCGGGAAACGGGAAAAATATTTTTCAAATCCCGGGAATTCCCGGGATCCCGGGAATTTTTTTTAACAGTCATAAAATCTATGTTTTCATTAAATTTGTTATGTTTTTAAAGGTAACAATATTGAGCTAACATTAGCTCAATACTGTTAATTGGTGATAATCTTCAATCTGAACAAGAATAGCAGTTTTGAGGTAGTTTTAAAAATATTATAAATGTTTGTTTATTGTTCTTTGTTATGCTTTGGATTTTTAATTAATCATAATTTTTAATCCAATGTGATTCAAATTATTTCATGTTAATAATCACAAAATTCTCATAAATATATTTCTTTAATTTTTATATGAAATGACTACAAAAACAAACAAATTTCATTGAAACTGTAAAAAAACAAGAAACGATAACAAATAAAATGAATCCATCCAATGTAAAATTTTAGAAAAGTTTAGAATTTCATGTATAATATAAAACATATTTTACAAACTATCCTTAAGTTATCGCCAACTGGGGGAAATCAGGACTGCAGTCTGAATAGGTGCAGGATTTTTTAGAGCAATAAATTTGAAAATTTGTGTACTAATTGTTATGTTAAATAAAAAAATATCAGAACATTATGCTGTCTTAATTTGTTACTATTGTCCTAAATTGCTCCAGATGCCGATGTTTGATGAAAAATAATAAAATATGATTATTTTTTCAAGTTTAAAATCATCATAAAACGTAAATATTTAAAAAATAAATAAAGTTAATGAAATTTTTTTTAAATAATTTTCCCTTATAAGCCAAATAAATGTTGATATATGCCGAATACAAATTTGCTAATGCTTTAAAAATGTTATCCATTACTAAGTATTCAACTGCTCATCTATTTCCACAACCAAATCTGAGTTTCCTGACCAAAAAAATGATTTTTTTTCAATTTCGGGAAAATATCAAAACCCCGGAGGGCTTTTGTTAATTTAATTTGTTTAACCGCGGTGGATTTTCTTGAAATAATTCGAACTGTCAAAAATCCACCAAAGCATCTACCACATTGATCGCACAAAAATCTGTGGTAGAAAAATATCCACCGGTAGATGCTTTGGTGGATTTTTGACAGTTCGAATTATTTCAAGAAAATCCACCGCGGTTAACCAAATCAAATTAACAAAAGCCCTCGGGATTCGGGAATTCCCGGTTTAGGGAAAATCCCGGAATTTTCGACCAAATCTGCGCCAGATATTTATCAGATTTTGAAATTGTTCATGGTTGATCTTATTGAATTTGAACAGATCTCAGTTTGAAGCAGCTTTCATTTTATTAATTCTTCGCATAATTTGGTGTTAACAATTTACTTGGGATTTGATTACATTCAAAAACGTAAATGATGTTGTAATGTAAAATACAAGATGATGGGTGAATTTTTTAATTAGGTCTTTTAGAGAGAACTTGGAGTACCACACACACAAACCAAATATAAAGTAAAAGTTTTCCGTTTCTAATGTCAGATTTAAATTTAACTTTGGCGAAGTTTTCTTTATTCAACTATGGATGTTTGAAACCTCTAAATCTGAAAATAAAAAAAAATGATCGCTTTTACTTTGACGGTTTTCAAAACTTTTTCGATTCATTGAAAAAAAGTATTATCATTTTTTTCTAAATTGAAATGCCTAATCTAACTGAATTGCTCTTTTTTATTTCGAATGGTAAACCAAGAATAATTCCGATACAAGATTATAAATAAAAAAAGTTTAAAAATTTATTTAAAAATTTATTAAACGAGCCATGGTTTTAAAATTTGAATGAAAAAAGGGTTTTAAAATGCATTATACACCCGTCCGGTTGTTTTGTAATCCCAAGTAACAAATGATATGCTTAGTATTCTTATAAGTTTTTATTAAAGTTTTAAAAAGTGCAATAAAGTATTACTAAAGCTTTGATTAAAACCTACTTGTTTTGTGGTCACAAAACTTAATAATACTTTCAAGATTTCTTCAAGATAATGTGAAGAATTTTATACTAGGTATTAATTTGGTTTTATTCCTTACACTTTAAACTATCTTGAAGAGGTTGTTTTATTGCTAAATGACTTTAACGAAGTCTGCCTTAAATCAGTCCCGTCTTAAAAGAGCATTTTTACAATCCTGTAAGATTTAAACTGTCAGTATCTCTGCAACTTCGTTCTGTGCAGAACGTGAAGCTGTTACCTAATTGTTATTCAGTTAGATTATTCATTGTTACGTTCAAGGTGTAATAAAAATTGCTTTTTGTTGTTTCTTATTGTGTTTTAGTTTTGATGAAAAGAATAATATATAATATTTTCCTGAAATAGTTATTACTGTTGTGTGCCTTGGAATTGGCTCCAAAAAAGTGCTTTTAAAGATTTAGTGAATTTTTATTTCACCTGTCTAAACACATCCGACTCTGCCTGTGGTTCTTACATTGTGGGAAATAATTCTATATTAAAAAATAATAATATGAATTTATTTCCTATAAAGTGTGCTTGGTTGATAGTTTTTGGGGAACACTTCTGGAGCGTCATTTGGAAAGGTCGCATAAGCATTTTGATAGCTGGAACTGTTTTGCAAATTCTGAAACAACAGGTAACTATTTACCAAAACCTGTAATGTTAAAAGGTAACCGGGAAGCAAGCTTTTGTTTTGTGAAAATGTTACCTTTTGTATCGAAACTTGTAGAATAGTTCCGGCAGTCAAAATGCTTATCCGCCATTTTCTCGTGTTGCTACATGTCTGCAGAATATTGAGATTTAACAAGGACTGGCATAAATACTTAAGGTATTCAAAAGGCTATCCATAAAACTTTATAATCGTAAATTAGTCTTCGATAAAACCCATCAGATCTAGTTTTGTGTATTGTTACGCCCAATAATTGACAGTTGCGCTCAAGGTGTCATTTGTGCTATTGTTGCAGTTTTTTGTTTTTTTTTTGTGAATAACTATTTCAATCAATAATATGGTCTTTTTGTTCTGTCTACTTGTGTAAGTGAAGGGAAAAGAAAAAAAAAACTGCGGTAAATGTTGTGACGATCACTTAACAACAGTGAAATTAAGGACAGTGTTTATAAAGCTACACGAATAATGTTGCGTCAGTAGGTTCTTCATTAAGTGATCTTATGTGTGTTCATGCTGTGTGTTTTTTGAATGAATAAATATCGTTAAAAAGCAAAAAAAAACCTTTCTGTTTTTTATTCAGTTATTTTGAAATTCAATTTCTCCACCAACGAAGGCGATCTACTTGCAGCTGAAAAAGTTGCATGTGCTACGGTCCCGCCATGTGCGATGTAATCTTGTAGAAAACCAAGATAAAACGTTTTGGTTCTGATTAAAGCCCTTATAAGTCTTTTATAAATCTGGTATGTTCTGGCAAGTTTTGGGGCAGAACTGCTCAAGAATGAATAGATTTAAAATATATTTAATCAAGAGCATTTATACTTATCAAATTTAGCCATATTGCTAAAAGAAGCAAGGGACAAAAAAACGCAGCCATATTGAATTTGGAAGCAACAACAAGCAAAAATTATTAGTTTTTGAAAAAATCTCAACTTTTTTTCAGGGAATTGAAAGTGCTCACACTAATTTTTCGAGCTATCTTTGAAAATTGGTCGATGATTTTTTTTGGCATAACTGTTGTGGCTTATTATAAGTATAAACTTCAACAAATATTTCTTAGTTACAATAAATAATAATACCAAATTATTATCATCTGCCATCAGTCATTGTATTTGCGTGTAAGAATAATTTATTAATTTGTATGTCATTCCCTCTGATATACAACCTTTTGGTTTTACTGCAAAACAAATAAATAAATACTTCATGCTCTGATATAGCATTCAAGAATAATTACAGACTTCAAGAAAACCTTTTTCCAAGCCAAGCAGTTTTAATCTTGTTTTGAAGAGCTCTATAATGTATTTATAAAGCACACATTAAAACTGGTATGTTTTAACATGCTCCTCAAAAATACTCTTGATAACCTCCTAAAATAATCCATTTTGGATTTAATGTTGATTTAACTGGTATTTAACTCAGCATGTAGGACCATAAAGCATTTCATTTGAATTTTCTTAAGAATTCTACAGAAACTCTTTGAGACTATTACAAAACTGAAATTGTTACTTGGGAATCATTAGTTTTAAAAATAAAAAAAAATATTGACGAAATTTTTTTTACGAGAAAAAAGGTATTTTTAATCCGGCCAAAACTTGCTAATCAAGGCAAAAAAATGCATTTTAGATTGTTTTCAGTTGATTCGACTTCTTTTTCATAAAAATTTTGAAGTTCTTTGAAAAACATATTTTTTGCCGCCTGATTTTTCGGACAAATTTTGAGGACATAAACTTTGAAAAATATTTGCAACAGCCATAAATAAACTAAATTTTTCAAAGCTTGACTCTCTAGCAATCAGACTCCAAAATTCTTTAAAAAAATAAACATTTCTTCCCTAAAACATATTTTTATTAGCAGAAAAGCTTATTTTACCGTAGATCTGCTACAATTAAATATTTATTTATTGAATTCAAAGTTCTGTTGAGGTACATTGACGAGGTTTTAAAACGAACTTTACGTCAGTGCTTTCAAACCAATTTTAAACAAAATGTGCTGATTTGATAAATAAAACGCTGGCGACTTTCTTCAAATTAAATTTTGGAAAAATCACTGTCGAATCCAAGCTTCTCACGTCAATAAAGTTGCTAGAATAACGGATCACATCAATAGCATCTTTGAACAAAAAATTTCAACATAAACATTAGCTAAAATATGTAATATTTTGACGGTGAAGCCTACTGAGCAGCGATTAAAAAAAAATCCTCAAAAAAAAGTTACATTTAGCACTCACCAAGAGTGAACCACAAAAAAGATCTTGCGTAAAAAACTGGAAAAAAATTAGACTGTTAAAATAAATTCCTGTTTTTTTCGGGACGGACTTTCTCTTTGAAGCATTCGAGGTTCAAACTCAGACGCCACCAACTGTGCTGAAATTGGGATGGCCATAATAACTTTCCAATACAAAATTAGCAACATTTCCGCTAAAATTACCAACAACAAGCCGTACCCAACAAACTTCGTTCTGCCTTTTTTGGTTTGTTGACGTTTTTAGCTTGTTTGCTTATTCAGCCTCCTGCGATCAAAATTTTATGTTACGCAACTTTCCCCATACAATCTGCAGATTTTCCGGAATCGGTTCCAGAGTGCCCAAAGTTGTCACTTTTTGGCGTGAGAACCTTCCCTGGACTTGTACGAACCCAACGTAACAAAGAGCACCTCGATCCGACGCTCCGTTTTGAACTGATTCGCATTCGAACAAAACCGTCGAAATTGTATATATATGTGGATAGATATGACTCAAATACAAAGAAGCGTATCAACAAAACAAATAAAACCCTGAGTTGCAAATTGATTTTCCCACGAGGCTTATCTCATTGAGCCAGCTCGATTATCCTTCCCTAAAGTGACGAATTTCCCACACGAACACACACACACACACCGCATCCCTTGGAGAACCTTTTCCTTTGTTTGCCAACACCTCCTCCCATTGTTGTTATCAGCTGCCGCTAATCACCTGCACAAACACACGCACGCACACACTCATTATGGAAGGAATCAATTTTCCCAGACTAGCGAGACAGTTGAACCATAAATTACACGGCTTTTAATCTGCGTGCTACCAGGCTGGGGTTGAGTTCGTAGAAGTGATCCAAGTAGGTTTGCGGCTGCCTTTTCTGGCGTTCCAACGGAGTGACTGGTTGCGGTCAGTAAGTGATCATAGCATGCTTGTACTCGTACTTGTTGACTTCAGGGTCACATTCAAACTTGATTGAAAAACTCAAAATTCACGACTAGAACAAAGTTTCAAAAATGTATCCCACTTGACCCTCTTCAACCGACGGGGGGGGACCTATCTATCTGCGAGGACCCTCCTCGGTGACCAGCGGATTGTCCCCCCGGTTGGCGGACACACGACAACGAGGTTCCTCGCAGCGCCACCATCACCACCAGTCCACCAACAGCAGTCATTAAAAGTGATATATTGCCGCTTTGCATGAGTGGTGGAGTTTTGTTTTAGCCCCAAAGTCCCTTCAAACTGTGCGGTGTGTGTGTGGATCCGGGTCTCCTGGAAGGAGATTTTTTCCGGACAAATCGTCGTCGTTGGTGAGTGTGCGTTTTTTTTCTACCCTGCAAAGGATAATTTTGCGCTGCGCGAATAATTTACAGCGCGATGAGTTATGGGCTGACCTGGTTGGCCAAAGTCGATTCCCGTAGCGAGTAGCCAGGGCAGGCAGAGAGTTTTGGGAAGCCGGAGGTCAACGATGATGTTGCCTCGATTTAGGGGGCAGAAGAGGAGGTTGGGGAATGTTTTGTTTGTTTTATTTCTGGCAGCGAGAGGAAGTAACGGCTTTTTTCCTCGCTCGAAACACACAACAGTTCATTTTAATGACTGGATTGTGTTTTGCTTTGAAATTGGCAGGGCGCGGGAAGATTTATTGTACGCGAGTCGTCTCTTCTGCTTTTTTTTTTTTGTGTCGTTTCTCCAAAATTGGAACGAACACGCAAAAACACAACCAATTTTGTTCTGAAGGTAGGTAAAACTTGGGCTATAATTTGGAGCGGAATGTTGGTCGAAACGTAAAGCAACGCAGGACATCACTATTAATTGGATAACCAAATAACTTTGGAAAATGTTAAGTCGTTAGAGAAATTTCATGGGAAGAAACAGCAAAGTTTTACTAAGAAAGTTGAAACCAGACTAAACAAATATTTTATTATATTTCAGTATAAATACAAAATATGCAAAATAAAATTTTATTTGCTTTTTAATCCAAAATCATGTAAAAAATATGTACGCAGTTCAACAGCTAAATTTTAAACATATTTTGTTTTGCACTCGTAATAATTAAAATTCAAATCAGCTTCAATGGCAAAAAAAAACTCTTAAAATTGTAAAATGATGCTACTGCGCAAATTATAACTGATGCATCATCCATTTCAACTCTAGCTTGGTAGAATAATGTTTTTCACAGATACAAATAGCTAATTTACGGGTCTCGTGATACAGACCAAAATATTTTTTTAAATTTGAGAATTTTGGTGATGAACATCTGAAAGCGAAAAAATATTAGCACTAAATTGTGTTTTTCATGTTGAGATTGAAGCTTATATTAATGTTTAACAGGTGGAACCTAAAAAAAACGTCATTTCCTACTCAAATGATGGTTGCAAATCAACAAAAACTGTTCATAATTAAGTCAATATCCACCATGGGTTTTGAATTTACTATAAATGCTCAACAATATATTCTATTTGAATCTGTTGGCAAAAATACAAAAAAATGTCATATTAATTTTAAAATGATACTCCATAAATTAAAATAGAAAAAAAAACTGTCAATAAATATCACGGTTTATATAAATTACAAAGTTGTTAGATTTTGGCCAGGGGAAAATATGAAACTGGCTCAAAACATGATTTCTGTTTTAATTATGTTTCAAACGATTTTAAGTTATAAAATGAATCTTATCAATGATTCGTTAACGTTTTTTACAATAATTTATTGTTTCCTAAAAACAAAAAGTTCCAAATGTTTTAACTATTAAAGCCAAAAAAAATCTGTAGGCTCATTAAATAAAAATGTGTAGATATGTGCTGTCATAATCTTTTTAAAACATTATGCTTTTTGATTACCTTTTCATTCTGCAGTAGTTTGAAATAGTTAAAGGAAAATAAAATTTCAGTTTAAGCACTTAAGATGACTTGATAATTTTAGATATAAAATATTAAAAAAATCCTGACTTTTTTATTATTTTTTTAAATTTTGGCAAATTCCCGACTTTTTCGACTAAGTATTTTTGGTTTTATTAAACTTAATTGATTTTTGTTTTTTTTTCCTGTTAAAAAAGGCCCATTCTACAATCTTCGATATTTTAATAAAATAGTTTTGCTAGTTTCTCTATTTTTTATATTAGTAAGTAAGTCGTAATAACTATTTTCAACCATTTTTTATAACATAACAAAATTCAATACGTACTAGGATGTAACAAAACGAGTCTATTTTGGTGGATAGCAAGGGATTTTTATGTTTGTTGTTTTTATGTTTTTAACCCAGAAAGATTGCAATTTAATCAAACGTTGAAAATCAAAAATGAAGTTTGATTGAACGTTTAATAAAAATAACAGAAATATTTTTTTTTTGAATGTCAAGCACTGACATTTAGATTGTAATTGATTCGTTAAAATAAATTGTTAAATCTGACAATTAAAAAATGTATAAAACGATTTGAGTATTTTTAATCTTAAGATTTTTTATCGTCTTATTTAATCAAATCAAACTTGTTTTGGCCTAACGTTAAGTTTATTTCAAATATCGGGATAAAAATAAAAAAAAAAATATTCGGAACGGAAATCATCAAAAAAATTACAAAATCAAAAATTCGGCATTTTCTGCCTTAAAAAATAAAATTCATTCATTTCGTCGCTGTGGAGGAACATCCCTAGCTCAACACCCCTCGGTAACACAACCCAACACAGCACAGTACTAGGCAGTAGGCCATGAGCACTCACCCTGCTTGACGGTCGCGGCCAGCTGCTGCTGCAGTTGCTGCTGTTGCTGTGCTGCGGCGGCCTGCTGCTGGGCGGCAATCTGGGACGCCGCCGCCTGCTGCTGCTGCTGTTGTTGAACGGCCGCCGCCTGCTGCTGGGCGGCTTGCTGTTGCGCGGCCTGTTGTTGGGCGGCCGCCTGCTGCTGCTGGTGCTGGTGCAGCTGATGCTGGGGGGTGGTTTGCGACTGGGAGTGGGCCGCGGCCGGGTGGATCGTCAGCAGCTTCGTTTCCGGGGGCTTGTGCGGGCCAACGGTCAGCTGGGGGGCGGCACTCAGGGCCATCGTCGGTGCGGGCATCATTAGTGTTGACATTGCCAACATCTTACGGCTCTGGGGCGCGCGTGCGGTACTTCCGGCTTTACTGCCTGCCTGCTTTCGATCAAGGTCAACGCAAGGATACGCGCTCGCACTCTCTGTTTGTCTGTCTCTGTTTTCAGTTCAGTACGCGTCTGTTGTCGCAACCGACATGTATAATTGACTACTTCCCGTACACTGCTGGCTGGTCCAGGATCCCGGATTCCGGATCGTTAGCACTCGTTCGCTCGTTTGTTTAATGAAAGTAATTATTTCCAAACAACACAACTTGGCAACACTGCGCTTTGTTTTCCTTCTTGGGATATTCGTTTCAACTTGTTCCTCAACTGGGACTGTATCCCTGGGCCTCAAGAGAAAAAAAAAAGTAGCAAACCTGGAGTGAGTGAAGCTATTAAAACGAAATGAAATGTAAATAATATCTCTGCACGATATGCACACGATTATGCGGCGCTTTTTTCCTCACTTTTTTCAGGCTGCTTCACGCGAATGATAATAGGGAAAAAAAGGTCGACTCCTCGGTGTGTGAAGGGGGGAGGGTCCTGCGCGCCACGCGACCTGTTATGACGGGGTCGTCGTAGGAGGCGCTGCTTCCTGCTTTTTCGCCAGACACTTTTCAACTTTATTTTTTTTTGCGCGTTCACTCGCCTCTTATCGCACGTGGCCTACTACGCTTTCTCCTTAAGTCAACGGCTCTCTTGCCTTTTATGACCGACCCGGCTCCGGGACTCCGTGCTATGATTTTTTATGTACTAGTTTTTTTTATGATTCGCCCTTTTTCGCTCCCTTTATTATCCGCCGTTCCGGAGGAGTCGCGGGGCGCGACTTAATATTGACGTGTTCCGGGTTTTCTGCAGGGAAATTACCGCCAGTGGCGTCCGCGGGGAGCTGTCACCGAGCTAAACACAAATGGACGGCTTTCGCGAGACACTTACACGAGACACCGACGACCGGATATCGAGAAACAGTCCGCTTAGTTGTCCTCCTGTGTGATTTGTTGTTGTTCAAATTGCTTTTGGGCTGCTTGGATTGAGAAAGAAGGAAAGGAACGCACAGAACAATAGACACCTTTTCGCCACCTGTCACCGGAGGACAAGTGGTCCGCCTAATTGAGATTCTTCAGCTGCTGCTGCTGCTTCTTCTTATTCTTCTTCCTTTGTGACACAACACGCACGAGACACGGGTTTTTTTCTTCTCTCTCCACACGTTGTTGTGTTGTTGCTTTTCTATTATTTTTTGCGTCAGACGAACACACACACGCACGAGACACCGAGCACAAAGCCTACAACACAAGCCGCAGCTGCTGTTTGTTCCGGATTTCTTTCGGTTGTGTGTTTTTAATCTGGTTACAATATTCTATAAACATGTGTGTGAGTTTTTTTTTGTTGTGTATATGTATATAGGTATAAATTTTTATTAACGTACAGGAACTATACAGCCAAAAGCACACAGGGTCCTAACTAAATCGTACTAACCGTAAGGCGACACTGCTCTAACTAAAGCTCGCCGACTGGCCGCAGACAAAAGAAACCTGCCGCCGTCGCCGGAAACGTCGTCCCGAATCGGCTCCCGGTCGGCTTTTCTCGGGCCACGCTTGCGCACCCGGGCGCGGCCATCGTCGGGCCCGCGTGGGGCGCCAAAACAACAAACAGTCCCAGTAGGCTCGGCCGAACCGGTTCGCGAGCGAGAACAAAGAAACCCACCCGAACGAAGCAGCAGCCTACTTCGCTCTCGTGGGCTCGAGCAGCTCACCATACGTCACCGATGATGACGATGATGATGGCGATGACTTTTGCCGACCAAAAAAAAAAAACGGAAAAACGTACACAAAATTCTTTTGCGGTGATTTTCTTGGCGCTCACACATGGAATAGTGCGAAGTTGAAGGAAAATTTCGAGTTTTTCTTTTTGCCACTTTAGGCGGCACTCAGCTTCTGCTGTGTGTCGGTTTGAGGTGGCTGTGTGTGCTCTTTTATGGGCTGCTGTGTCGACGTCTTGTGTGTTGTTTTTGACAAATATCGATTTTTGGATTTTGGTCGTGCTTGTGTCTTTTGATGGTTTTCTTTTCTCGTTTGTAGTTTTATGAAACATCGGATGAGATGGGAAAATGTTGACCCTGAAGGTTTCTGACGATCTATGCGAATAGATTGTTATCAGCAGTCTCGTTGACACGATGAATCAATGTAACAAGAATGTTTCTTATGTTTTCCCTAAATAAGCTGACATTATTATCCTAGAATACTTTAATTAATACAAAACAGTTAACCACGCTCTTACTCAAAATATCTAATCTAATCTAATCAAACTCAAGCGCCCCTGGAAGAACACCCCAAGTTCCTTCTTCTCAATATGAATGACTGCAGTACAACCGGTCAGTTGCCCCAGTGAGTAGTGTAGAGATCTAACCTCTAAGTAATAATAACTAGAAATAGGGATAACTCGAGGTAAGAGTGCAGAGTGTCAGGGGACGGAGCGGGTCGCGAGTGGCAGCGGTCGAGAAATAAACAAAGTGATTTTTGATTGAAAAGCTACTGTTTTCTTTATGTTTATATTACGAAATGAAGCGGAAATCACAACATTTGGCGACGAGGATTAAAGATAAGTATATTTTGTTAAGAAATCTAACGGGTTTAAAGTGTTTTTTTGTTGTCAGTGGAAACCGGGGTCAGCAACAGTCATGGCTGACGTTTTACGTTGAAGGTACACGCTGCGCTGATCTTACACAATGTGAAATAAGTTTAGGCCATGTACCCAAAATTGCGTACTTTAATATTGTGAAAGAGATTAGAAGCTGAGAGGGAAGGTTTTGGTTGTTATCTTTGAGATTAGGGAAAAGCGAGTGAGTTTAGGAAAATAAGGTTGAGAAGGAATATTTTCTCTGATCGGACAATGTATTGTTTCTGTTGACGCACATCGTAGCGGATGTGGTCCTGTGTGTCGGGGGTGAAACTTGTGATCCGGTAAGTGAAAACGCGCGATAACTTCGGGAAGACTTTATTGCACAAAAGGGTACAACATGACTGTTTCTACTTCAGTTTATTCGTTCTACTTAACTTGGCCCCTGAGAAGGGGTGACTGTCCCGGTCGACCATCTGGTCAGAAGTGTCTTATGGATTGAGTTCTGGTCTAGTTCCTAGTAGTCAAGTTCATGCGACCGGGAAGTCTACAAAACATTACAAAAGACAAACTACTTCGTGCTCTGTAACGACTACAAACATTGAACATAAAGGTACACGAAGGGCTACTGTGATTGTGTGTGTGGGGTTACATAATCTACAGTGTTGTCTGAAAGTGTTTCTACATGATCGTCAAATTTGGTTAACTGGGCGTTAACAGTTTCCTTTAAAAAAAAAATATATATATATATTTTGGTTGATAGTTATTGAAGACAAATGTGTGTACGTGCGCAGTGTTAAAAGATTTTATGAGGATGGAACTAGACAGGAAGTTTAACTCGCATTTGCTGATTTAAAGTTCATGTAGATTTTTTGTATCAGGAGGGCAAAGTCAGGAAAAAAATTGAAATAAATAACCTAAGCATTGCTCGACTTTTTGAAAGAGGTTCTAGAGTGGCATGTAGCATGGTAGGTTTAATTTTTCGGTGGACATGCCGGGGTTAGCGTGGTTTGCCTCTCACCCCAGTTGCCCTTGGATCAATCCCAGTCGTTCCCGGTGGCATTTTTCAAGACGAGATTTGTCTAATCACGCACTTCTATCGGATGGTTAAGTCCCGATTTAGCTTTGAGGTTAGGTCGTTAGGTCAGACCAGGTGTGCGAGTCGTCTCCCTGGAAGTGGTACAGCAAACTGTAAGCGTATCAGACCAAATACCTGCTCCGGTGAAATTGTTGGAGGCCGTTGGACTCGCAATCCTAAGGTCATCAGTTCGAATCCCTGGGTAGTAGGTTTAAGCGTAAAAGAGGTTTGGGCGCGAGTAGGAACTTGCAACACACATGACTCGAGGGCAGTTCAAGTCATCATTTTGTTTTTTTTTTTTTACATGTTTTGGTTTTACACCGTGAGGTTTTTCGGTGGACATGCTTTCGGTTTTACACCGTGAGGAATCAAAATATAAATAAATCCAACACCGTGAGGTTTTTCGGTGAACATGTTTTCGGTTTTACACCGTGAGGAATCAAAATATAAATAAATCCAACACCGTGAGGTTTTTCGGTGAACATGTTTTCGGTTTTACACCGTGAGGAATCAAAATATAAATAAATCCAACACCGTGAGGTTTTTCGGTGAACATGTTTTCGGTTTTACACCGTGAGGAATGAAAATAATAAATAAATCCAACACCGTGAGGTTTTTCGGTGGACATGTTTTCGGTTTTACACCGTGAGGAATGAAAAAATAAATAAGTCCAACACCGTGAGGTTTTTCGGTGGACAAGTTTTCGGTTTTACACCGTGAGGAATGAAAAAATAAATAAGTCCAACACCGTGAGGTTTTTCGGTGGACATGTTTTCGGTTTTACACCGTGAGGAATTGAAAAATTAATCAATCCAACACCGTGAGGTTTTTCGGTGAACATGTTTTCGGTTTTACACCGTGAGGAATCAAAATATAAATAAATCCAACACCGTGAGGTTTTTCGGTGAACATGTTTTCGGTTTTACACCGTGAGGAATGAAAAAAATAAATAAATCCTACACCGTGAGGTTTTTCGGTGGATATGTTTTCGGTGGATATGTTTTCAGTTTTACACCGTGAGGAATTGAAAAATTAATCAATCTAACACCGTGAGGTTTTTCGGTGAACATGTTTTCGGTTTACACCGTGAGGAATGAAAAAAATAATAAATAAATCCAACACCGTGAGGTTTTTCGGTGAACATGTTTTCGGTTTTACACCGTGAGGAATCAAAATATAAATAAATCCAACACCGTGAGGTTTTTCGGTGAACATGTTTTCGGTTTTACACCGTGAGGAATCAAAATATAAATAAATCCAACACCGTGAGGTTTTTCGGTGAACATGTTTTCGGTTTTACACCGTGAGGAATGAATAAAATAAATAAATTCAACACCGTGAGGTTTTTCGGTGGACAAGTTTTCGGTTTTACACCGTGAGGAATGAAAAAATAAATAAGTCCAACACCGTGAGGTTTTTCGGTGGATATGTTTTCGGTTTTACACCGTGAGGAATGAATAAAATAAATAAATTCAACACCGTGAGGTTTTTCGGTGGACAAGTTTTCGGTTTTACACCGTGAGGAATGAAAAAATAAATAAGTCCAACACCGTGAGGTTTTTCGGTGGATATGTTTTCGGTTGTACACCGTGAGGAATTGAAAAATTAATCAATCTAACACCGTGAGGTTTTTCGGTGAACATGTTTTCGGTTTACACCGTGAGGAATCAAAATATAAATAAATCCAACACCGTGAGGTTTTTCGGTGAACATGTTTTCGGTTTACACCGTGAGGAATGAAAAAAATAAATAAATTCAACACCGTGAGGTTTTTCGGTGGACATGTTTTCGGTTTTACACCGTGAGGAATGAAAAAATAAATAAATCCTACACCGTGAGGTTTTTCGGTGGATATGTTTTCGGTGGATATGTTTTCAGTTTTACACCGTGAGGAATTGAAAAATTAATCAATCTAACACCGTGAGGTTTTTCGGTGAACATGTTTTCGGTTTACACCGTGAGGAATGAAAAAAAAAATAAATAAATCCAACACCGTGAGGTTTTTTGGTGAATGTTTTCGGTTTTACACCGTGAGAAAAAAAAATAAATAAATCCAACACCGTGAGGTTTTTCGGTGGACAGGTTTTCGGTTTTACACCGTGTGGAATGAATAAAATAAATAAATCCAACACCGTGAGGTTTTTCGGTGGACAGGTTTTCGGTTTTACACCGTGAGGAATGAATAAAATAAATAAATCCAACACCGTGAGGTTTTTCAGGTTTGAAACCTTTCAGTATTTAAATCGTGAGGAAAAATATAAATTTAATATAAATTTATTTATTGAGTACCGTAAGTTGAGGGATTTTAAATAATCATCAGAGGTTTGGCGTCGATTACAAAATATTATCAGGATGCTGACGTAAGCTGTTTCGAAAGGCGAGGATAGTGTTAAGATTGGAAATAGGAACAAAAATAACCTGCGGGAAAGCTTCAGGAAAAATCTATCATGATTAAAACTACGAAAAAACAAAAGTTTAATATTATCAAAAGGTATATAAATGATTTTCTTAAAAAAAAATTGAGTTCTTTAAGGATATGTGGAGTTAACAATCCAGGTTAAATATACAGTTATAAGTGGTATGCTAGTACAATAAAATTTAAGGGATGTACTGAAGGCAAGAAGTGGAAGATTTCAGTAACTGAATCAATAAAAGAGAACGGATAAATCAAATGTAACTTTTAGAAACGTTGACCATTCGAAAGGTAAACTTTTCGCTGCGCTCTCTCTATCTCTACCTAGTTTCTCTCGTAAGAATTCTTTCTGACTTTGTAGGTACTGAGAGTTAGGGCTGTAGCAAGAAAATGTTTAATTTGTAGTGTAGCTTGTAAATTCCAAAACTGTTGGTTTAATTCTTCAAATCGGTAATTTTCTTATACATTTTTTTTGTTCATAGAAAAAAGGAGGGGATGAGAAGAGATAATAAGTACTGGCGTCCTAATTCTTGAATGTAGAGCACATCTTGAACATCTTCAGGATCCGAACAAATGCCCATGGACTGCGAGTAGAATCATCGACCAGCGACTTCACTGTAGCTGTCTTAAATTATGGAATACAAATGAATGTCCAACTCCTCAGCTAAAACAAAAGGGAAGTAAAATGAGGATTTATTAATTATTTGAAATGTGTATACTTAAATGCAATTCTATTCAAGGTACCATTTTCCACGACGAGAGTTTACCACATGTTGGAACGGGAACGTTTACCAACTGAGAACGAGAAGATGAACTGATCAATCTAGGAGTTTTATAAATTCATGTTTGTTGATTCACATTATCTCATTGTAATTAATTTGAAAAGATACAGGTTTTTCTGCCTTGCGCTTTTCCTGTCAAATCAGATAAAAGTCACTCGTATGCCTGCTCTAATGTTCATAGTAAGACTTGATGTTATTAGGTTTCTTCATCTAAAATAGTTTATAAATAACAAACTTGTAAATAACTGGTTTGCATTGTCTGTAAAACTTTATTTGATAGAAAAGGAGGAATGTAGAGATCTAACCTCTAAGTAATAATAACTAGAAATAGGGATAACTCGAGGTAAGAGTGCAGAGTGTCAGGGGACGGAGCGGGTCGCGAGTGGCAGCGGTCGAGAAATAAACAAAGTGATTTTTGATTGAAAAGCTACTGTTTTCTTTATGTTTATATTACGAAATGAAGCGGAAATCACAACAAGTAGAATTACTCTTTTAAGGGATCTGACTTTGCCGAGCCAGACAGGAATCGATCCCATTACCTTCCGCTTACAAGGAGAAACCCGTAACTTCACGGCCATGGCAGCTCGGCAAAAGTTAAAGCTACCAGGCCTACTGCGTTGCATCTACCGCAGAGACAGACTCTGGTGACGGACCACATTTCACAGAATTTACAGGAGAGGAAGGATACGTGGACATACCTTACCAAACGCTCCGATTCAGATGCGGTGTGTTAGTATAAATTTGTCAGAAACAAACAGCCAGATGGTATCCGGATCATTAGATCCTAAGTTATTCCCATAAGGGTTCGTTCAAAAATTTGCAAACTATTCTCACTAAAATATTTTTTTTTAATTCTATCTATAAGACTTTCAAAAGTGAAGAAAGTGCATAATTATTTGCCATCAAAAAACAATTTAAATATTAACGTAAACTTAAAAACAGGCTTGAAATATTTACTCAAACATAATCGAGTCTTCAGTCTTCAATTTCATTAAAATTGACGATAAATAAGAACTTCATAAATTTTCGCTTCAATTATCGAAACCAATGTATTTTTCACACACTGAAATGACTTACCCATGATAATTTTATATTTTATTAGATTTGAATGATATTTTGTGTCACATGTTTGTGATGCATGGCGGCATGAAAGTATAGCAGAATCTACATGAAATCTGTCCTAATGCATTTTTTGCGATTTAGAGATATGACATTTTTGCCCGTTACCGACAATTATCGACATTACCGACGGCTGAAAAAAACATCTTAGCAGAACAGGGATTGAACCATCGACTTCTTGGTTGTTGATATGACACGCTACCACCGCGCCATGGACGCTTAATGAATTGAGATGAACAGAGCACCAACATATTCTTTTCTTTGAAGTGTTGCTCGTGGACGCGCCAGCATTATATGTGTTGGTGAGAACTGCAGATCGCTGACATGTTTTCAAGCTGACAAAAATGAGCTATGAGCTTGCTGCAAAAACTGTTATAAAATATAACATTTCCTGCAGCAAATCCACTGTTGCAGATTTTGATACAGTCGAATCTCTGGTTGTCAATATCCAAGGGAGGAAGAGAAGCATCAGTTTACAGAACGCTGCAAAATGAAGACTTGATTGAAATTTGTTTTTTCTTGCTAACCAGCTATGGGAGAGATACATGGCAACGTCCAGCAAACAAAAACAAAGAAATGTCAAACACCCTTCAAAGCTTCGTTTCTCAAAGGAAAAAGTCTACGCAAGCCATGAGAAAGTGAAACTATTGGTAACCGAAATAGATGTTTAAAGCAAATTGAATCCAAGGGATCGTCGAGGAAGAGATTCTTCAAGCAAGAGAAAATATCGAGGAATAAAGACAATCGAAGTATGCAGTTTGAAAGGACTGAAGAATTCATCGGTACATGGAGCAATATTGATATCGAGAAGATCGACAGCCAGAGAGTCGACTGTATATATTTTTCCTTTGGATGTATGTATGCATGATGCTGTGTGTAAATTCTTATGGAAGTTATCGTAAAGTACCCAGCGCTAAATCGTCCTAACTGAGGATTATAATTTCCACGGTTTCTTTTCTGCCAGCTCACTTCAAAGGCATAACAATTAAAGTTTCCCTAAAAACGTCCCTTTCGCGAGCACCCAAATCCACGCGATCCATATTCCGCAAAGAAATTATCAAATCCCACTCAATCTTCACTGCCAAGGCCTACTCCCTACACTAAAGGAAAAGCTTTCTCCAAGTGTCGCACCGTCACGCGAAAAACCCATGGCCTACTAAGCGAACTCACACACGCACGCACGAACGCACGCAGAACAGAGGCTCGACTCTCGTCAAGCCCTCGTCCGTCAACAAACAAAAACAAAGAAGCCTCGCTCCTCACCGCTTGCTTTGATACGGGAACAAAAGAAAGCCGACCAAAATCCGATACATCGTTCAAATTGGGCTGCTTTGTTTTTGCTTGCCTCTCTTTCGCTCTCCCTCACTCGCTCTCTCTGACTCGGTCGCCGATTTGCCGATTCCGGTTCCGAAATTTTCGAGCCCCCCGCACGAAAAAAGCACGTTTTCTTTTATTGTCACTTTTTTTATGCTGTGGCACACACACACCCCCAACACACCACAAAACAACAACTTCAAAAGTACAACACAGAAGCCGAGCAAGTAGAAAAAAATCCTTCAAAGTCTCATCAACGAAAATTTTCGTTTCATTCGCTCGCGTTCGGGCGTGAGTATGTGTGTGTCTCGCTCTCATTCATCGGCAGTGGCACGCGATGATTGTTGAAAAGAGTGGGGGAGTGGAGATGGGGGGCAAGGAGACGCTTTTCTCATTTTCCCGTTATGGTCACATTTTTCGCCACACACAACCACACACACACACCGCTTTGTGCTGGGTTTGTTATTGTTGTTGTTTTTCCACTCGGGTTCGTTTCGGTAATTTGCGTGAACTCGCGCGATTGCTTTGCTCTCTCTCTCTCCCTCTCTCACGTTTTTGTTCGCTCTCGCAAAGTCGGCGCCCCCCTTTGGAAGGGTGGTTAGCCAGTCGTGGCTTGCTTTGTGCGAAACCGGGTTTTCCGTGAGGGGGGAAGGAGTTGGTGAGTGAACTTTTTTTTTGGAAATTTGGCTGAGAGAGCGAGAGAGGACGGAAGCTTTCGAGAGAGAGAGAAAGGAAAATTCTGTTGGGTGGTGTGGGAAGGGTGATCGTGCGGTGAACCGGTTCAAACGATTGAGGAGGATGGTGTCGGAAGGGATGGAGGAAAAAGCTTTCTGGTTGTTGAACCGATTGGAGCTTTCGATGTTGGGGGGTTACTAGCTTGGTAAAGAGCATCAAGATGCTGCAGGAAGAAAAATGTTTTGTTTAGTTTTATCAATTAAGTGCAATAAAATTAGTAGAAGAAGCAAAATTTTAATGCTTAAGTAACATGCGTTTCCACTGAAATATAAAAGTAAAAAATTCTTATGTTCTAGGAATTTTGTCTCCTTTCCTTATTTATTTATTGGGCTTTTCGAAATTTAGTCCAGACTCGGTTATCCGTCTTGGCAAAATTTCACTTCAGATAATCAATAATTCGGATAATCGAATCACGAAAAAAAATTTTTTTTCATTGGCTTATTTTTGATTGTTGAGCTTTCAAACTACTCTAACGTGATTTAGAATTTTAAAATCGAAGATGCCGGCCAAAATGACTATAATGAAATATTTTAAAAATCCTTTTTTTTTATTTTACAGACAATCAACTATTAAAGTTTGACTAAAATGAGGTCGCAGAACCCGAATTTAATGTTTAAAGTAAGAAAATAAAACAAATACGATTTTTTTATCGATTTTTTTTTTGATTTTGTATTGAACCTTTGGATAATCAAGGCTTAGGATAATCGAGTCTTAACTGTACTAAATAAGGAATTTGGGCAAAATTCCTAGAATATAGGAATTTTGTAATTTTTTTTAAGTTTCAAAAGAAAAGTCTGGAGCAATAAGGTTTGTCTGAAAAGCCGAGTTTTATTTGTTTTGAACAGGAATTTTTACCTTTAATCTTCAGTTCTGTTGTAGTCTTAAACGTTTTTCGATCGATTCTCGTCCAATTTACAAATTATCAATGCTTTAAACTACTCATCTGCGCGTACTTCAAATGCTCTTTACATGAAAATAAAAAAAAATGGATCGTTTTAGAGAAAATATTAAAAATATGTCTGAGGTCGAGCTGTCTGTTGTTTTGCAAATCACCCAAGATTTGTTTCGGTTCTTATTTTAATAAATATATGTTTTCAATTGAGTGAAATGAGCAGTTCTAAGAATAATTTTGCATAGTTGAAAAATAAAACATTATTTTATTGAAAATGTTTCAACAAATGTCGAATCATTTTTTCTCAATAGTTTACAATCGATCAAACAAGATTTCTCAATTGAAATTTATTATTAGGGCAATCTTTTTTAACTGCATCATTTTTTAGGAAAAAATTTGAAAAGAGGGTAAGACAAAAAAATTAAAAAGTGTTGCATTAATCTTACTTCAAAAAACCAAAACAACCATTTTTTTATTACTTTCTAATTTCGAACAGTTTTTTGAATATAAGTTTAAATTATGGAATATTTTCTTCAAATTTTTAACGAGCTTTTTTTGTACAGAAAAATACCAAAAGTTATTAGAACTTTAAGATTTTTTTCGATTTTTTTTGCATAGCACTCCTAAATTATCTCATAATTTTAATTTTTTGAACGTTAAACTAGTTTCTATAAGAATAAATTTAAGAAAAATGGGTTTCTTTGAGTGTTACCTATTCATCATTGATTATTTTACGATATTTCGGGAAAGTGTTTGAATCTGGATTTTTTTTGAAAAGGTCCAATAAATCAAATTGAGTCAGGGCTTTTAAAAAACACCCAGAAAGCAAAAATTGAAAATTTGGTTCATTGGACCTTTTCAAAAAACTGCAGAAATGTACTGTTCTATTTATTGAACTCAATCAAAAAAATTACATTTTTGGCACCGTTCATGTGACTTATAAAACCGTAATACAACGGATTAGGGAAGTATCAAATTATTGAACGAAAAATCAAAGCTTTCAAAATGTCAGAATAGATAGTTAGTATGAAACCCGGATTTTGTATGGAGATTTTTTTGAAAATTTGACCATTTTCCGGGCAAATTTCACCGGATTTTTTTCTGTGAGGTAGTTAAGCCAATTTGATCCAAAGCACGGTTTTAAAACAAAAATATTTTTTCAAAAAATAAATTCAACTAAACGTGTTTTTCGGTTTAGTTTGGCATGCTTAACAACCTCACCGAAAAAAAATCCGATGAAATTTGCCCGGAAAATGGTCAAATTTTCACTTTTCTGAAAATCTCCAAATAAAATCCGGGTTTCGTGCTAAATATTTTGCCGGCTGGGAATTCCCGTCTTACCTTAACTAATCTACATTCCTTGCTTATTGGCAGCTGAAGCAATATTGATATCGAGAAGATCGACAGCAAGAGAGTCGACTGTATTTCTTTCAATTTATTAGATAGCTTTTGGAGTTCGATATGAATTTTATTAGAGACTTACCGATATTAAAAAAAAAAACTATTTAAAAAAATAAAAGCACCGAAACCACATTTTGCACCGTTGTAAAAAATCACTTCTTTATAATTCAATATGTAAAATAGAATAATTGTTTTTCCTAAAAATTTCTACCAGTTGCCAATATTTCACTAAGACAACGGATTGAGTTTCAGTGAAAGGTCGCTGCAACACAAATTTCTTCTAAGTTTTGCAACGAGCTGAGCACAACATTTTTGCAATTATGATCATCAAAGTGAGTGTCAAACAACAAAACAATAAAATTTTAACTTTTCAGTACTGTTATTTTTCGAAACGAAATTGCAAAAAAAAAAAACTTATTTCTTAATTAAACAACATCTGCCTCGAACAAAAAAAAATGTTTGCTTAAAAACAAATGTTTAAATAAGTAATAAAATTAAAATTTTGTAAAATTGCAAAAAAAAAACGCAATTTACGTTCCCAAATGATTTTATGAATGAGCATTTAACTAAAGTGAACTAATTGAGTGCAAATGCCTTTCATAAAACAAACTCGAGAGCTTTTCCTCCAAACTACTCCCACCCACTCCACTCAAAATGCATCATCACAGTAAGCGTCGCTCGCCACTCCAGTGTGTTGCATCCTTACAACCCACCCACCACCATCACATCACATGGTACACATGGCCTGCCACGATGCCACCGGCGAGTTGGTTCGTTCGTTCCCTTCTCATGAATGAATCGCACAGTTGCTCCCGAAGTTCGGTCGGTCGCTTTTATTACTACAAGTACCTTCGGTTCGTTTGTTTTTCGTCCTTTTTTTTCTCTTCTCTTATTTTTTTTTTTCATTTTCCGAACGCGCGCGCTCTCGTTTGGGCCGTTACTTTTGCTCACTCTCTCTCGGTCGTTTACTCGTTCAAAATGAATGGCGTTTGTAACACAGCGTGACGGCGCGTTACATCAGACGCTTCTTCGTTTAACGGGTGCTTTTACGTCCGTTTGTTACACGCGTTCGTACTCGTTTTTTTTACGATGCACCAATAAATATGTGCGAATGTCGGTGAGAGTCGTTTGAGTCTGACTGCTTCTTCTTCGAATACTACTTCTCCTTCTTCGCAGGATTCGATTTCGATAATTTATTGGTGATGATGACGGCACTTTTCCACTGGAAGTCGTCAAAGGCACAGATGGAGCGAAGCACGCACTGATGATGATGTTTATGCGATTTTCTTGCAGTGTGTTGAGCGATTGTTTTGAGACGAGTGCAATCGAAATGTGTGAGGGCAAGAATGTCCCAAAAGTCTAGTTTTTTTAATGCACAAATTGAACTAAGATAATAAAATTACACACCGACGCGCATAAGGCAGGCATATCAGACAATTATGCAATCACAAACACAAAAATCCACCAGTTTTTATGACCAAACCATCCCTTCTTGCCTATCTGACTCTCTGACCGACATCCTTCCAAGAGGGAAAGCCGGAAGCTGTAAATGGGATGCTAAAGGTACGGTAAATGGGACGCATCCCGGGAGGAAAAGTCGACGGGTCGGGGGAGCCATAGGGTGAATGAGAAAAGTAATAAAATAAAAAAATAGGAAAATCCGCACCTTCTTCAAATGCATCGTAAACCGTCACACCATGAATGGGGAACGTGACGCTGGGATGAGGTTGAGCAAAGTTGGGTATTCAAATATTGAACAAAAACACATGGAGTTTTTTTTTAGAAAAGGTCCAATCAACTAAATTTTATTTTTTTGCTTTTTGGGTGTTTTTAATACCCCTGACTCACGGCAGTTTCAAAAACACCCAAGAAGCAAAAACTGGAAATTTGGTTTTCCAATGACGCAAAATAGCTTATTTGGTCATAAGGAAGGCCCCCACAAAGTTTGAGTGAAATAAAAAAAATACAAAAAATAAAAATGGTCGAAATCGGTCGATTTCGTAGAGAGTTGCTCATGTTTCTAATTTATTTGTCATATCACGGCCTTAAGTTGGCCAGAATCCAATCCACATAGTTTGGAAGGAAAGTGATTTTCGATGGGTTTCGTTCACATCCGTTGATCGATGCGATGCCAAACTGTACAAATCGAACGCGATCGTTGTACCGCGATGGATAACCCAGCGGGGCTCCATTGTCCCATGTGCACATGTTGGGATGTCCACTTCCTCCAGTGCATATGACGTCTTCGCCAATGTCGTAACGAATTTGGAAAATTTCTTGGCACTCATATTGAGCTAACACAGGAACGGTTGCCTTTTGCAGGACATTAGGAAAGTCTTGCTTGTACTTGAGCCTTCCCCAACCGGCGACGATGTACTGTTGATGTCTTAGCTGTTTTAATGGTTGCGTCACCGGAAGGCAAATTGGGTGAATATTATCTAGAAAATAAATTTATATATTTATGAAACGTTATGGATCTTGATATCATGTAAAAAAGTTATTTGAACTCACCATCCAGTACTACATCACGATCAAGACGAACCAAGGCAATGTCGTCCCGTAAGTAACTGCCATACTGCGGATGGGCAGTGATACTCTCAATGCCAACTCTTTGCACTGGTGGGGTACAATCGCTGGCGTCGTTCACGTTGCAGTCTTGATCCCGACTGTCGTCGTATTCTCCCAACTCAATTTGAGCACTGTAAGTATAGTTGCAAAAACCTACTATCAAATGCATATCTAATTGAATTCGAACCATTTCTTACGGTTTATTGTTTACATCCAGGGCACAGTCCGCACTGGTTAGAATGTAACGTTTGTTTATCAGCGATCCATGGCAGCCGCGTAAACCCGTAGTATTGTTTGTGTGTAACAATCGAACTAGCCACGGGAATTCGTACAACTTGGCATTCGATCCACCGTATATCCGGTCGACCAGATATCGGCCGCAATCCGCAGGCAGTTGGTCATTCCCTTCTGTAACTGTATTCAACAGCTCATATTTATTTATGTTCTTGAACATGACTAAAGTAACTTTTGATCAGTGTCTAGATATTACCTGCACTTTCTTCCACAAAATCCAGCCCAGTTACACTCCGAACCCAAGGCAAAAAGTACTGCACATCCGTGAATCCAGCGTAGCTCTCCAAATGACATCGATTTCTAGCGTCCCGTCTTGCGGTAAAGGAAACTATCCCGCCAACGTACCAAACGCCGTTTCTTTCAAAGTGAATCCCTCCACCACTGTCGCCGTTACAAACGGTAGTCCCGTTCGTGTACCCAGCACAGAATATACTTCTGTCCAAAATTTGCCTAAAAGCTCCATCATTGTTTTCGATGCATTGTATCGTGCTGACGACTGGCATTCGCTGGCTTTTCAAGTCCGGAGATATTTTGTCCGTTTCATCGGCACCCCATCCAACGGCGGTTCCAAACTGACCAGTCAAGTCTTCCACCAAATTCAAACACGCTGGCTGCACGTAATCGTTGAATGTTGCCTGCGTCGCCAGCTCCAAAATCGCAATATCATTTTTGCGATTATTTGAAACGTTGTACTCATGGATTTGATAAACATTGTGCTGCTGGAAGGTTTGCGGGTTGAGATTCTCCAAATTGTGTAAACCCAATCGAACGAAAATCTTTCGCTTCGAGAGCACATATCCGTTTTCGCCCCGAATGCAGTGATTTGCAGTGAGCACAAAGTTTTTACTAATCAAAGTGCCACCACAGGTATAATTGTAGGTTAAATATCCTCTATGGTAAATGGCCACATGCCACGGCCAGTCTCCGTGGGATGTCGGTTGTCCATGAACGATAGCATCGTTAATTGTCAATTTCCGTACACCACACTCGAACGATATAGTTGCACTTATTTGTTGTATAAACACTATTAATAACACAAACCGCATTCTAACTTTTTTTGAACCAAAATTCCTCTTTAAAGTTGAGTATAAGGCGACGTTTCACGACCAACTTCTCGATGTGTTCTGTCCATGTCTGTTTATAAGTGCTGACATTTGCATGTTTATATTATAGTCTGTTATCAGTTAACATTGAGTCTAATCTCTCTCGGTGGCTGAATCAACGGAGAACTGGACAATACAAGAAGGGGTTTTTGAGTGCGATTAAGGTGTTCAACCTCATCAATTTTTCGGCACTGAAAGCATGATTCTAGGGACCATTCAGTGTGTGCTGTCCTTAATCTTGCACTTTTTACCAACCCTAGTTTACTCAACACTAGTTTATTTCCTCACTGTTTTGTTCAATAGCTTAGTGTGTTAGAGGAAACCCCAGAGTTTCTTATGCAAACATCTTTATGGTTTTTTATGCTACAGTCATCTCACATATACGGAACATCCATAAATTCGGAACACTTTTGTGATAATTTGTCAATAGCATGCCAAATGCAGCTATTCTGTCGACCCTACTATTTTAAGGACCTTTATTTGGTCATTCTCTTGCTATATTTCACTAGTAAAAGTAGTACTTAAAAAAAAACAAAAAAAAACTCATTTCAAGACTTTTTTTATCCAGAGCAGCAAAACACTGTCTCCGAATTGCCTGTTCCATAATTGTGGGATGTTATTGTGCCTCCCACAATTGTGAAACACCTGAATTTTACTAATATATTCACAAAAAAAGTTATCAGACCATGTATAAAACGTCACTAAGCTTGAGTTTTATTGGTTTCAGTGCGTGAAGTCATTATTTTGTAAAAAAAAATATGTAGGAGAAATTACCCATTTTAATCACACTAAGCCGTTCGACCAATTCTCATCACTTTTGCCATTTTCCGCTATTAAATCATCATTTTCAGATATATCAACAATGGAGAGTTGCTTGCTCACTTTTATTTGAGCTATTTATTACTTTGGAGCAGTCAAAAACACTTTATTTAAGCTGTAATTTATGATCAAAGTGCTGATAGGTAGATAATAGAAATAGACTGAGAAAGGGTATAGTTCCCCTAACTGTATTTAAAAAATATGCCTCAACGCGATTTTGGATCAAGTCCAGAAGATTATAAACAGGATCAACAGAAATCAGATTATGGTTTGTTTTGAATTGACATTGGATTTAAAATAGAAAAGAATCATTGAAGAAACAGTAAAAAAACAGTGACAAGCAGCAACAAATTTATTGACATTTGTTTGCATAGCTAAGCCAATTAATTTTTAACGTTTTCAATATGACCACATTTAAAAAAAATATCAAATTTCCCAAAAAAAAAGTATTGGATTGATTCTTTTAATAACCGGGATTATTTATATTTTAAGTGAACTATCGTTTCAATCTATTAGACACATCATTTAATGCTAGCAAAATATTTCGCTGTTTTAAAGTAAGGGTTAGGCGGGTGTTCCAGCTGTTGAAATAATTAGTTAGCACAAAACTCGGATTTTATATGGAGATTTTCAGAAAAGTCTACATACCTTGGGGTTAGCTGCAGAAATGACAGTTGTCATTCTAATCTCACGGTTGGTTGACGGAACTCAACCACGGCTACGTCACGACTGTCATCCACATATAAAGCGAGTGAAGTCAAAATTGAACCAAATTTTTGGCGCGTGGCTTTTGAAAATGTCCTATGCGCATCGAACATAAACAACAAATATAAAAACTTTTTTCAGTTTTTTTACATTTAATTTCATGGGACAACTAGAGGAACAGCATTTGATTCCGTCAAGCACCTAACGTTTGCATATCAGCATTGTGGTGTTCAGTGACAGCTAGTTTAAAGCTTTTTTGACTCACGCAGAAAAATGTTTTGTAGAATCAGCCTGTACGAGGTTTGTTTCAACAAAATTTTTGTTGAATTCCACAGAAGTCTTTTGTTGTTTTCAAAAAGTTGCTTTGAAGTTTAGCGTTGATTCAACAAAAATCTTGATTTTCAAATCAACGAAATGTTTTGTTGATTCAAATATGTCTTATTTTTCTGCGTGCTGAAATAAAATAAATAATCAATACATTTTAAACCAACAGTCAGGAAGAATCAAACTTATTTTATTTTATTTTAAGGTAACTGAAGCTATTAAGATATTTAGTTTAGTTAATTGAGTTTGGTTGTATTGTATCGTCAAGTAGAACTTTGTTTTATTGACTTAATAAACGTAAAATGTGGAAAAATTTACGTAATAATAGTAATTAGCTCGCAAATATATGAAAAAGACAAAAAAAAACTTGCAAAAACATATTTTGGGAACAAAATTTATGTATTTATTTCATACGAACTTTTCAAAAACCACACGTAAACAATATTGACAGCGCCTCTAGCGGGGACTTCAGGAAACTGCATGCGTGTCAGATCCCTGAACTCAACAAGCTTTTGAAACCAGAGCCGTATTGGCAGATTTCGGTAGATCAGCGGTGGATTTTCTTGAAATAATTCATTGTCATCGATCTGTCATAAATCATTTAAATAATATTTTTTTCTTTTTTGATATCACAAAAAACTGTGGTAGTAAAGTTTTTACCGGTTTTTGACAGTTCGACGTCAACAAAATATTTCAAGAAAAGCTTCCACGTCAGCGAAATAAAACGCTGAATCAGTGCAAAAAAAATGCTGGTCCAGCGAAAGAGCCCGCTGAATTTTGATTAAAATTGAGCACCTTTGTTGTGTTACGGTTATTTAAAGTAAATGTATTTTTTTAAATTTAAAACTGCTTAAGACTAAATCTTGTTGTTAAAATAGTGACGTTTAACAAATTAATATTCATAAAATTTACGATACTTTTAATTTCATGGCTGAAAAATGTGTAAAAATGTGACGATGTTAGTAATACGGATAGAGAACAATATTAAAGCACCAAATTTCATCGAAAGACCAAAATTTCACGAGTTCCGTGAAATAGTGAAAATTTGCTAACCTTAAGCCATTTTCCAATGCATTGCAATGGTCAATTCAATATCATTAGACAATTATATTGCTGTCAGGTTCAAAAATAAAAAATAAAAAAAATACTGAGATATGATATGAAATATGTAAAAAAAACTCTCCATTGATGATATTTCTGCACATCATTCTTAGAATAATGACCAACGATTTTCATGAATGAATTCTCGATATCATCTCTTCGAAAAAATAAAAACCGATCGCCCCAGTCACTTGAACGACCCATTCACACTTGCTCTCCCTTTCCTCGGGACTGCATTTTCCAGACAAACGCCCTGCCCTCCCACACATTTAACCGAATCAATCAATCTCGGCCAACTTGGATCGTCGTCGTCGTCCATTCTTGATTCCCAATCTGCTGATTCCGAGAGCCAGCCATTCAATCAAGCAACTTCCCCTTAAAATACACACGTGGGTGTGTGATTGTGTGTGTGTTTGAGCTCATTTCCTTTCTTCTTTAAATCAAACAAATTCACTCTGCTCTCGGTGATATCACTCGTCTCTGCTGCTGCTGCAGTTTGCAGTGTGATGTATCATCTCATCGATTCGAATCTCAAAACTTGAGCGTCGAGACTTTTCTGCAAGGAGCTCAGACCAAAAAGTACACTCGCTTCTGCTCTGAACTGCACCGGTTTCGTCTATTTATAATAGTAAAGCAGATATTCGATTGCATCCCCTTCAACTGCTACTTCTTCAGATTCTTCCCTGCCAGCATTGGATCGCGTGCTCTTGTTGCAGCTGCCGGCGAGCTGCTCGAGTGCCTTCTTGAATGGACCCTGGCCAACTCCGGTCACACACCAGGCCAGGACATTCAGAAAAAGCTGCATTGTGGCATGTGTGTGTGTGAACCTATGTGGCCACTTCACTTCCGAGGTCTCACACTATGAGTCCGTTTTTTGTGCTATTTCTCCTTCTACTCCTGCTGCTGGTTCCAATGAATGACCATCGGGGCCTTTTCCTTCTCATCTTATTTAATTTTCAAACCATATTGCAAACGATAAACGATGTGTGTACACACAAATGCTATTGCGTTGTTGTGCCACATTTTCTGCATGAAATCGAGTCGCAAGAAGAGCACAAACCCAACAAGAAAAAGCGAGGTTATGTTAATGCATTTTCTCCTTCTTCCACGGGGGGGAAAAAGGCCAGGAGAGTGCTCTGACTGCAAAAAGGCATTTTTGTTTTCCGCCTCCCCCTCACCCCCGGGAAGACCGGCAAAATGGTGAGTAAGTGAGTGTGCAAACCATGCCAAGAATGGCCCCGGTTTTATGGCCTCCCGGAACGACGTCGTCGTCGGAGAAGAGTTGCTTTGGTGGTTTGGTGAGTGGCATAACTCCGGGCTGGCCACCGCCAGGAGGAGGGAAAACAGGACAGTCCGATGTCGGTTGATGAGCATGAGAAAATTGATGGGTAATTTAATTACTGAACATCTTTGAAAAAATTCAATATCATAAACTTATTTGAAAAAAAAATATTGAATATAACAACACCAGTTAGTAAAAAAAAGTAAATCTTTCCCAGTTCCTGAGGGGAACACCCTTGAAGAGTATCGGGGCCGGCATTTACAAAGCGGGTTCAGTGGCAGTTTCATTCTCAACTTAATGTTAACATGTTAAGGTTAATGTTAACATTCCATAGGTTGCCTCCCTAAGGTGTCGTGATAAGGTCCAGTTTGTGACGATACACTACCTTCCCTTTACTAAGCAATCGATTCCAGAAGGGAAAAGATCACCAGTTGTATTGGTCCGAGCCGGGATTTGAACCCCGATCTACCGCTTACGAGGCGGAAGCGTTACCACTGGGCTACGTGACTCGGACACGTATTTGTTTCGGAAATCCAGTCAAATTTCCTTATCAATTTAAAACCCTTTTATATTTTTAATTCTTGAGTAATTGAAGTACAATTTCCATTTTTAAAGGATTTTTGAACGATTTGAATTAAATTAGATTTAAACTAAACTTAATCCATTCATTCCCTGTGTCAAAAGAAGCAGGGATATTCTGATTGATTTAGTGTCTTCGGCAAACTTGTAGGTAATAACTAACCATCTCTTTTTTTGCATGGTTTAGGAAAATTAAAAAGTCATTTTTTGCGCTTTACGATGGTGCCAAATCTTAAACGGGAGAAATTAAAAAAATGATGTCTGGAAAATTAACAAACAGTATTTCAAATAATATTATTAAATGTAGAATTGAAATTAAAGTGGAACATGTCTTCTTTATTATTGTTTTAAATAAATGGCACCTCTTCAATTTATCCAGGTTTTTAAGGGAAGACAGCGTTCGAATTGTGAACGACCGAAATGTCAAAATCGCTCAGTAGCACCAACATTAGAAAAAAATGTGGCTGTCATGCCATGGCACACTTTTTTCGTAATGTTGGTACCACTGCGTGACTTTGACATTTCGGGCGTTCATGATTCGAACGCCATCTTTGCTTAAAAATGTGAATAGGAATTTTGAATTGATTTTCAATCAGTGTTTACTTTTTCACCAATACACCAATACAAAAAAATAGAATCAAAAACTAATAAAATTTCTTATAATTTCCTTTTTCGACTTGCTTGACCAAACAGCTGGTTGCTGAGATGCAGCCTCTTAAAGTTTAAATTTTTTTTTCAGTGTCATCTAAGGCAGGTACAAATTTTATACAAAGTTTTTGTCTCTCTCCCTTTAAATCGGGCCGAAAATCAGGGGACAATGATTAGGTTTTCCCAAAATACTTTAAAATTTAAATGGAAATTTAGGTGCAACTACCTGAAATCAATGTAAAATGCATTCCCCTGAGTTTAAAATAATTTTTAAACATGTTTTGTTTATTAAAAAATCTTTAGATTTTTGAAAATATTGGATGTACAGCACCGACAATTTATTATTTTGCTATAATTTATGATTTATGAAAGCTTATGATTGCAAAACCACTGAACTAATGTAAAATGCCTTTTGAAACATATTTTTCATTTATATGTTTAGTTCTCTGAAACATTAATTTCCGGACCAAAAAATAAAAAAGAAAAAGACAAAAAAATCAACTTTGAATTCTTAGATAATTGCTTATTTTTGCAAACAGCATATTTCTAATCGCAGTTATAACGTAATTTGTTATAGTTTTTTTGCAATCTATTATTTAAAGTTTTTTGTTCGTGGAGTCCAGATTCGATTATCCGTAGTCCTAGGAAAAAAATCACTTCGGATTATCAATTCTTCGGATAATCGAATCACGAAAAACTCTAATTTAGGTTGTATTGTTTTGGGTCATTGAGCTAAAACATGACCCTTAAAATGGAAATTTTAAATCCAAGATGGCGTCCAAAATGACGGTGATGGGGTCACTAAATTCAAAGGAGAATGGGCAAAATTGGTCCAAGGATGTACACGAACGGATGTTGAAGTTTGAGCATTTTGAGTAAAAATATACAAACAATCGTATTTTTGCCATTTCTAAACTCATTTACAAAATCTCTGTTTCGTTATGGATTTCGATTTTCTTGACTTCATTCGACGCGTATCAGCAAAAACTTTGAGTTCTGATTTGTCTTAGCATGATTGAAACATGATTTCTCTTGTTTTTATCCGTTTGAACCGTTTGTGCAAGAGGCATCCCATAGTAACAAGTTGAAACTTCAAGGTTTTGAAACCGGATCCAACTCAGACTGCTTCAGTGAGTATGGAAGGATTCAGTGCAATGTTGTAACAACTTATTGGGATGGTCTGAGTCATCCGAGAACCCCTTGGAGTTAAGACCGGTGAGTCTACCGCCGTAACAAGCAAGATGTCGGCGGTTTTTGACCACGGATCATACCCGCATGGCTTCAGTGAGTATGGTAGACTACTATGCTGATGTGTTGGAGTGTCCTGGGTTCTCCTAGGACTCCCTGGAGTTAAGATCTGTGGGTATCCTACCGTAACAAGCAAAATGTCGACCGGTTTTGACAACGGAACATACCCGCATAGCTTCAGTGAGTGTGGTAGACTACTTTGCTAATGTGTTAGGATGGCCTGGGTCATCCTAGGACTCCCTGGAGTTATGATCTGTGGAGCTACAGCCGTAACAAGCAAGAGGTCGACGGTTTTTGACCCCGGAACATACCCGCATAGCTTCAGTCAGTATGGTAGACTGCTTTGTTAATGTGTTCAGATGTCTCTGGCCATCCTAGGACTCCCTGGAGTTATGATCTGTAGGTCTACGGCTGTTACAAGGACTCCCTCGAATGGTCCAGAACATCCCAACATAACAGCAATACAGTCTGCCATACTCACTGAATCTTTGCGGTTATGATGCGCGGTTGAAAATCATTGACCTTTTTCTTGTTACAGTGACCCAAATATCTAAACTCCAGGGAGTCCTAGGATGACGCAGACCATCCTAACACATTAGCAAAGTAGTCTACCACACTCACTGAAGCTATGCGGGTATGTTCCGTTGTCAAAACCGGTCGACATTTTGCTCGTTACGGTAGGATACCCACAGATCTTAACTCCAGGGAGTCCTAGGAGAACCCAGGACTCTCCAACACATCAGCATAGTAGTCTACCATACTCACTGAAGCCATGCGGGTATCATCCGTGGTCAAAAACCGCCGACATCTTGCTTGTTACGGCGGTAGACTCACCGGTCTTAACTCCAAGGAGTTCTCGGATGACTCAGACCATCCCAATAAGTTGTTACAACATTGCACTGAAGCCTTCCATACTCACTGAAGCAGTCTGGGTTGGATCCGGTTTCAAAACCTTGAAGTTTCAACTTGTTTCTATGGGATGCCTCTTGCACAAACGGTTCAAACGGATAAAAACAAGAGAAATCATGTTTCAATCATGCTAAGACAAATCAAAACTCAAAGTTTTTGCTGATACGCGTCGAATGAAGTTAAGAAAATCGAAATCCATAACGAAACAGAGATTTTATGAATGATTTTAGAAATAGCAAAAATACGATTTTTTGTATATTTTTACTCAAAATGCTCAAACTTCAACAGCATGTAACTTTTGAACCCCGAGGTTTAGAGAGTTGGTCCAGAAGACTTTTTTTCATGTCTCGGCGAGATCTTTCGAAAAAAGTTGGTCCCGTTCGTGTACATCCTTGGACCAGCTCCCATACAAATTTGCCCATTCTCCTTTGATATCGAAAAATGAGAAGTTGATAAGAGAAGAAAGTTTTGATTGAACATTATTCGATTATCCGATGTTCTTAATGTTCTCTAATGTTTTAAGACTTGTTACAGTTGAGACTCCCTTATCAGAAGATTCGTTTGTTTGAAGTTCGGTTATCGGAAGGTTTGATAACCGAACTTCAAACAAACGAATCTTCTGATAAGGGAGTCTCAACTGTAACAAGTCTTAAAACATTAGAATGAATACTTTCAACCAATCTGTTACAAAATCTCAAAAAGAAGTTGTCAAATGTAAATGAAACGGTTAAATTTCCAAGGAAAAACAAATTCACTTTTTTTTTACAATTTTTTAAAGAGTTTTCTTCAAGTTTCCTTTCCCATTTTAGTCGTGCCCACGTGCAACGCCGACTTCTCAACTGGAAAGAGACAACAAGACCACACGAACACACAATCTACTCTCTCTCTCGCAACGTCCAGCCTTTGTGACTCTTCCTTTTTATCTCCAAACATGCGAAAAGAAGCCATTTGGGCAGGAAGAAGTAGCCGTTGTTGCCCCCCCCCCCTCCCCGCAAGCCTCCTCCCTTCATTCTGACCAACAGAATGGCGAGGCAGATATTTAAACGACTAGATCTTATATCAGAGTCAAAAACTGTGGATGTCTTAAAGTGGTTAACCACTATAATATATTGGATTAGTGTGTGCAAGGAAAGTTGGCTCGAGAAATGACCACCAACAGCAGGTCTCTGCGTTCGGCCTAGAGAGGCTTTAATGGTCCTGCCGGGAAAATGCAATTTTCAAGCAAACGAGGGTCGACCCTTTGGAATGCACTTTCAAGAGCAACGCGTTGTAACGAGCAATATTGTTTCGAACAACATTCCCTACTAACATCTTGAAAGTGTTTGTTTCACGGGCAAGCAAACATTCGTGCCCATTTCCGTGTGTGTGTGTTTGTTTGCAGAACAGAGCAACTTTCCAAAGGGAGCGGGCGCAAATGGGCTGGGCGAATCAATTACACTTTGGAGTTGGAAGTTATTGACAAACTAATTTCCCGGAAGCACTCGACTAGGTTCCGAATGTGGAATGTATTGTAGTTAGGAATTCAACAGAATTTTGCTGGTTTGAAGTAGTTGAATTCGTGACAAAGTAAATTTATATGAAAATTTCTTAAAAATAGAAACACATTGTTTTCACTGAAATTCGCAAATGACAAAAACAAACTTTCGAAACAGTTTCCGAGCAGACGGAAATAACTTGGGAAGGTCAGTTTTTGATATTGTGACAAGATCGAAATATGATGATCGGATTAGTTGTTAAAATAACAAAAAATAATAACAAAGATTTGTTCGAAGAATATTTTAAACTGTTATTATGTTGTTATTGCAATAACAAACCAATAACACAGAAGGAATCATGAAGGAATAACAAGATTTGTTATTTTGTGCGGAGAGGTGGAGCAGCATAATAACAAAAAATGTTATTGAACATGTATGTCTCCATAACAAAAAAAGTTATTGTTTTGGTTTATTTGTAATTTGCAAATAAACCTGCAGTTGCCATAACTCCTCTGTACTAGTCAGGGCTGCAGAGTCGGGTACCTCCAAGCGACTTTGAATCCATACTTTGAAGACAACTCTGACTCTGGATGCAGGATATGACGTCAACGACGACATCAGCTCTCCAATAAAAACCGACTTCACAGATTCCAACTCCAAGTAAAAGTTGCTGAAAATTTGCTGAATCCGATGCAGTCTCCGAGGTCTCACTCCAGCTCGAACTTCAACGTCAGCTCCGACTTCCTGGCTCTGTGAAAATAATAACAGTTTTTGTTGTTCACACTTCAAAAATTCTCAATAAATAAATCAGAGGGAATATAACAAAATTTAAAAAAAATGAATTCTCAAAAGTTAATTTTATCGCATTAATTTTAGCTTGAAACCCCATTTCATGGTGAAATAAATGACCCCGATGAAATTGGTCAAAGTCATTTCATAGTTCTAGCCAATTTTAGTAAAACCCCTCAGGGGGTATACCAGATACTAAAAAAAATAAATTTTCAAAATTTCAACTTTTTAGAATAATTTTAGCTTAAGGACCCCATTTCATGGCCAAAATAATGAACCTGACGATATTGGTCAAAATTATCCCATAGTTCTAACCATTTTAAACAAAGTCATTTAGGGGGTATATCAAATAATTTAAAAAATCAACTTCCAAAATTTCAACTTTTCAGAATAATTTTAGCTTAAGGATCCCATTTTATGGCCAAAATAATGACCCAGAAGAAATTGGTCAAAATTATCCCATAGTTCTAACCATTTCAAACAAAGTTCTTTGGGGGGTATATCAAATAATAAAAAAAATCAGCTTCCAAAATTTCAACTTTTTAGAATAATTTTAGCTTAAGGACCCCATTTCATGGCCAAAATAATGACCCTGACGAAATTGGACAAAATTATTCCATCGTTCTAACCATTTCAAACAAAGTCCTTTGGGGGGTATATCAAATAATTAAAAAAATCAACTTTCAAAATTTCAACTTTTTAGAATAATTTTAGCTTAAGGACCCCATTTCATGGCCAAAATAATGACCCCGACGAAATTAGACAAAATTATCCCAAAGATCTAAACATATTTAACACAAGAAAATATAATAACAGATTGTGTTATGGACACTTGGAAACTTTTCCATTTGTGCGATTTATGGTAATTTTATTTCTAAGTCAGTATACCTAACGAATAACAAATTTTGCTATCAAATAATTAAAAAAATCAACTTCCAAAATTTCAACTTTTTAGAATAATTTTAACTTAAGGACCCCATTTTATAGCCAAAATAATGACCCTGACGAAATTGGTAAAAATTATCCCATAGTTCTAACCATTTCAAACAAAATCCTTTGGGGGGTATATCAAATAATTAAAAAAATCAACTTTCAAAATTTCAACTTTTTAGAATAATTTTAGCTTAAGGACCCCATTTCATGGCCAAAATAATGACCCCGACGAAATTAGACAAAATTATCCCAAAGATCTAAACATATTTAACAAAAGAAAAAATAATAACAGATTGTGTTATGGACACTTGGAAACTTTTCCATTTGTGCGATTTATGGTAATTTTATTTCTAAGTCAGTATACCTAACGAATAACAAATTTTGTTATTAGGAGAGTTTTTGAAATGTATAACATTTCCTCTTATTAGCGTGTTATTAAACATTTTCAATATAATATCACTTCAATACCAAATTTTGTTATTTTATCAGAAACTGTTATTATTTTTTCTTCTTGAAGTTGAGCTTCAGGATAAATTAATTACACTTTTTGTTATTTTATCAGGATTTGTTATTGAAATATTATTAATTTTGTTATTACCGTCTGCCCGGGTTTCTTTGAAAATATTATTATGTTTGTTTTCCAAAAGAGTGTCCACGTGGTTTATGGATAGTCCCCAAGATAAAAGATCAATAAACTTCTGAAATAAGAAAATGCAAAGCTCAAAATATCGTTGATGAGACACAAGAAATACAAGATTGAAGACACCATCGATAGAAGGAGTAGTATTGAGACAGATTAGATCGATGTAGAGTTACATTATTGATCGAGGGTTAAACATTACTTGAAAAGATGTGCCTATTTTTTTTATGAAATTCACACCCTCTTCATGTCCCGATTTTATTAAAAGTATCTCAAAAAACCAATAAATTTCACCTACTTCTCCGTTTTATCGCAACCAACGCAACGCCAACTTGGATAGTTCGGCCGGGGGACACATTTGCGCTCGGCACTATTTTAACCCAATATATCATCGGATCTGCAAAGCCTGCTATGACATACAAACACCAGTCTGCTGTCGTGACACAACACCGGAAGAGCCGGTGGACCCGGGTCGTTTCTGTTTACTGGTCCGATTAGAAGTCCGCCCGTTTTTTTTTCAATATCCCCGCCACGTTGCGTGTTGTGGTGGCAGGGGCGGTGAAGGACATCATGTGCGTTTTTTACCGCTTCTTGTCCCCTTTCACCCCCACCCCTCTTGGTATCGAGCTCCGCCGATGGCATACCAGAGATCAGATGGTTATGTTTATATTGGTTGAGTGGCAAAATAATGAAAATTTATTGTGCTTTTTATGGAATGCCATTTCGGTTCGTTCCTGGCGCACTTTTTTTTTCTGCCTCGCGGAAAATGTCAGGGAAAAAGGATATCGCCACAGAGAGGGGAGGAGAGGTCCCGGCGGGGAAAAAAAGCGTATTTGAAAAGTGGATAAAACTATGTTTGCCTCGCTAGTTGCTGTCATCACACGCGCGTAGTACCAACTCCCAACACCTAGACCAAAATGAAAGTGGGTGGAGGGGGGAGTGTGGGGAGGGGTTGGCGGTTTGTTACACAAAACACGTCACACCAACAAACACAAATACACACGCGTGCGTCGGAATTTAATGCTCATAGAAGCGTACTGCGTGCTGATGTCACCAGATTTCATCGTGTTCAACTCGTTGCGGTGGTGTGGTGTGGTAAGATTCTCCAAAAAGTGGGGGAGGAATTTCATTGTGGACCATGATGAATGTGTGTGTGTGTGTTTGTGTTCCAGTTGGACACGCACCGGACACCAAACAAAACTCACTGGGTGAGATGAAAATTTATTTTCATTAAATCTTGGAGGGGTAAGAATTTTCGTTTCGCTTGTCTCCTGGATGACATCTGGGAAACCACTATGGAACGCGCAAGGATTGCAGATTGTTTTTAACATACAAGTTTTTATACACAGTTTCGTCGGTTCTGCAGAGTTGGCTATACTACACAAAAATGCAAAATTATACCACCTGGATACAGTGTTGGCATTTCTCGCGAGCGAGCGAGAGAGAGAAGTTGTAGTACTTTTCTCTTCTCGCTCGCGCTCGCATTTTCGTTCGCGTTCTCGCTCTCGCCGCGAGCGCTCGCGAGACTCACGGCGAGAACTCGAGGGAGAGGAATTTTTCTCGCGAGAGCGAGAGGAACCCAACACTGCCTGGATATTAATGCAACTAAGAAAAGCACAACTTAAGATTTAAATGCATTTTTTGCATTATCAACCCACCAGAGTTTTTATACTTTTTCAGTAATAAAGGGATATTTTTGCGACCATATTCATGCATGGATAACTCTGTTTGACCAATCATTTTTTGTAAAACTGCTATACCAAAAATATAGAAAAACTCTTGTGTTTCACTCATTTGCCTGAAATTAGAGGATAGAAGCACATAATTGGTAAAAATATCTTAAAACTGCTCAAAAGTCCAGTAGGATAGCAATTCGTGTATGGGCAGTACCCTATATTAAACATAAATTAACTCTGCATTGCACAAATATTGTTCCGAGCAATTCATTCTAGAATGAGCATTTTTTAAGTTTATTTTATTTTTAAATATAAAATTAAAACAATATGTCGTCAAAAATCCTAAACAACATCTTACTTGAAACTTTCCCAAGACAAAAAATACAAAAATGCTCCGGAGGACATTTCAGAAATCAATAGTTACCGTCAACTGGGGCTAATCGGGACTGCAGTCTGAATAGGAATAGCGGTTATTAAAGCACTTGAAGAAAAAATATCCAAATATTGCTTAACAAGGCTTGCACAGCTGTCCCAATTCGCTCCATGTATCCCATTTCACCCTCTCCTTGATAATGTTTTCCAGACAATAGGAGGCACTAAAATAAAATAACATTTTCATTGAAAAACTTGTAAATTAATTGTAAATTACTCGGAATCCATTGTGCTATTTGAAATGCTATTTATATCAAATAAAAAAAAACCAATCTTCAAACTAATTTTTTTTAACAATCGGTAAAAAAAACTTTAAAGTTGAAGATTTTTTTTCATAAATTCATTGATGTTTTGCAAATTATGAGTAGTATTTTAGCTGTAACGATGCGTAAAGTATTTTGTAATACTTTTTTTTTCGAAAGTCCGAAAATCCACCTTGAAATTTTCTATGCTTGTTTTTTTATTTTTCATTCTAAAATTTTTTATCCAGAGAAAAATATTATTAATAATACGCAATTTATTAAGCACAAAAGGTTAAGACACAAATGCAAATTTAAAAAAAAACTTCAAAAAAAAATGCGAATTCTAGAGTTTAATCAACGTTTTGAAATCCGAATGGATTGAACCAAACCATCCGTTCTGATTCGCCTAAAGTTAAGAGAAATGTGATCAAAAATGTATGCTTGTTTTAAGATTCTTCAGTTTGAATGTCACATTAGTTGACTTTCCGACAGTAAAAGCTGTCCTTTTGCCAGCTTGTGCCGTGCAGAGTAAACAACCAGAGCACGCCCAGCACAGCTGCTCAAATCCTCCAAGGCATACCGGTCTACCTGGTCCAAATCAAACAACCAACCTGTTCCATTTACGGGGTGCGGTTGGCTTCAAAATGCTAACAAGAGGTAAAAACAAGCTCATCCTTTGCTCTTTTTTTTGCGCTTTTTTCACCATCCTAGAGCAGCTTCCTCCAGCAAGAATTCTCCAGTTCCGTCGTCCTGAATCAAATTAAAATATAAATAATAAATTCTCGCTCAACCGAATAACAGGTCACCCTCGCTCAGTGCAAACGCAGCTGGCCATGCCTCCCCCATCTAGATGGCTCTGGAAGGGTGTCCTCCCAATACTTTACCGCGCCAGGGGTTCGCTTCGAACTCCATCATTCGCGAATTCTATTCCAAACCGCGAACTCGCAAAAAAAAAAAAACATCAATCAAATTTAAACATTTCGCCGAGAGGTGTTTAAGCTTTCGACGAAGGGAAACATAAAAGTTTATAGAAGCAAACGCAGGAGGAGCAGAATTTCAACATCACACTTTGTCCCCGAGGGCTCTCGCAAACCGCGGCAGTTCGAGGGAAGAAGTTCAAACCCCCACCTCGACCCTCACAGAAAACAACAAACCAAACTGAGGTTGTTCATTCTGCACTTTTCCTTTTCCCGCTTGTTTTGTTATTGTTGACCGCCACAACGTTTTTCTCGGGGTTTGGGGCGAAATTAGAAACATCGACAGGGACGCGGACGCGGGGCAAAGTTCTGGAGCAGAAAATTGAAAAGAAAAGCCAGGAGCAACAATTTCGACCTTCTCCTCCTACTTCTAGGTTTTTCTAGGTTTGCAAATGGGAAAAAGTGAGCGATCAAAGAAGGCTTCGCGGATGGGCAAAACTGCGATGATTGATTTACCTGATGGACGGGACCTGCGATGGGATGCGCTTGCTCCCTTACAGCCAGAAGACACCGCCTACTACGTGAAATGCAAATACTTGCCGGGGCTGTTTGGGGTCAAATTTTGTTACAAGAAATTCGATGGAAACTTCTTCGATGATCGGTAATCGGCAATAAAAATTCAATTATGTATTTTAAGAAAAAATCCAAAATTCACCCCACATCACCCTCTCATCTCAACAACACTCACAGCAGCCCACGTGGCCACTTCTAATACCCACCCATCACCAGGTAAGAGAAAGAGAGAGAGAGAGAGAGCGGCCGTGATACCTGCCTACTGCGCGCGCGGTCTCATTAATCAAAGTGAGCTTTGCGCGTTGCGTTTTTCGAAGTAGGTGGCTCATTCTTGGAAGGTAGCTTCACCTTGGCACCCGGAGGGGGAGTAGGTTACTTCTTGGCCACTGTTGCTGCTGCTGCTGCGGGAATTCTGGGAATGCTTTTTCGGCAATACGACGAATTGCGTGTTTGCCGAACGACTTCGCAAAAAGATGATTGGGATGCTTTGCTGGGTTTGCTTTCATCGGAAAACTGACACTGTTTTCATTATGGAAATGTCAGACGTGAAATATTTGGACTGATAGAATGTGACTTTTGGAGTTGGTGAGTCGAGAGCAAATGAATGAATTTCCTTTGAACTCAGGGAAAAATTAACAAATTAGGCAAATAATTCGAGCTATTCGAATGGAGGGTAGTTACAAAGAGATTAATTGGGATGTCAAAGAAATTTCAAGTTTAAGAATAAATTCTGCAAGATTGATAAATAGACTTGGCATCAGTGTAAAAAACACTTATTCTTAACATTTTTGTGTTTTGAGTTTTTATAGAAAATTTAAATGAGTTTATGCCAGTTAATAATGAAAAATTTAGCCTCTAATTCAAAGCTAACAGCTCTATTTTTGAACGCCTGCTGGTCCTAACTTTGGCAGGCCACAAATCTCTCACGGAAACAAAAGACTGCTGCTTTGTTACCTTCAGTGTTGCCTCTTGGTCTTGTTTTCTTTAAAACATTGTCATTATAACATAAAACATAAAACATAAAACATAAAACATAAAACATAAAACATAAAACATAAAACATAAAACATAAAACATAAAACATAAAACATAAAACATAAAACATAAAACATAAAACATAAAACATAAAACATAAAACATAAAACATAAAACATAAAACATAAAACATAAAACATAAAACATAAAACATAAAACATAAAACATAAAACATAAAACATAAAACATAAAACATAAAACATAAAACATAAAACATAAAACATAAAACATAAAACATAAAACATAAAACATAAACATAAAACATAAAACATAAAACATAAAACATAAAACATAAAACATAAAACATAAAACATAAAACATAAAACATAAAACATAAAACATAAAACATAAAACATTAAACATAAAACATAAAACATAAAACATAAAACATAAAACATAAAACATAAAACATAAAACATAAAACATAAAACATAAAACATAAAACATAAAACATAAAACATAAAACATAAAACATAAAACATAAAACATAAAACATAAAACATAAAACATAAAACATAAAACATAAAACATAAAACATAAAACATAAAACATAAAACATAAAACATAAAACATAAAACATAAAACATAAAACATAAAACATAAAACATAAAACATAAAACATAAAACATAAAACATAAAACATAAAACATAAAACATAAAACATAAAACATAAAACATAAAACATAAAACATAAAACATAAAACATAAAACATAAAACATAAAACATAAAACATAAAACATAAAACATAAAACATAAAACATAAAACATAAAACATAAAACATAAAACATAAAACATAAAACATAAAACATAAAACATAAAACATAAAACATAAAACATAAAACATAAAACATAAAACATAAAACATAAAACATAAAACATAAAACATAAAACATAAAACATTAAACATAAAACATAAAACATAAAACATAAAACATAAAACATAAAACATAAATCGAAATGCTTTACGGGCAATTTGAAATTGTACATTCCAACGCCCAAGGCTCCAAAAAAGTTGGAACGGTAACTTCAACTCACTGGTTCTCGGCAGGCTTCACTGAACACCAAGATCGGGTGCGCCGTGGTGCGGTTTTCACTCTAGAACCCAAACCGAGCTGTTTATTGTCACACCATAGCAACTGTACCGAAAGCACCTTGGTACACCACCGGTGCACCCAACTGTATACCAAGATGCAACTCAACAGAATGGTTGATCCAAGTAAACCGGAGGCGACACTGTTTTGATTGAGGTTTGTTAGCCATCATTCACATCTTCGGGGTGGCCTGGCGGTTGTGATCTCCGTCTTTTAATCACGAGGTTCCTGGTTCAATCCTGACATAAATATTTTTGAGGTTTTTTTTTCAATTTTTATTATCAAAATTAGTGATTACATACATTAAAAAAAACTTCTTCGAACCTGCGACGCTCTAGTCAAAGGGTTAAAAAATTGAATGGATTTTTGTAGTGGAATAGAGAAAACGTTCTGTATTATGCAGGCAGAAAATGCCTATTTCAGGATTATATGCACTAGAAGTTAGAGTTTATATTTCATGCCACTACGAAATTCTATTCCTAAAGAATTATTCTGAATAAATAAAAACATTCAAAAAAAAATAAAATAATAACTGTCGAGATTCGAACCAAGAACCTTTAAAATACTAATGCAGTGCCTTTGACAACCACACCATTAAGAAGTGTTGATTTCAGCTGGCTTGCTAGGCATCAAGAGTTCTAAACTTCTCCCGTGTGGTAGGCGCAGAAACCAAGTCAGTTTTGTGTACCCGATCCACACCGCCGTCACACCAAACTTTGGTTTCGGTGCACCGATCAAGCTACCGAGCTGTGTCGGGTTTTTTTCGTGACGAGAAATGGTGCGCATAGAAAAACCGGTATCATAGCAAACCGTTGTCGCACCCGTCAAAAGGAAAGTCTGGTTCTCGGGCCTAACTCAACCAATCAAGATGATTTTTCTTTCTAGTGATTTGTTTGGATGTCTAGATCATTCTAGTACTTTGCAGAACTTAATTTGATCAAATCTGTAATTTCTGCGACCGAAAACATCGTTCCATCTTTTTTAAAAAGACTGCCTCCGCGGTATTTTCGGCGAATTTTTTTTACACGCGAAAAAAAAAGTTGGAACGATGTTTTTGATCGCAAAAATTACAGATTTGATCAAATTAAGTTCTGCAAAGTACTAGAATGATCTAGACATCCTAACAAATCACTAGAAAGAAGAATCATCTTGATTGGTTGAGTAAGGCCCGAGAACCAGCGAGTTGAAGTTACCGTTCCAACTTTTTTGGGAGGCTTGGGCGTCCGTGTAAATTGGACATGCGTTGGGCGTTCCAGTGTTAACAAAAATTATTCCGTTCCTGTTTCTGATTAAAATTTTGCAACAGAATTGTGTAGAACGGCAACTTTCATGGCCAAAATGAGTGTGAGGATCAAAACCTTGAGAAAATTTTATAATTTTATTAGTTTTTATGCTGTCTTTCAATCGTACCAATTAAAAAAAATATTAATAGCATTTTTTGATGAGAAATATTTTTTTAATCAAAGTTTTTTTACAGTAAAAATCATTGCTCCACAACAATAAAATTGCTTTAAAATTTGTCTCAGTGACCATAAAGTTGAATGAAAAAAAAATCATGCAGAAATAATGTTTTTCATGGCTAATTACTCATTTCAGAACAAGTACTTTCAACTTGTCAATAAATAGATAATCATTGAATTTTTTTTTTGAATTAAATATACTTTATTGAATCTTTCTTATAATAATTACATTTGGTTTACATAATAAGTGGTCAGCTGTGGCTCTTCAGCTTTAGTTTGCTTTTCGTGATTTAAACACTGTTCATTTTTATAACTTTAAAAGTTTATGATTTATCATTTTTGTAACACTAGGTACAATGAGGAAAAAAAAATAAGAAAACATAACCTAACCTAAAACTAACTTAATCTTACCATAAACTATACCAATCCTTGAATCAAGGGGTATTCAGATATAGCACATTTTTCCCTGAATTTCAAACATTTTTCTTGAATCTTCTGATCCAACATTTTAACTTCTGCTAATTCATGAACCTCACTTGATCTTGTCCAGCCAGGAACATTCAAAACCATTTTGAGTACCTTGTTTTGGACACGCTGGAGCTTCAATTTATGAGTTCTAGCGCAACACTCCCAAACAGGTACTGCATACTCAATAACAGGGTAAATTATTTGTTTGTAAACTGCTAACTTATTTTTCAAAGATAGCTTTGATTTTCTGTTAATTAAAGGATACAAACACCTGATGAGAATGCTGCACTTGTTCAATATTTTATCTACATGCTGCCGAAACAAAAGTTTCGAGTCAAGTATGAGACCTAAATAGACAACTTCCTTTGACCAGGGTATCGAAACATCATTCATTTTTATCAAAACATCATCCTTTGGGACAAATCTGGCCGATTTGGAAAGTGGAAAAATGATGGTTTGAGTTTTGGCTGCATTTATGCGAATTTTCCAGTCGCCAAAGTATTCGGAAAGAACGTCAAGACCCTTCTGAAGACGGCCAACTAAATATCTGGTTATTTTACCCTTATAAATAACGGCAGTGTCATCAGCAAAAAGTGACAACACACCATTACCAGGAAGAGTAGGCAAATCAGATGTAAAAATATTGTACAGAAGTGGGCCAAGAATACTTCCTTGGGGAACCCCAGCATCAATGTTGAATAATCCAGAAGCAATCCCATTCAGAAAAACCTTGAACGATCTCTCCGAAAGATAGTGCTGGATAATTTTGATAAGATACATTGGAAAACCGTATAAATATAGTTTATGTATCAAACCATCATGCCAAACATTGTCAAAAGCCTTCTCAACATCCAACAAAGCCATAGCAGTTGATTTAGACTCAAGCTTGTTCTGCTTGATGATTTTAGTTACTCTCGTAAGCTGATGAGCAGTATTATGTCCCTTTCGGAAGCCAAACTGCTCGTTCAAAATTATATTATTATCGTTGGTAAAATCCAAAAGCCTTGAATAGATGACCTTCTCAAAGAGTTTGGACAGACTACTCAAAAGACTAATGGGGCGATAACTTGTTGGCGATGTTGGATCTTTTTGAGGCTTCAAAATTGGTATGACTTTGCCCAGCTTCCAATTGGTGGGGAAGTAACCAAGTTGCAAACATTTATTGAAAATATTGGCTAGATGTTGAAAGAACTGATCACTCTGTTTTTTCAACACTAGATTAAAAATGTTATCAAAGCCTGGAGCTTTCATATTTTTCATTTGTTTAACTGCAACTTTGACTTCCTCACCAGAAACATGGGAATCTGCAGGAAATTCAAAGGTAGAGTCATTGATTGTTGAAATACTATTGGCAACTGATGTTTCTTTACGGCTGGTCATGGAAGCGCCAAGATTATGTGAACTAACAAAATGAAGCCCAAGTGCATTTGCCTTTTCCTCGGATGTAATCAAAGGAGAATCCTCAACAATAAGAGGAGGAATAGGCTTTGGTTTGTTTTTAAGAACTTTTGAAAGTTTCCAAAATGGTTTTGAATAATTCCCAAGCTGGCTTACATGTTTTGAAAATTCTTGATTTCTGATATTGTCAAGTCGGTCTTGTATGATTTTGTTCAAATTGTTAACTGAAATCTTTTTGTCATAGTCCCCAGTCCGTTGATATTGTCTCCTATAAACATTCCTAAGTCTAATCAAGTGTTTAGTATCTACGTCAATATCAGTTACCTTAAAATTAACAGGAACCTCCCGAACGTTGGCAGCCTCTGCTTGGTTGATAGCCTGCTGGATCACCTCCAGCGAACGATCAATATCGGCAGAAGTTTCCGGGTGTTGATCATAGTCGATGTTGCTGTCGACCACTTGCTGAAACTGCTGCCAGTCAACGTTGTGGTAATCTTTCCGGGTTGGTTGCCGCTGCGGAGTAACGGATGCTCCAACCTCCACAACCACCGGATAGTGATCAGAACTCAACTCTTCAAACACCTCAGGATGAGCCACGTTCTCAGCCATATTGGTAATGAAGAAGTCGATGATTGAGTGATTCCCAGACCGAGCCACCCTCGTTGGACGATCCGGACTCACAACGTTGTAGTATCCGTTTTGCAGATCGTTGTGCAGAATCACTCCGTTCCGATTCCTCCTGCTGTTGCCCCAAACTTCATGCTTCGCGTTGAGGTCACCAGCGATGATGTACTTTGCGCTCCGCCGTGTCAGCTTCTGGATATCGCTCTTCAGTTTTGCTGCTGAACCATCTCTGGCATTCACCTGACGTGGACAGTATGCAGCAATGAAGAGTACTGGGCCAACCGAAGTGGGAATTTCCACTCCAACGGCCTCGATGATGTCCAGCTTAAAGTGTGGCAGCCGGCGTGGCTTGAGATCACGATGAACAGCGACAAGCACACCTCCTCCTCCAGAGGTGGTCCTATCGAGCTGCGTCGCGATCTTGTAGTTTTGCAGATAAACTTTTTCACCGGGCTTCAGATGAGTTTCCGTGATGGCAGCTACGTCGATCTCCTTCTCGCGAAGAAAATCCACCAGCTCTAAGTTCTTCCTCCTAATGGAGCAAGCGTTCCAATTCAGCAGCTTGAGGGACCTACGATCCATACTGGATGACGAACGAGGTCAGCACTTCAATCTGCTGGGTCTTGGTTTTGCATCCACGCAGTGCAGCGGACATCTGTTTGAAAATATTGAGGAGTTCGGTTGAGGTGTAAAGATCATTACCATTTTCCTCAACTGCTGGTTCTTGGGTTGGTCTTGGCTCCTGGCTGAAGCCCGGTGGTGGCGGTCTCGGCTCCTGGCTGGAACCCGGCCGTGGATGATTCACCTCAGCTCTCTTCCTGGGATCCAACGGCAACGGTGCCAAGTTTGGGACCTGGCGTCGCGGTTGAAGAGGTGGAAAATTTTCCTCCACCAGGGCTGGAGGAGTTCTACGACGCTGAGGCTGATTCTTCGTCGATGCTTGCTGCCGAATTTTCACGAACTCAGCTCTCTTGGGGCACTTTCGGTCGGTTGACGAGTGCTCACCGTTGCAGTTGAGGCACTTCACCAGCGAATCTTGGATGCACTGGGATGTGATGTGCGCATCGGTACCACATTTGGCGCAACGACGCTTCAGGTGGCAGTTCTTACCTCCGTGCCCGAAACCCAGGCAGTTGAAGCATTGTGTGACGTCACGATGCACTGGTCGGTATCGCTCCCACGACACGATAATGTTGAAAACCGCTCGAATTGCCTTCAGCTCAGGAAGCGTCGTCGATCCCTTAGCCAAATGCAGCAGGTAGAGCTGGTCACGGTACTTGATGTCTTTGTTGCGTCGGTTCATTTTGTGCACGGCCAACACATCCAGTTTTAAAACTTTTAGCTCGGCAGCTAATTCCTCCACTGGCATGTCGTACAGACCTCTGACGACGATTTTGTACGGCTTATCCATGGCGACATCATGGGTAAAGTACTCCGCCTCGTTTTCGGTCAAGTAATCCTTGACCAGTTGATAGTGCTGCCTGGATTGCACCAGCACCTTAAATCCGTCCTGACACAGACGAATGTTGCCTAGGACTTTCCCAGACTTGATGAGTTCAACCAGCCCCGCTCGAAAGTCGATCGTTGCTGCTGATTGCCGCACATAAAAAGGAGGCAGTTTCTCCTTTCGCTGTTTCACTTCATTCTCCTTTGCTTCCGCTACCTGGTCCTCGTCAGGCAGTCCAGCGAACTTGTTGTTCTTCAAAAGCTGCTCCTCGTGCGATGAAGAGTTCTCCTCCTCCTCATCCATCGGTACAGTACCGTCGCTCTTTTTCGTCTTTTTGCTGTTCGATGTCACTTCCAAAAGCACCTTCCTTTTGGAAATCCCCGGTTTTTGGCCATCAGTTGAGGCCTCAACCTTCCTTTTGGAAATTCCCACTTTTTTGCCTGCTTGAGCCGCAAGTAGGGCAATATTGCCGGCGTTTTGCGCCGGGACGCGACGAGTCATGTTGATTCAGACAACCTTCACCAACGAATGCTCGGATAACAATAGATAATCATTGAATTTGCCTTAAAAATCTAATGTCTAGCGCTATTTAACATGAAACACTATTTCATGAAATCACAACTCAAAGTTTTACAATATTTGGAGCGAGTTTTTGAAATATGGTTGCATTCTTTGGGTGAATTTCATATGATACAAAGTTGTTTTTTAATGATTATTAATGATTTCATTTATGGTTATATGGTTATTTAGCCTTATAAACTATTTAGATTAAAATAAAATTAAAATTTAAAATTTCCAGCTTCAAACATGTATTGTTCGAATAATTTTTTTTTCTCGAAGAACTCTTTTTGAAAAAAATATTATATCAATTCAATGTTCATCCAACTTGGTCAAGGTAATCAAAAATGATGAATATCTTATTTTCAAATGATATAATAAAAAAATCGTTAAAATAGGTTGTCGAAAATAAAATAGGTAATATTCATTCCACAATAGCGTAATTTTCATTGTACAACATATAAGCAAACAATATTCCTAGTTTCTGAATTAAATCTTGACATGAAATTTACAGACAAGCTGTATGCTTCCACTGGTATTTCGGGAAACGGGAAATTTTTTTTCCGGGAAATCCCTGGAATTCTCGGGATATTTTTTTCATTGGGACGGAAAATTGGACGCTCTAGTGACTTTGTATGATTTTGTGTGATTGTGTGTGATTCAAATACAAAATATTTTAAAACTTGAGCAATCATGCTGAAAGTTATACTCAACACAGAAAAGTGCATTTTTAATTGTTTTCAGTTGGTTGTTTGTCTTATTACATTAAAATTGTGATTTTTCGAGCCAATAAGTGGAAAAACTTCACGAAGTCATTTTAAAAGCAATACTCTTTAAGAATATTATACAAATTTAAACATTTTCAGCCAATTTTCAACGTCGACTGAAACTGAGCTCGCAAACTTCAGTAAAACCTAATACAATGCAATAAATGCACTCCGTGGTGTTCCCCTCTCACCGGTCCCAAAACGCGTGCGTGCGTGCACAATCCCTGTGACAAACGCCCCGGCTGCTGGCCATTTCCGTTGCCCCGGGAATGATTTAGTTTGTGTTAGATAATTGAGCGAGAGATAATTATGAATAATGGAAACAGCAGCGTACCGATTCGCCGGCCCGGTCTGTCCCAACTTTCCCGCGGGGTCATCAGGCATCAGCGGTGACCTCCGCGGAACGACGTAGGTTGGAGGTCATTCCGCGGGGGAAAAAGTGCACCATGTGTGTGTTGGCGCACATTTCCGGCCGACGACGACCGGTGGATGACAAATTTTTCGGCGGGTACAAATTTATGACCCCGGTGGAGGATTTTTTTAGCTGCGATGTTCGCCAGAGGAGGAGGACACAAATCCAGCCCGGACACGGCAGGCAACAACATCCGGAATAATGGCAAATGGATGAGAGTGAGGATCGGGCAGAATTTTATCTGATTTCCGCCGGAAGGGAAAAAAAATACGCGGGCTGATGTTGGATAGTTGCGCGAATGTGCGTGTGTGATTTGGATTTTTTCTGGTTGATATCATTGTCCTTGGTAGTGTCATCAACTTGCTGTTTAGTTTTGTATGACTTTAATATTTGAAAATCATTTGAACTCAAACAGTCACACAAAACCTCACACAATCACACAAAGTCACACTCAACTAGGAAAACAAAAAACTAATAGCAAACAATTCAAAGTTGAACAAAACTAACAGAATTGACGATACTGTTCCCTTACAAAAGGACCAATGATTCAGCAGAGGCAACAGCCATAAATTACGAACCGATAGCGTCCAGTTCGAGCTTACTGTTGCTGCTGCATTCACTGATCAGCTCATCAATCAGCATAATGGGGTCGCCGTGGCCCCAAAGTCAGCGGGAAAGTGCCCACGGAGCAAGTGCGGGGGGGGTCGAAATTTATTCCCTTTCAGCGCTCGCAGTTTGCACCCGAATCGTAAACCATTGTAACACTCATTGATTTGATAGCGAATTTGCTGATGTATGGCAACTGCAGTTGCTAATTTATGACAACACGAGGCCGTCGTGATTGCAGCAGCTCCAGCACTTTAGCTCTACCAAAGAGAAGGAGGAAGGTTCGTTGCTTGCGAAGCGGATGACTTCATCGGCATGCTAACTTTTGGGGCCGGTCTGACCGACTGGAAGTGAAGCCATAAATTTCCCATCACATCAATCGCCGAGGCACCATCGACGACGAGGGCCACCTGACCAGGTCATTACGTCCTGTTGATTCACGTAGAAGGCTATTGTTCGTTTTGGCTATTCAAGTTGGCCAGTTGAGTCTTCAGAAATCGTTTGAAGTTTGAAAGCCATTTTGCATCACTAGTTTGTCCATATAAATTTGCATACAAATTTGGCAGCTGTCCATACAAAAATGATACATGTAAATTCAAAAATCTGTATCTGATGAAGGAATTTTTTGATCGATTTGGTGTCTCCGGCAAAGTTGTAGGTATGGATATGGACTACACTAAAACACTGATATACGGAAAAATAGTGATTTTTTTTATTTAACTTTTTGTCACTAAAACATGATTTGTAAAAAAAACACAATTTTATTTTTTTTATTTTTTTCTATGTTTTAGAGGACATAAAAAGCAAACTTCCAGGTTGTGCAAAAAATCTTTGACCGAATTTTGAATCTTCGAATTACTACAGATTTTTTTCAAAAAATCGAAATATTGGTCTCAAAAATTTGTCAACTTCATTTTTCGATTAAAATCAAGTTTGAAATCAAAAAGTACTTTAATGAATTTTTTTTAATATGTACCGTTTTCAAGTTATAGCCATTTTCAGATAACTTTTTTGAAAATAGTCGCAGTTTTCCATTTTTTTTTAAATTGGTGCACATGTTTGACCACTTTTGAACAAAAATATTTTTGAAAAGCTGTCTATATTTTGCTCTTTTGAATTTTGTTGAAAGGACCTTTAGTTGCTGAGATATTGCTATGCAAAGGTTTCAAAAGCAGGAAAATTGATGTTTTTTAAGTCTCACCTCAACAACCCACGATTTTCTTACGTCGATATCTCAGCAACTAATGGTCTGATTTTCAATGTTAAAATATGAAACATTCGTGAAATTTTCCAATATTTTCGAAAACAATATTTCCAAAATTTTCAAATCGAGACTTGAATTCAAAAGGGCGTAGTATTGAATGTTCGGCCCTTTTAAAATGTTAGTCTTGATTTAAAAAAATGTAAATATTGTTTTCGAAAAGATCGGAAAATTTCGCGAATGTTTCATATTTTAACATTGTAAATCCGACCATTAGTTTCTGAGATGTCGTTAGAAAATGGTGGGTTGTTTGGGTGAGACTTAGGCAACATCAATTTTCATGTTTTTAAACCTTTTCATGGCAATATCTCAGCAAATAAAGGTCGTATCAATAAAGTTAAAAAGAAAAATGTACAGAATTTTCTAACCTTTAAAACATATTTTTTCAAAAGTTTTTTTTTCATGTGCATTAATTTAAAAAAATGGAAAACTGCGACTTTTTCCAAAAAAATTACCTAAAAATGATTATAACTTGAAAACGGTGCACTTTATGAAATTTTCACTAAGGTACTATTTGACTGCAAATTTGATTTTACATCGAAAAAAGAGCTGAAAAATATTTGATTCAAAAAATTAAAACTCGGTCTAAGATTTTTTGCACAACCTGGAAATTTCTAAAAAGTTGGCATTTTATGTCCTCTAAAACATATCAAAAAATAAATAAAAATAGTGTTTTTTTTTGCAAATCAAGTTTTAGTGACAAAAAGTTAAATTAAAAATTCCCAAATTTTTTTTACCGTGTAACATTTTTTTCAGTGTAGTCCTTATCCATACCTACAACTTTCCTGAAGACACCAAATCGATCAAAAAATTCCTTCAGCAGATACAGATTTTTGAATTTTCATATATCATTTTTGTATGAACAGCTGCCAAATTTGTATGGAAATTTATATGGACAAACTAATGATGCAAAATGGCTTCTTTGGGCATACCGAAGGCACCAAAAAAGTTTCAGCCAGATTAAAAAATACAAAAAATAAAATTAAAGAAAAAAGACCGATTTCGTAGAGAACTGCTCATTATTAAAATGGTTTGTCTGATTTTGTGTGATTTTTTGTTACTCTGTGTGATTTTTGGTGATTCATGGTGGTGTGTGATTTTGTGTGATTGTGTCCCGAGCATGGGTAAATAACAAGGGAAATGCGTAATAATACCTTTCTCTGGTATCAATGCCTAATTTTGGTATTCTTAGACCCTTTAAAATTTGTCTTAAGGATCATGCAAGGGCAAAATGTGGTATCATACCAATTTAAGGTATTGTTTTGATATTGCAAAATTGCAGAATTTGTCAATGGTCGAACACCACATTTTGGTATTATTTTGGTATTAAAGTGTTTTATCAAATTCCTCTGAAACTATGGGAAAATTTTGACCAATTTTGACAAAATAATTAATTTTGCGCTAAAATGGTGTCTCCAAGCGAATGCCTTTATTGAATACTGGAAATTTCAAACTTGATTTTAAACATTTTTGATATACCCCCTAAAGAAATTACTTGAAATTGTGGAAAATTTTCAAAGTCAGGATGCCACATGTTGGTATTATTTTGGTACCTAAGTAACATTTTTTTCTAGGAGCTCTACAAGAGCTCTTCAAGATAGCTACAGCATAGCAGTTTAGACCGCGGTAGGATAAAATTCTCTTCAAAACTTCTTCAGGAGTTTGGAAGAGTACTTGAAGAGAGTTTTATCCTACCGCGGTCCAAACTGCTATGCTGTAGCTATCTTGAAGAGCTCTTGTAGAACTCCTGGAAAAAATGTTGCTTGGGTATTGAAGTGTTTCACCAACTTTTTCTGAAACTATGGGACATTTTTTTAAATTTTGACGAGATAATTCATTTTGCGCTTAAATGACTTGAAACCCAAAAATGATAAAGCTGATTTTAATTTTTTCATATACCCACTAAGATTTGTTTTAAAATCCTTGAATTTCTTTAAGTCGGGATTACCAAATACTTTGAATGACGAGTCAATCGACAGATTATTGGATTTTGTTAAAATTCAATCCAGTTTCATTTTAATAACACTTATTTTTCAATCTTGTTATTTTTCAGAAGCTTCAAGAACGTCAAGCACAAGCCGTTCATCAATGACAGTATCCAGTATCTACAGTCGTTAAACTTGTCGTAAACATCAATGACAAATGCTTTCAATGTGGTGAAGAATATCACTAAGAACAACATGGAATCATCAGGTGAGTAGATTTGGCTGTTGCATATGGATCATATCCACTTTTTCACTAACAGGAATACCAAAATCTGATTTTCCAAGGGCGCGAGAATACCTAAAAATAAAACCATGTTAATACCAAGTTTTTGTATTCAACCAATGTTCAAAAATTCAATAGACCTCAACTTGGTATTGAATTGGTTTTATTTTGTGGTATTATTATGCTGGTTAACCCTTGGAATTACATGGTTTGGTATTGTTGTGCCCTTCCACATACAAGACTTTGGTATGATTTCATGGTATTTTACCATCTATTACTGGGCAACCAAGAGCACATTTTGGTCGCTGGTATTTGCACAAGCAATACCAAAATTTGGTATTCCCGTGTTATTTGCCCCTGCTCGGGGTGTGGTTTTGTGTGATTGTGTGTGATTTAGAATAATTTTGTGTGGCTGTGTGTGATATTGTTTGATTCGGTGTGATTTTGTTTGATATTAACTTGCTTTGTTTGACTGTGTGTGATTTTGTGTAATTCAGTATGATTTAGAGTGATTCCGTGTGTTTTTATGTCGTTGAGTATGGTTTTGTGTGTATCATTTTGAACTTCAATATTAAGCATTCAATCCTCTAGACTTCATTTCAGTACCACTTTGAAAATAAAGTTAAAACGTCGCATGACCTGCCAGGATATCTTATCGCCCGTTTATGACCACGGTCGCGCACCAGATTTAACAAATTCCCAAAATTCGCAAAGTCAATTACCCCGAGAGCGATTTATGGTCCACAAACGAGAGCAAAGTTCCCTCCTCCTAGGAGGATAAAACCAGCACAAAGAAAAAAATAATATCATAACGACACGACGCCAGCACCAGATTTTCCGAAGGCTTTTCCCGAACATCACGGGCCGGCTATTCCTCGTGTTTGTAGCGAGAGGAAAATGGATGGACGACGAGTTTGGCGAAACTTTGCGCCAAACTCCGAAACAGACAAGAATTGTTCTTCTTTGGTCGCTTGTCGCTTCTGTGTGCATGTGTGTATGTGTGTGTGTGTGCGGTGCAACAAGGAGTTCCCCTCTCCCCCCCCTCCTGTTTGAATGTGGTGGTGCAATATAAGAATTTAATTTATTAAACGTGTTAGATCCAAAGATTTATAACTCAATTTAACCAAACAATGCAAATTTTCCACTACAACTGGTTCAAACGATCGCCGCACGAACACACACACACACACACACGTGGAGAAAACTTTTGCTGGCTTCTTTCTCTATTATAATAGACCCCGTTGGTATTTGTGTGTGTGCATGTTACGCCACCCTTCAACTCGAACATGCATTTCGGGCGAATCTCTGGTGTGTCTGTGTGACACAATCATCCGTGTGTGTGTGTGAGTTTTTGTGAGTGTGGGGTTTCGTGTGTGCACTTTTCATTCAGCTCCGGACTGAATGAGCCCGCGACCACGTGACAGCGAGGTTTATTTTACCCCACGTGGTCACACACACACACAAACTAACTCACTTCATCAAAGCAGCCCGGAGTGCACTTGGCTCTCTCTCTCCTTTCCTCTTTTTATTAGCGCGTTATAGCTAACGATGTAAAACGACTATCACTTTAGCAACTTCCGCTTTCGTGTGTGGGTGTGTGCGTCAATAGGGACTTCCGGGACCGGACCAAGGGCCATCCGCTGCGCGGTGGGGGGACCCCAAGCAGATAATCTATTCACAGGAAAACTTGTACAAACTGTGGTTATTTGTTCGTCCAGGAATGGCAAAGGACGTGGGCAAGTGGGCAAACATAAATTTCATTGTTTAAAATAAATTGTGCAAACGCTAAACTACTTGACTAGAAGCTCATAAAAGAGTGAGAGAGTTCCCGCATTCTTATCGGTGTTCATTATCCCTGCTCTCACTTTGGTGAGAAAAGGACGACGATGACGAAGTGGGATGGCGAAATGCAAATCGAATTGTTCAAATTCCAGAAACTCAATTTTCCCCCGATTTCACCGATTTCATTATAATGAAAAAGGGGTTGGGTTGGTGTAATTGGCAGGATATCACCTTTACCATTGTGCATTCCGCCGGAAAACAATGGAAAGTGTCGTCACTCTTTGCACCGCATTTCAGTGGTTTCGTGGATAAGAGCTCAGTTCGGTTTGGCTTGCTTTCAAAAAGTTATTTTCTTTTGTTCGTCCAGACCAAGAAAGTTATAAAAAAAAAGAAAAACCTTCAACTTGTGTAAAAACTTTTTTTTTCGAAAAACGTGCAAAATGCGGTTGCAAATAGCGCGAGACTTTCCAGGGGGGGTTTGCCTCTCTGGTCAAGTGCTAAACGACGGCATTTTCCCTCCGTTTTTTTTTTCGCTCTTCCTTTTCAGAGTTTTGGCGCGCCACCACGCGAAAAGTGGAAAATAATTAAACGCCTTTAATGACTCCAATAAATCATCGGGGTTGTTTGCGTTTTCTTGGGGAGCGAACGAACGAAAAAACGCAGTAGTCGAGGAGTCTTGTAAATTTTCTCACATTTCGTCGATATTAACTGTTTCGAATTAAGTAGCTGTAGCTTCGGCTGGACGTGGAGATATTTGGTCAAAGTTGGCGCGCTGGTTGTAACTGAGAAGAGTTGGCCATGATGAGCTGGGTTTGTTATTGGCTTTATTGTGAATGGGTGGGGCCGAAGAGGGGGGGGGGGGGTTAACCAGGTATTAAATTGTAATCCGACCAGATTTACAGCTTAGCAAGCCTTGTTCCAGCAGCTGCTTGCAAGCCATCCATTATGGAGTGGCCTACTACGATGTGCGTTGGGTGGCGCTGTGTAGGAAAAAGGAGTTTTCTGATGATCTCAAAATTGTGAATTTGGTTATTTCCTTGTACTATTTCAAATTGAGAAAATAATATTCTACGAAAAATGTATAATTACATTGTGTTGAGTCTTTCTCTTGTATTTAAAAAAGGATATATTTTCTGAACCCTACTAAATACTAAACACTAAATAAAAATTGAAACTCCAATGGAAAGTGATTTCTTAAGATTTTGCCATGGCCGTAAAATCCGTAAAATTTGCTCTTGACCATGAAGTATTTTTTTCTTCAGGCTAAAGTTTCAATGAGTGGAACAGAGCAACCATTACAAATGGAGAATCATTTATTTTAGGTCAGTGTGAAATTTGGTTTAAAAAAGGCCGTTTTTTTAAGGTCAATTAAAAAAAAAATCTGAAAATTTTTAAACGTATATAAATCTTCCGATATAAATCAATATTTGACCGATTCTTCGGCTCCTTTTAAAAAAAATCCCAAGTTTTTTTCAGCGTTTTGGCTGTAGTGGCAAAATAAAAGAAGAAACCCCCTAATGTTATTACATATTTGGAAAGATAATTGATTTTCCTACAAAAAAATATTATGCAGAATTAACCATATAGTACCTGTGCTTCCTCTGAAATAAAAATGTAGCGTGACAACATCGTAAAACTGGACTTTTAAAAGGCACACTACAAAAATCGCTACAGTTTTGCCAGCTTGATTTTTAAAAACATTTGCTCTTCTACACATTATCACAAATTAAAAAACGAATCTTATGCACAAATTAAAAAACGAATCTTATCGAGGAGCAGATTTATGAAAAAAACTCCTCTCCCATTCAATGGCTTGCAGACCATATTTGGTCAATATTTTTGGCTTTTGAGGTAAGAAAACGCATTTAAAGCACATTGCAATTATTGAATCATAATAAAAATGAAATCTTGCATATTAAAAATCACATTGAAAATTGAAAAATGTGACATTTTGGTGTAGCTTCGCTAAGAATTGGTCATTTAAAGTTTGCCTTAAAAATTGTCATGTTTTTTAGCGACGACGTATTCCAAATATCAATGCAATCAAAATTTCATAAATGTGATGTGCATGGAATTTTGTCACATTTTATTTTACTGATATTTCAGCAAATATTTCGTTTTGAGTTTGTTGTTTTGGTATTGATGATAATTTGGCATAATTCTCTGATAGTTTTGACCGTTTAATGAAACTTTGGGTGTTGACAAATGTTCAAATTAAAAACAACAGTTCATTAAACTTTCAGAGCGCAATGAAAAATCAAGTAAAATTTGAGAAGTCCTTTGATTGGGAAAATTTAAATTAAAAAACCAAAAAAATAAATGCTTTTTTCAAACCTTCTATCCCATTTAGAGGCAAGCTTTAATTATGATCTGTCACATTTTTTTGTTGAACTCTTTGGAAATGTTGATGTCATTTATATTGTGTAATTTTATTGATTTTTTATGAAAAATAACTATGTGACATATTGCTTTGTGAATAAATATATTTTTGAAATTGAAATATTTAAAATTACAAGTTGAATTTCAAACACTTCACAACAAAAAGTCACAAATTTCTTCTCAAATTATCGCTGTCATGTTAATATCAAAAATAAGCAAAATATCAATCAATTCATTAAAAATATTCTTTTCCAATAGTGTTCTGTTTGTTTCCAATCTGTAAAAAATTGAAAAAGGAGGAAACATACTTTTTAAACTGAATTTGCATTGCCTGAATTAAAATTATTATTTAAAAATTATAAATTTCATTTTTTTAACCAAAGGTTATCGCAACGGTAAAAAAAATCAAAATATCAATGAATTTGCGAAAATATTACTTCCCTCAAGTTTTACGTCTTATTCTCATCAGTGATCTGCAGTGATCACGAAACTCAAAGTTTGTAAAAATAAAATAAAATAGTCTTATTTCATTAAATAAAGATACACAAACGTTTCCCAATGTATTCTTTATAATTTAAAATATTGTACAAGTATTTTCAATTAAAATTTCCTTTAGAAGAATTTTTAGTCTTCTGAATTATGATATACCTCTGATATTTTTGTATTTTTTTAGTCGGCTTGAAATGTATCAATATTAAAAAAATGTCCAATTTTTTTATTAGACCGATTTTGACAGAGAATTCTCTGATAGAGACGTTTTATAAGATATTTTCTGTTAAATTGACAGACAATTTCGTTAGAGTTGATCGAAGTCTGGTTTGCTTGTAATCACCTTTCATTTGCTTCCAAAAGAGCTGAAATTGGTTTAAATGGCGTAGAGTTATAATTTGTTGAAAAATGTGGTTTTTGCAAATTGACGAATATTGTATTTTTTTTTGTCGGCGTAGGACACCCTAACGGCCAAACAAAAAAAAGGTCTAATTATTTCGGTCAAGGAAAGTCCACACCAATTTTTGGCCTGATCGGACAACTTTTTTTTCGAATCATGCTGTTTTCGTAGAGAATTGCTTTTTATTCTGATTTTTTGCAAATGTTAAAAAAAAACTGTTTTAAATGTATAGAAATTTCAAAATATTTGTTTCTCTTCATAACGCAACATCTTCAAAAGTTATTTTCAATCGAAATTATAACATCTCCTCAGGGCAGCCCCTGAAATTCAATAGTATTTAATCCTTGGAAAATCATTTCCCCAGCTGCGTAGAAGAGAGTGTGCGTTTCGGTAAGCCGATAGTTTTTCCATCCCAAACAATCATAAACACAAAACGCCACTGTAACCGATTCCGCAAAAGAGGGGCCCTAATTCATCCTGTTGCTCAATACTATGTTGAAGCTTGGCGTTTTCGTGGAAGTTCGAATCCATCGACGACAACTGGCTTACTTACAGAACAATAGTTGGAAAAGGACGTCTGCGGGTGCTGGGAAGAGGCCTTAATAGCTGTATAATAGAGTTTACATCTTCTAGGATTCCGCCGACGCCAACTTCCCTCCCCGTTTGACCACCTTCCGGAAGTATCCGAAAACAATTATGTTCAAACGTGTCAGATTTAATGTTATTCGTTGCGTCGGTGGTGGCAGAACGGAACGGCGGAACCGAACACGGGTTTGAGGCAAAGGCAAACTAAATCTACTCAACCAACACAAAACACACGATTTCTCGCTTGTTCAACACACTTGAGCTCGTTCGTACATACGTACAGTCGCCTCACACGCATCGCAAATATTGCCCCGCAGGCAAAGCCCACCCCACAATCGTGCGTGAGGTTAAGGGTTGAGGAAATCTCGGAACGCACACAAACACCCTGAAGTGGATGGAAGCCGAACCTCGCGCGGGCTCAGGCTAATCTACACATAATTCAATGCTAATCTGTTCGCAATTTAATGAATTTATGTCGGTTTACGCCTGCCCTGATGTATTTATGAGGTGTTTTTAGTGTGTGTCTAGCGTGTGTGTGGGTTGTGCGCTTAAAAAGCGAATCTCCTCGCGGAAAATGGCTGCTGCTGCTGCGTCCATCGATCACGACGACGACGACGAGTCACGGCGAGTGGTAACCCATGATGAGCGGGTTGCACCACCAGCCAGCAAAAGTGTAGTAGGCTTTGGGTTCCCGCTGGTGATGATGCAGCTCAGATAACCAGGGCTTGTGGGGGCCTACTGAGCCGCTCGTGAGTTGTGTTGTGTGTGATGGAATTTTGGGAGGCAGGAGCTCGCAGTTTGCCATGCCGAGAGAAGGGGATTACAGTAAATAAATGTAATCGGGGACGATAAATTTGGGCCGCGAAAATCGTTTGTAACGTGACCTCGAGAAGCGACATGATGGTTTGTGGTTCAGTGGAACTGGTGTTTTTGTTGGAATTGTAAAATATTCAAATAATTTTTAGCTGTATGGCCATGTGATATGAATATTTTAAATAATAAGGATCAATAATATTCATGCTTACAGTACCATATTCCCAATTATCCAATCTACATAATAAGCAACATTGGTATAGACCGAAGGACCATCACCACATCCGTACAACGAAGTAATACCATACTGGACAAAGCGGACATCTTTGAGCAGAAACGGGAAGCCCATTGGACCGCCAAGATCCTCTCGACAAGAACCGGCAGTTCCTTTCCGGTCGGCACACAGAACACCGGGTCCAACGTAGAAAGACGGCTTGATCCCCGACTTGCACTCTTCAAGTGCGATCGAGGGCGTTACTGCCTTCTGAAGAACTCTAATCCACGTGTCCCTCCACTTGGTGTGCCCCCAACCGGTGACGATGTACTGACTTGGAGTTTTCTGCTTCAACGACTGAGTCAGCGGGAGGCAAATCGGCTGGATGTGATCTACAAAGTTAGTCATGATCAGTTTGATGTCAACGAAAGAACCTTTCCTCACCTTCAAATATGATCTCCTGCCGTAGTCGAATCAACGCGATATTGTTCTGAAGAGTAACTTCGTTGAACTGCGGATGTCGAATGGTGATTTCGATGTCCAGAGTTCGAACCGGTGGAGCACAGTCGCTGTCGTCGTTCAGGCTGCAATCCGGATCCTGCTCGCGGTTGTACTCGCCAAGAAGAACCTGGTAGCTTTGAGAGAAGGTTATCAAAGTATAGTCAACTAAGTTATTGAAGAACTTGTCTTACGATGAGTCTGAAGAGATGCAGCTTCCGGAGGTTAGCACGTAACGATTGCTGATCAGCGATCCCAGACAAGATCGTGAGCTTGATTTGAGAGATTCGTTCTTGGATACTAGGAGGACAACCCATGGAAACTCCATGAGCTTAGCCGTAGTACCTCGGACGATTTTGTTGACTAAATATTTTCCGCAATCTTGTGGTAACAGCTTCGGACGTTGTCGTTCATGAGCTACAGCAGTTGGTTTCGCAAACTTCTTCAGATATTCAAGTTGCGTTACGTTCTGTATCCAAGGCAGAAAGTGGTACACACTGGTGAATCCGGCGTAGCTTTTCGTCTGACATCGCAGACTTGAATCCCGTGGGGCCGTGAACGAAACAATACCTCCAACGTACCAAACTCCCTTCCGCTCAAAGTGAAGTCCACCTCCACTATCCCCATTGCAAACGGTGGTCCCATTCAAGTATCCAGCGCAAAAAACACTGCTGTCCAGCGTCAGCCTAAATCCACCGTTACTTTCCAAACACTGATTCGTACTGACGACCGGAATTTTCGCAGCTTTCAACGCAGAAGACACCTCGTCATCCTCGGTAATTCCCCAACCAACGGCCGTCCCAAACTGATCCACCAACTCTTTCACCAAATTAACGCAAGCCGGTTGAACGTGGCTCGTGAACTTGACCAGCGTGCTCAGCTCCAAAATTGCAATGTCATTCTTGAGTCCCAACGCGGCATCCTCGCACCGATGAACGTTCAGCAGCTCGTGCTGTTGCCAGGTCGAAAAGTCCGGAACTCGCAGGTTGTGCACCCCCAGCCGGACGAAGATCTTCCTACTCGTAAGCACGTAACCGTTGACACCCTCAACGCAGTGGACCGCCGTCAGCACGAACCGCTCACTCAAAAGTGTTCCGCCACACGCGTAACTGTCCGAAACTCCGCTCCGGTGGTAGATGGCCGCGTGCCAGGGCCAGTCCCCGGGGGATGTGTCCTGGCCGCGGACGATCACCTTGTTGATGGTTACTTTGCGAACGCCACACTCGAAGGATTTGGTTGATCTTAACAAAAAAGTGAGCACTACGACTAGAACGCGCACAAATTTCTTCATTTTGAGCAAATTTCAAAAATGATCTTGTCCATATTAATAAGAAAGAGGTCTGAGCGATCAGACAGTTTAAATCGTTCTGTTCAAGATAACTTCAATCTATTTCCAGGTAACTCGCTGAAGTCTTCACAATTACTTGTTCTTTAAGAAAAAGATTGAATTCCCCTAACTATATAATTCAAACTGATTGAAATACCCTGCTGGGAGGATCTACAATTCGGCGTCCAAACCTGTTTCACACAGTTGCTGTTCCAAAATATGATACGAAACAGTCAAAGAAGATGCAAAATTAATTGTGAATTATCGTTTTCACATAGTACGGTAATTTCACCTTTGTTGACACTTAACAATTGTGTATTTTATTAAAATTTTAATACAACTATCAAGTATAACACAATAAACCGTTGATAAATTTCCAACAGGTTCACAACATAGCTACTTACCCTAGATTTGGAATCTCTTTAATCTCTCTTTTAATCGTCATTTCGGTTTCTTTCAAACCAGTTTAGCATCGTATAACGGATATCCAACATACATCGATCAATGCTTTAAACGACTCCCAGGGTTTTGATACGCAAATGAGTGCGGAAGTTTGGCTTAATCTGATAGTTTGAGCTTCTTGTTGTCATAAATATGCTTGTGTTTAGATCAATTTATATTTTTGAAATCCACACTGATTTTATTTTGAAAGCAAATTCACACTATTTCTCCAAATTTAAACATATTTGTACCACCGAAACTCCCCCTACCAACCGCTGGTGACCCTTTCAGCAATCCAAAAGAGCGGAGGTTCTACCCATTCGCCAGAAAAAAAAATAGCGAAACATAAATTAATGCTTAATTCTACACGGGAAGCGCCCTACCCCTTCCTGCCATTGTTCCAACCACCACTATCAACAAGCAAGGGATTGAGTCCAAATACCAACAACACCCCACCCAAAAAAAAGGACGAGCGATGAGACAAAACGGTTGAAGGGAGCGACCGTAAATGACGTGGTCTGATTTTTTTAACTTAACTTTAAAACATAATTATTACTTTAAATCTGTTCTTTTGTTTTCTTTTCTGACTGAAAAAGCATTAAACTTATTATTTAAATTGAAGGTAGATAATAACGATATGGCAACACTGTAAATAGTTATGTGAAATTTTCAGAATCTGTCCAGCCAAGATGTTGTTAATTTGCAGATCTGGAGTTTTTTTTTAAAAAAAAGGTCCAATAAACCAAATTTTCAGTTTTTGCTTTTTGGGTTTTTTAATACCCCTGGCGGTTTAAAAACACCCAAAAAGCAAACACTGGAAATTCGGTTTATTGGACCTTTTAAAAAAACACTCCAGAGATGTCGTTTTGTACACCGATGTATAGGTATTTGAAAATCTTGAACGGAAAATTATAAAATTTTTTGATCTGGCAACACTGTAAAGAGATAAATTTTAAATGTAAATATTGATTAAGATAACTTCCCGACCGACCTTTTTGTGCATAATGTGTAGGGCGTCCAATTTTCCCGGGTTTTAAATTTCCCGGGAAACGAGAAAAATATTTTTTAAATCCCGGGAATTCCCTGGATCCCGGGAATTTCTTTAAACAGCCATAAAATCTATATTTTCATTATATTTGTTATGTTTTCAAACTTAAAATCATACAATCAGCTCAATTATATTATTTGTTGATAATCTACACTTCAATCTTAACATAGAAGATAGCTTTTAAAAAGCTTAAGGGGTTACATAAATGTTAATCGGCATAAATGTCAGAGGTTGGTATGAGAACACATTTAAACTTTTTTAAATTTATTTTCAAGACATTAAAATACATAAATTCATCTATCAACAAAATAAATTTGAAAACTTTTGGTTGTACCATTGCCGAGATATAACAATTTGAAGTTGGAAAAAAATGGGTGCCACGATACCTCAACACTGCTTTGACCAAATCAGCTCATAATTTTGGTGATGTGCCTGACGAAGGCCGATATTCGAAAAAGTTTATTTTTAAATAAGATAAAAATATTTTTTTATGTTTTTCATATAAAAGCTAGAGAGCTTTTGATTCTTGAATTTTTCAAATATGCAAAATTCAAAAATCGGACATCGTCATGCACACGGGAAGTCTTGTGAGTCTTCTCCCCAAATTTAGCCAATTTGGTCCATCCTATCTTGAGAAAAAAAATATTCACTAAGTTTGACAGTTTGCTTTGCGTATGGCAAAATGTTGTGCTTCAATCGTCTCTTTCTCAGTTTAATAATGGAATATCTTCATGAAACTTTCAGGAGGAATCTTTCAAGTGGATTCAATAAATTTTCTGTAATCAATTTTTTTGCATTTTCTACATGTATGTAATGTGGGTCTCGTGGCGTAGGGGTAGCGGCTTCGGCTGCCGATCCCGATGATGCTATGAGACGCGGGTTCGATTCCCGCCTTATCCACTGAGCTTCTATCGGATGGTGAAGTAAAACGTCGGTCCCGGTTTCTCCTGTCTCGTCAGAGGCGCTGGAGCAGAAATCCCACGTTAGAGGAAGGCCATGCCCCGGGGGGCGTAGTGCCAATAGTTTCGTTTTTACATGTATGCAACCCCTTAAAAGAAATTAAAAATATATCTATTTTTTGTTTTTTATTCTGCTTTGACCAACTGGGGAAAACTGGAACTAAAGTCTGTATAGTTTAATATATTTTTTCCAATGTTCAAAATTATTAATATTCAAAAATAAAATAAACAAGTCTTTTGAAAAATATAAAGGGATAATTTGAAAAAAAAATTTAAGCTCTAGAAATTTTGAGTTTGCGAATTTCAACAATTTTTACTAATAAGCCAAATTAATGCTGATATATGCCGAATACAAATTTCAATGCTTTTAAATTCTTATCGATTATTATGTGTTATATTATTAATGTTTATCTACAAAAAAAAATATTTCCGGGCAAAATTTGATTTTTTTCAATTTCGGGAATTCTCGGGACAAATTATGAAAAAAATCCCGGGATTCGGGAAATCCCGGGATTTTCGCCCTCAGAATTCCCGGGATGGACGCACTCATAATTTCATAGATATTTGAATGACATTTGCTTAAAACAAAATTATGATCTGGCAACACTGCCAAAATATATGTTCCGATAAATTGATGTGTCTATAACAAGGTGTATTACGAAAGTATGTTTTAATTAGAACTCCGAAATCATTTAAATCTAAATTTTCTTCGTAATTCACGAATGTCTCGCCCTTTTCTAGGTGGACTGGGAGCGGGGAAACGAAATAAAATCGGTACCCAAGCGCGCAAAAATCTGCATACAAATAACATGTACAGATCGCTCAGCAGTACGGTGGAAGAAGGGGGAGGGGGCTCAGCAGTTGACTTTTATTTATTTCACATGAGCTTAAAAAAATAAGCAGCTGAAAAAAAAAGACAAAAACTTTTTGTCTCTCCTTTCTTTTTGTTGGGTGAGTTGTTCATGTAAACAAAATTTTTAACAGTTTGATTTATTGTGAGAATGTACCTACTAGGCGGGGTTCGGGGTTTGGGGAAAACGGCAGTGTTGCCAGGGAGGAGGGGGGTTGTTGATGTGGGCTGTGATTTTGCACTGAAAACAGCAGATGGTGAAGAGATAATTGTGCGCTCTTGCGACATTTTTTTTAAATGTTTGAGGGGGTGGGAGATTATGTCACGCGAGCAGCTGTCAGAGAGCTAATTTGATAATAGAAATTATCCTAGTGAGGTTGTCTGGCGGCACTGTATACTGTTTGGACAGTTTAGATAGTGAAAAAAGTTGGTGATCGTAGAGGGGATTGTTTCAAAACATTATGTCACTCTATAATTAGCTGATTTGAGATTTGGTTTGAACAGGTTCAGAGAGCATTAGTACAATCAACTAAAAGGAAAATGTATACAAGTTAAGTTTTTTTTTTATATTAATTGTACAAACTTTGCAATATTTATATAAACTTTCTGTTATGTTCTCTAGTTCCATGTGGAAAAGGATCATCGATCTACACAAATCGATCAAATTTCATGGTACGTTTTTCAAAATCGTACCATGGGATTTGAACACTTTGTTCGAGGTTCCCATTTTCATGAACGCTTGTTCACGATTTTGGGAACTCTTTTTTATCCGTGTAGTCTTCGTTTTGATCTAGACGGCAAATTAGTGCTTTCGGACCGAAAATTGTCTTTATGTTAACTGTTGAATTTATCCGGGCACCAGACTGATATTGGTTGCTACTCTACTATCAATTAGATAAAATATAAAAACAATCACAAATAAAGTCATGAATAAATGGAAAATGTTTGTTATCTTCAAACAGAACAAAGTATTTCACTCTATGCCGTGATTGTATTCAATTTATCAACTCCACACATTATGCTTCACCTTCAACCTACTTAACCTACTCAAACAAACCGATTGCAGTGCGGCAACAATTCTTCATTAAGCCCCCCTCTCAAATTTCCTCCATAACCAGGGGGTGTACATTGCACACACACTCACACACTTTGCAGGATAATGAACGGCCAGCCAGCAACAACTATCAGCACATAGAGGCGAAACGAAAAAAAAACCCCGTTAATAAGCTTATAAATTACACCTGGCACTGCAGATCGTTATCCCCCGGTGCGCGATGCCACCCCCTCCCTCGAAATTCACCACGTAATACTGCAGCAACAACCACCACCACCATTGTTGAATTGGTGAACTGTGTGTGTGTACTGCGGAGGGTATAACTTGCAGGCGCAAAAGGCAGCAACAATTAAAAATATAATTACACTCTCGCACACAGACACACACTCAACTCGGTCTACTTCCCACTTGGAAAGAGTTTTTTTTTGTTGTTGTTATTTTTCGCAGAGAGACTTGCGCTGGAGGAAATTAAAACGGAAATAAATATTTTCATGCATGCATTATTAATTATTTATTGCAATTGCTGGGGGGGGGATCGTTTGCTTGTGAGGTGATTTTTTCGCTCAGAGCAATTTATTTGAGAAAAAATATTCTTACCAGGAGATTTTCACAATGTTAGAAAATTTAAACAAATCAAAAACTCTGATATCTCGTGGGTACTAGTCAAAACCAGTAACAATCAACTTGCTTGCAAGCCAAAGGCACAGAACTTCTCGTCTTGCATACAAGTACTACCTAGCGATACACCGCCATCTAGTAGTCAGTAGTAAAATTACTTCAAATAGACGAAAAACCTTTAATTTAGCGTAAAATACAAAGCACGCAAGCCCTCACTAACCATCGATGCATTAAGGTAAGGTTACCTTTTTATTCAGTGTGTCCGCAACGCAAGGCCTACTGCGATGCCGATCTCTAAATTAAGGTCCTCCTTCGACGACCGCCAACAAGGGGAGCCCCAACTCCTTTGCCTTATCAGTGTATGCGTTTTCCGGGAAATACTTTGCGTACCTCATCAAACAAAGGAAGGAAAACGTCGAGTCCTTTAGCTGCCCGACAATGATGATGGAGAGATTCGGTCCGGCGTACAAAAGCCTCTCGTTTTTCTCGGTTTTATTTCCCGGTCCATAATTACAGTTGCATAAAATCCTTCGCCCGAACGGACGGGGGGAGGTCGACCGACCAGTACAGTAACTAATTGCGAAAAAATGTAAATCAGCTGAGGGAAAATGTTGCTTCTTTTAACGTTATTTTTGCGGAAAAAAAAACCGTAGAGGCGGAATGTGTTGAGTTTATTTTTTTCGCGACCGAAGGAGGATCCTTCCGCACAATTTGAGCCCCCTTCGGCACACTTTGACCCGGGATGATAATTTTCTATTTTTTGTAGTACATGCAAAACCCGGAGCCAAAAAGGGACACCCTAATAAAAATTCAAATTAAACGCGCAACTAGCCCAAGTCAAGAAGTCGTTTTCGGGATGTTGTTTCCCTCGGAGCAGCAGTACTTTTGAAAGAAAATTTGCATGCTAAATGCTGCGAGGTTGGTGAAATTTTGAAGTGGTTCAATTTCCGGCTGCTCAACATTGATCAATGATAGTCTTTTGCAGTGTTTTTTTTTTTGGCAGAGCAGGGGACAGAAAAAAACTCCCGGAAAAAAGCGAATCAGTCTACATCTCATTTAAATTGCAAACAAAATTCAAGGGTTGGATGAAAAATATTTGCCAGTTTAAAAAAAACGCAAAAAGCACAAAAGGACCGGGCATAAATAATTCAGCAGATTCCGATGGTGCCTCGGATTTTTTGCATTTTCCACTAAACATTATCGCTGGCTGTTGCTTCGCGAAAAAGGTTGGCATTGCGGTGAAATAATTCCGAGAGTTCAGATTCATCAATTTAAGCACGATGACAATAAATAAACGTTGAAAAATTGTTGATTTATTCCATAGTTCTACAACGGATTGCGCAAAAAAAAGTCCCACAAATTTGTAAATCAAATCGATGTAAGTGCACCGATCCGTGACACTGTGCTACAATTGTTCCCGAACTGTGAGAAAGTGACCAGCTTGACTAGCCAATTCTCGAAACTGTCTGAATTCCAATTAAATCGAAACGACAAAAAAGCATCGAGTCCGGGAAAAAGCCACAATTGAAGGATCGCTCTATTAGAAGAGTGACATTGCATTGGCAACAAGGGACTAACCAACCAACAAAAAAAACAGAAGAGCTAAAGGATCAAACTGCGTAAATCTCGGTCTTTGGCTGTCGACGTAAACAAACTTGGTTGGCGAGTGTGCATGTGTCCATAAAAAAAGATATATTTGCAAAACATTCCAGCCAGATGGGACCCCGGAACTCTTTCGCAGCTCTTTTGCATTGCATTTTCGCCTGCGGGACAGCAATCGCCCTTTGCAAATTGTTGCAGAGACATCTAGCGGCGAGTAGTAAAAAAATCAACTTGCATGCAAGAGCCATTGTACAGTACATCACCATCTGGCGGTGAGTAGCAAAATTAAATGTTGAAACAAAGAAACAGTTTAGTTTTAATCAAAAATAGTCCACAACAGTTCAATCTCAACCGTGTCATCACACAAAAATGCCATCATTCACTCAACCCCACGCAAAAAAAGTTCAACTTCGTAGCTGCGGCACGCTTTCAATCAGCTGTAAAAACGTTGTCCAATTCCGTTTTCCACTCTCACTCAACCGAAAAAAAGAAGAAGAAAATTGTGTCCTAAACAACAGCTCATCCATCCCCGAAAAAAGAGGCTAGTCGGACGTGGAGAGCCGGGAAAAGGGGGGTGTTTTTAGTTAAAATCGATACCCCAGCTGAATGCCAAAAAGGGTTGGAACACTTTGGCACTGATTGCCCAGATATTCGTCTTTGCCGGCACGGCGCTCTCCGCTTTTTCCCATTTTCAGCTTTTTAGTAATAGTGACCCCTTCGTCCGCGGCCGCCGGTTTTCCCGGTCATCATCTTTTTCGGGAGGGGAGAAAGCAAGACGTCCTCGGCCATATGAGACGCTTCCATGCAAAGCTGTCGTAAAAATGTCATTCCGCATGAGACCGGGTATCATGAAAAATAACGAAATTTATATTTATAAACACACACACACGCAAACATTTTCACCCGAAAACACACACAACTTTTTCCCGGCAGCCTTGCCGTCTGTGCCGTTTAGCATCGGAAAATCTTTCAGTTGTTAGCTTTTGTGAAATTTTTACTCTTTGCATAGAGTTGGACATGGTAACCCTTGAATGCCGAGAACACTCGTCGCCAACGGGATTTAAACACCAAAAAAAAACAAAAAAAAATACAAAAATGACAAAAATGACAAAAATGACAAAAATGACAAAAATGACAAAAATGACAAAAAATGACAAAAATGACAAAAATGACAAAAATGACAAAAATGACAAAAATGACAAAAATGACAAAAATGACAAAAATGACAAAAATGACAAAAATGACAAAAATGACAAAAATGACAAAAATGACAAAAACGACAAAAATGACAAAAATGACAAAAATGACAAAAATGACAAAAATGACAAAAATGACAAAAATGACAAAAATGACAAAAATGACAAAAATGACAAAAATGACAAAAATGACAAAAATGACAAAAATGACAAAAATGACTAAAATGACAAAAATGACAAAAATGACAAAAATGACAAAAATGACAAAAATGACAAAAATGACAAAAATGACAAAAATGACAAAAATGACAAAAATGACAAAAATGACAAAAATGACAAAAATGACAAAAATGACAAAAATGACAAAAATGACAAAAATGACAAAAATGACAAAAATGACAAAAATGACAAAAATTACAAAAATGACAAAAATTACAAAAATTAAAAAATTGACAAAAATTGACAAAAATTGACAAAAATTGACAAAAATTACAAAAATGACAAAAATTACAAAAATGACAAAAATGACAAAAATGACAAAAATGACAAAAATGACAAAAATGACAAAAATGACAAAAATGACAAAAATGACAAAAATGACAAAAATTACAAAAATGACAAAAATGACAAAAATGACAAAAATGACAAAAATGACAAAAATGACAAAAATGACAAAAATGACAAAAATGACAAAAATGACAAAAATGACAAAAATGACAAAAAAGACAAAAATGACAAAAATGACAAAAATGACAAAAATGACAAAAATGACAAAAATGACAAAAATGACAAAAATGACAAAAATGACAAAAATGACAAAAATGACAAAAATGACAAAAATGACAAAAATGACAAAAACAAAAAAAATGCCAAAAATGACAAAAATGACAAAAATGACAAAACTGACAAAAATGACAAAAATGACAAAAATGACAAAAATGACAAAAATGACAAAAATGACAAAAATGACAAAAATGACAAAAATGACAAAAATGACAAAAATGACAAAAATGACAAAAATGACAAAAATGACAAAAATGACAAAAATGACAAAAATGACAAAAATGACAAAAATGACAAAAATGACAAAAATGACAAAAATGACAAAAATGACAAAAATGACAAAAATGACAAAAATGACAAAAATGACAAAAATGACAAAAATGACAAAAATGACAAAAATGACAAAAATGACAAAAATGACAAAAATGACAAAAATGACAAAAATGACAAAAATGACAAAAATGACAAAAATGACAAAAATGACAAAAATGACAAAAATGACAAAAATTACAAAAATGACAAAAATTACAAAAATGACAAAAATGACAAAAATGACAAAAATGACAAAAATGACAAAAATGACAAAAATGACAAAAATGACAAAAATGACAAAAATGACAAAAATGACAAAAATGATAAAAATGACAAAAATGACAAAAATTTTGGCCGATTTTTGCGTGACATACTTTATGGATGACGCCTTTCAAGAGCGAAATGGTTTCCAACGGTTAAGGGTTAGAAGCATCTTAAGAGGCAAACGTCTTTCGTCACTGTTTTTTTTTCTCTCCCAGCGACGTCCATCAGCCGAAAGGAAAACGCACGGGGACCCTTTGCGATATTAGAGGCTGAATAATTCATGAGGAAGAACGTTATTAGATATGTTTAAACAACACCAACCGACAAGTGCATGGGCGTACGCAAATCTCGGTTGAGGGGCTTGCATTTTGCTTCGTAGAATCGTCCCGAATGAAGACGTGCGGTTTACGAGTTGCGATATTTGCTACGATTTACCGCTACAACAAAAAAGGATAGCACTTGGCGAAAATTCATGTCTCAATCGGACCCAGTACCGCAGCTCCCTGCTCTAGGATAATATTAGCATTTATGGATGAACGGACATTTCACTCACGGTTGATGACTTTGTTTCGACTTTCTCGGGGTTTTTTTATTCGCGGTGATGGATGAGAGTTTTATGATCGGAAAATAAACAGCCACTCGATAGAGGTCGATTTGAACAGGCCCAGATTTTTACTGCCCGGGTACTCGCACTTTTTTTTGTTGCTTGGGAAATTGCGTGAAACGATCGGTAGCAAAAATGGTTACGATAATTTAATTCATCTAGTCGTAACGCAGGAGCGGTGAAATGAGAGCGTGGATTGATTGGTTGTAAGGGCAGCGATGATGATGAGTTATGGTTACAACCGGTTTCGGTTACGACTTTGATTGCGATATGGGCGCTTTTTGATGTGCGATCGGGCAATAAGGTATAGAATCGATTTTTGTTGGAATTTTCATTATGGAATATTGAGGGTTATAATATGAAAAAATTGATTACTATGACTCAAATAGATTTACATTAAAAAATACAATCAAACACAACCTCACAAAATCTCACACAACTTCACACACAATCACAAACTTAAACGCATTTTGTTTTTTTGTATGCTTGTTGTAATTAATTTCTGACAGTTTTCGAAATAATTTTCTTAGAATGTCAGTCAGAAAAATTTAAATGTGTTTTCAAAAGGCTCTTATTAAAACGTTCAACCTAAATTATTCTGACATCCAGCGATCACTTTCACCCAACATAAGCAATCCGTATGAACTTTAACCCAAACACGCCAAAACAAAGCAGCCCGTTAAAATCACTCATTTCCGCTAATTTCAACCCACAATCCCGCTTTTTGCAACCCTAAACCCAACCATTTGGCCTACTGTGACCGACAAAGCCTGCTCCTGCTCGCGTGACGAGCGACTTCTGACTTTCGAAGGCAACATTTTGATGGCTGCGGTCAACCTTTGTTTCGTTTAGTCCTAGTTTTTTCTTACACACTCTGCCGCTAATTTGTTCGAGCTTATTTGCTTACGAGCAGCAAATTTGAAGCCATTTGCCAACGATTTTCCTGCTTCTTCTTTTTTTCCTCGAGGCAGTTGTTGTTGTTTTGCTTCTGGGAAATGGGCCAAACTAATGACTTAAATTCGTGAAAAGCGCGCGCGCGAGCGCAATAAAAAAATAATTTTAACGATTGCAAAGTTTGGCAATTTAGAAGGCGTTTTATTTGGTTCATGTTGGAAGCTTCTTGTTTTTTTCGTGGGGGGGTTCGTCGTCGTTTTTTTTTTTTGTTCAAGTCAGAAGTGGAAATTTCCAACTATTTGCAACCTGACCCAAAACGCCCACTGCACCCACCGAACTCGGTGGGTGGGGAAAACTTTGGTCTTCGGCTTTGCTCGTGCTCCTAGATAAACATTAAACAGCCACTTATAGAGAAGAGTCAAAATGGGTAAATGTGGCCTGTGGAAGCTGGGCAGGGAGAGAGAGTCCCTCGAGCTGAGGTGGAAAAGCCATTAAAAGAAAATGAGCAAATTGCGGAGCCCGAGTAGTTAAAAGAAAAACAATTCCGCCCCGAGAGCCCAAAGTGAAAAGTTATTTCGCCAGTTGTACCTTCCGGTTCTGTTTTCTGTCGAGGAAGGTGCAGAGTGGGTGCAAACAAAAGTTGTTTTCGGAAGACCCGTTCGACCCCGCAGCGCCCCCCTTTCTCCGCTTTCGATGTCACAGAAGACGCTCGGTAATCAAACATCGCAAATTAAATTGTAATTAATAAATTAAAACGCATTTAGGGCAGGTAAGTAAGCTTGAAATTGGCTGCCTGCCCTTTTTGTGGCACTTTGCCACTTTGTCCGGGTTTTTGTTTGCCTCTCTCGAGAAAATCAACTTCTTTTAGTACGAAACGATAACCGCTCTATGCAATCTTGCTAAAACGACTCCAAATTGATTTTATTTCTGTTGTAGGTAAACAGCACCCCCTCGTCTTGAAAAAAAGAAAGAAAGGAAAAGCACTCTCTCCGGAAGCGAATCACCAAGTCAACCGGAAGACAAACACACATTCCGGCGGAGCTCTAACAGGTGGGATAATGTTTCACTTTGATTTATTTGCCCCGGCGCCGCCGACGTCGCCACCACACTTGAACCCCCTAAAAGAAAACCCATTTTCCTATGGGCCACGAGAGTGATGGTACCAGTAAGCACACGAACTCAGGGCAGCACATTTCCGGATGATTTTCCTGGTATTCTTTTTTTTTGCTTCCTTTTTGCAAAAGGTGTATTAAACGGGTCGAAACCTGTGTAAAAGTGTACTATCTCTTCATCTATTGGCGGTTTTTCAGGGAGTAGGGAGGAGGAAGAAAGTACGCGGTTTATTTGCTTCAGCGTTTTGGCTTCGCGAAATGCTAACCGGGAGCAGGGTGGGTTTAAAAAAATACAAAATGAGTGTAAAGTACTCATGTACTCATGTACTCAAGTACTCAAGTACTCAAGTACTCTAGTACTCAAGTACTCAAGTACTCAAGTACTCAAGTACTCAAGTACACAAGTACTCAAGTATTCAAGTACTCAAGTACACAAGTACTTAAGTACGCAGTACTCGAGTTCACAAAAAATCCAACAATCTCAAGAAGACCTCCAGAATTTTTTCAAAGGTTCTATAAACATATGAAACATCTAAACAACACACATTTTCGAGAAAAAAATCTAGACCTGAAAATTTAAGTTTTGCATTTTTGTCATTTTTGTCATTTTTGTCATTTTTGTCATTTTTGTCATTTTTGTCATTTTTGTCATTTTTGTCATTTTTGTCATTTTTGTCATTTTTGTCATTTTTGTCATTTTTGTCATTTTTGTCATTTTTGTCATTTTTGTCATTTTTGTCATTTTTGTCATTTTTGTCATTTTTGTCATTTTTGTCATTTTTGTCATTTTTGTCATTTTTGTCATTTTTGTCATTTTTGTCATTTTTGTCATTTTTGTCATTTTTGTCATTTTTGTCATTTTTGTCATTTTTGTCATTTTTGTCATTTTTGTCATTTTTGTCATTTTTGTCATTTTTGTCATTTTTGTCATTTTTGTCATTTTTGTCATTTTTGTAATTTTTGTAATTTTTGTAATTTTTGTAATTTTTGTAATTTTTGTAATTTTTGTAATTTTTGTAATTTTTGTAATTTTTGTAATTTTTGTAATTTTTGTAATTTTTGTAATTTTTGTAATTTTTGTAATTTTTGTAATTTTTGTAATTTTTGTAATTTTTGTAATTTTTGTAATTTTTGTAATTTTTGTAATTTTTGTAATTTTTGTAATTTTTGTAATTTTTGTAATTTTTGTAATTTTTGTAATTTTTGTAATTTTTGTAATTTTTGTAATTTTTGTAATTTTTGTAATTTTTGTAATTTTTGTAATTTTTGTAATTTTTGTAATTTTTGTAATTTTTGTAATTTTTGTAATTTTTGTCGTTTTTGTCATTTTTGTCATTTTTGTCATTTTTTGTTATTTTTGTCATTTTTGTCATTTTTGTCATTTTTGTCATTTTTGTAATTTTTGTAATTTTTGTCATTTTTGTAATTTTTGTAATTTTTGTCATTTTTGTCATTTTTGTCATTTTTGTCATTTTTGTCATTTTTGTCATTTTTGTCATTTTTGTCATTTTTGTCATTTTTGTCATTTTTGTCATTTTTGTCATTTTTGTCATTTTTTCAAATAAACCAGCAATCTCAAGATGCCCTCTTGAGTTTTTTTTAAAAGGTCCTATAAACTTATGAAACACAATAAACAACAAACATTTCCGAAAAAAACTCTATGCCTGAAAATTTAAGCTTTGCAAGAGAAGGTTAAGTAAAATAATAATTATGTTATTAAAAACTATTTTTTTAACCACACCTTGCACAAAAATCCGTTCTTTTCCACTGCAAGAAAGTACCAAGAGAAAGAAAAAATCCAAATGAAGTAGCAGCAAACGGAAAAAAATCAACAAAACCCAACCCGAAGCACATTTAGCCGAAACAGATTTCCTCAAACGATATCACTTGCTCGAACCTGAGGAAAGGGATGTCTGAGAAGGAAGAAATCAAAGTAGGCAAGCCCCCCACCCCTACCCAAAGAAACAATTTCAAGAAAAGGGGTAAATCCAATCCAAGTTGCCTGCTCGGACGACAACGTCGACGGCGTGAGGGGGGTGCTTCGAATGGGTGTTTATCAATCAAAGTGGCCGAGAGTCACGAAGACTGCTGGCTCGCATGCTCACAACAACAATTTGAGCGATTGATGACGATAACGTCAAGCGATTCGAGTCTGAGTCTTTGCCGCTGCTACAACAAGGAAGAATCAAAGGAGGCTCCGGGCATGCCTTTTGTTCGATTTTCCACGGCATGCTACGCGGCAGAACCCCGTTGAGTTGGGGGCGGAAAAACGTTTCGAGCGTTGTGATTGTTGTTTAACAAGGTGGTGGAAAATGAAAGATAGATTAGTAGATTAGCGCGATTAGGGAAATGTCCTTGACAATTGGTCTGTTTGCCCTTTTTTGATTTGATTAGTCGGTTACGTGTTTGATGGGGGGTGAAAGTTTGATTGGTGAAGTTTTTTGTTTTTGTTTGTCAAGATTTCGTTAATCAAAGTTGAAGTGAAATTAAATTTACACAAATATTGACACAGATATTGATTCAATTGTTAAATCGATAAAGTTGGATCTGTCACTTTACCGTTTGAGATAAACCAATTTTGATGAAAAGTAGGCTTAACATCAATTTCAGCGGATGCAATCAGACTTACCTGAAAAGAAAAGAGAAAAAATCATTTTTAGTAGACTCTCGACAACAATCGAACTAGAATTTCAAAAGTGTATAATTTTCATCACCAAAAGCAAGTTGACAGAATGATGAAAGCCCAAACTCGTTATCGTCATAAACCTTTAACAAGATGCATCATCCCCTGGGTCTGCAACTATTGCTGTCCCGTGTCCCGGATCAGTTCCGGCCTGGTGGCCATTTTCCGGAACCGGTCATTCCGTGGTGCACATTTGCTGCTGTGCCGTGCTCGTTGATTATATTTATTTCAGCTGGTGAGCAAAATCACTGCTCTGCCAAACTGTGCGAAACCCAGTAGGGAGAGCCCGAGCAGTGGCCTGGACGCCCCGGCGGGAGGGCCCATCTATAGCTGGGAAGTTCTCCTTCCCGAAAAAGCCTGCCATAAATTTTTTAGCATGTGACAGCTAAAAGCAGCTATAACTTGTATCGAATGAAAGCTGGGAAATATATGTGTGTGTGAGAGTGAGCGAGAGAGAGCGAAACGCACTTACTCATGTGAGTCTAGTTGTTGTTGTTGTTGTTGTTGTAGTTGGGAGGGTCCGGAATTTGGGATCGGATTGTCGGGGTCAGTCGGATGCAACCAGGACCAAGGAGAAGGACACTGGGCTCGCTGACTGATGGAGGGACATTTGGGGTTAAACTACTTCACGAAAAACCGATACTGTAATAGTAACGCCACCAGCACCATGAGTGGCTCATCGACGAACTACACCCAAAATTCAGAATCGAGATAATCGTTCTCTCAAAATTTATTGAGGGCTCAGTGCCAAAATCGATAGAATAATGGTACCAACTCACACCATCATAACAAATGAGTTCATTCGTTAGTTGAATCAATAAATCTCCAACAAGTGTCATACATCGACTTCTGACTTCTCCATGGTCACCAAGCTGTGGTGGCCGAGGCAGCTAAGTCATTGGATTGGTTTGTCAAAGGTCTCTGGTTCGATTCCCGTTGTCGACACTTTTGATTTTTTGTTTGACGGATGAACTTTTTTTGCAAATGAACCTCGAGAGAATAGTTCTGTCGCCCATCTCGAGCTGTGTTCTCTGCGTCCGTGAATGGTACCACTATTCTCTCGACTCGAGACCATCATTCTCTCGTACTAGCGCTGCCAGTTTTGGGTGTACGAACTGTCAAATTTGTTTACCATTGATAACTCCTCAGAAAAGCAGCTAGTTAAATAAATGCGAAATCAAGTTTAGCTTCACAGCCAACAGATGACTCCATTTTGATGATGATTGAGCTTTGTTCAGACATTTTACAAGTTGGCCATCTCATAAATTGGTATCTTTGCTTTTACTGGTTGTCCAACTCAAAAATGTTTTCATCAAATAACCAACTGTCAAATCTATCTATTCTCAATAACTTCTTCAATAAAGAATTTAATAAGAAAATCACCAAATGTGACAGTTTATCGGATCAATTTCCAGATGTCTCTGTTTGGTTTTTGTGTTTCAAAGGTTGGCCATCTTTTCATTAAGTATCTTTGCAAATACTGGTTTTCTACAATTTTTTGTTCACATGCATAAATTTAGCCTCATTTTCAACTTTATGGTGTGTTTCATAGTCTTTCCAAAACATAACCTCAATCCCGATTTAACCCCACACGCCCCAATCCATCACGCTGCTACAACGGGGTGAGGAAATAACTTCCCGACTGACTGTCCCTCGGCGTTTGTGCGAAATACAGCCGGAAAGTGCAAGAGTCCAAGTGACCTCCTCCTGCTGCGTTTTTTGAAAGAGGGTGGGGAGATCGGGGGATTCCCCGTTGCGTATGTTGGTTCGGCTATGGTCTCCAGCTGAGATGTATGGTTTTAAGGCACCCGGAGAAAAGTTTCTCGTGTGCAAAATGGCCAGTGTGTGTGTGTGTGGCCCCCGGATATACTTCATTTTACACACATTTTGACAAACTGGTCCAAAGTGCACCCGAGCGCACCGTGATGCGTAATGAGAGGGTTTATTCGGGGGTTTTGGAGTGAATAATTCGTTGTATTTTAAATGGAGAGTTGGCTTCAAATTAGTTTCAATTCCCAAAGACTTATATTATTGTTTCGTTCTTCTAGACATCAAAGAAATTTTGTTTATAATTTACTTAAAGGTTTATAGCATTCTTTCTTCAAATTCTAAAAAAAAAACAATTATCTTTTACACCACAGCCGATTCATCAACTTTGTCGCAGTAGGCCATGGGTTTGATAAAAAAAGGAAAACAAATACAGCAAAGACTACTGCGTGCACGAAATTTTTCAACACCACACGCCTCGCGGACGTGGTCATCAGATATCAAGTTAACTAAATAAATAGGCTCCTTAAAAAAATATTAAAAGTTCATAATTTACGAAAAATTATGATTTCCACTTCAATTCAAACGTACAAATATAATATTCTACGGTTTTCAATCAAATGGAACACAATTTTCAAAAATTTAGCAGCCCCATTCCTCAAACAAAAAGAGGACGACTAGATGAAAAAGCAAACACAAACTAGTGGCCAACTCTGTTGCGGAACTAAGTAGCGGATGGCTGAGCGAGCAGCACATGCCCCGGCATGGCATACTACGATGTCCTCCCAACGCTCTTGGAAGGGAGGAAAAAAGGCAGCCCCCCCAGACATGGCCAACGCTGCGTGTTCTGGGGCGAAAATGGCCAACGAAACGAAAATATTTCACTAAAGCCATAAATCGTGCGACGCGTAGCCAGCTAGCCAAAGCCAGCTGCAGAACCACACACACATCGACACACACACTAGCGCAGTAATACGTAAACTATATTTTATTATTTTTTATGTTAATTCCACGAGTATTTCCTGGGAAAATCATCTTTTCCAGCGCGGCGCGCATTGCACACACTCGAAGGTTTTTTTTATTTTCACACTACAGCACTGACGTTTGGCGCTAGTTTTCGGGGAGATTCGACTTTTTTTTGTTGCAGACTGACTGTTCGTCTTGTTTGATCACGACGAGGCCAAACGGACTGACACGACGGGCGCACTAGCTGGACAATGGGTTTAATTTGGGTTAAGTGGTTAAATGATCGCCGGCTCGTTAATGTTTCAAATTCGACGTCGTCGTGCTATCTTGTCGCACCCGCCATTTCGACGTTCCGAGAAAAACGCGTTTTAATGTGTTTGACCTTGAATAAACGAAAACGAAAGCACGCAATGTAAACAATAACAAAAACGTTTTGTTTGGTTGACCATTCTGTGCATTGTCCCGAAGTTTGGTTGAATTTGGTTGCTGGAGTCCCGAGTTATAATTACAAATGTTCACGGTAGTCCAACTTGTACGTGCGTCAAACGCGTTCTGACATGAAATCCCTTTGGCCAGTTGTCACACTTACATCAATTTTCAGGGAGTGACAAGATAGCACGACAAGATTGAAACTACTTGCATATGTAAAGTGACAAAAATGCACGAAGTTTTTTTGGATTTCGTTGAATATCTCAGGACTGAAATCGATTTTTGGGGATCTGTGAAGGTCAAAAGGTGAGGCATTATGAACTGCACAAAATGGCGTTCTTAACCCAATTTGGCCCAAAATGCACGTACGACAAGTTAGCACGACGGCGACGAAATGTTTTTTTAAGAAATGTAAGTGTGACAACTGGCCAAAGGGATTTTAGGTCAAAACGCGTTTGACACTCGTACCTGCCCGACTTTCGAAAACATTTGTAATTTGGCACGCTGGCAACCAAATTCAACAAAACTTCGGGACAATGCACAGAATGGTCGGCCAAACAAAACGTGTTTGTAATGGTTTGCATTGCATACTCTATTTTTTTGTTTATTCAAGGTCAAACATTTAAACACGTTTTCTTGAAACGTCAAAAGCGACGTGCGACAAGATAGTAACATGATTTCAGCTGTTTTGGGTGAGATTCATCGTCGCACGACCTCAGTCCATCCAAGTATCACAACACAAAAGGTTCTCGGTACAAGAAAAATGAAAAGTTTTAAGCTGTTTTCGTTGATAATGTTAAGTTTATTGGTTAGCAATAGCATTAGCACACCTATAGAGTGTGATCATTTCTGGTATAAGGAAGAAGGTTATTTTTGGTTTCATAATTTCATTTTTAATCATGAATACAAAACAGGCGATATACCGGCTGGTCGGTGGCCTTCGTACGTAACAATTTATCATCGCAACAACGGTGCGATTGATTACACCTGTGGGGGAACACTGATGAGCCACGAATACGCTCTAACTTCAAAACTTTGTGTCATCAACGAGAGCGGATTCCTCTTGAATGCAACTAACCTTTTAGTCCGAGTGGGAACTCATCGACAGAATGTTCTAAACTTTGGATTTGCTCAGTTTCGAGCAGTTTCGAAGATTCATCAACCATCAGATACCAGCAAGAACGAACTAGTGCTTTTAGAAGTGAAATTACAAATATTGTACAACAACTTAGTACATCCTGGCTGTATAAGAACTGATCACAAAGTTTCTATTAAACAAGAAGCGATAGTCGGATGGGGTATCGAGGGGACCAGTGTTTCAGTGCAAATTGTCCTTAGGAATCCCGAGGATTGCTCTAGTTCTTTTAACTTGACTAAATGTTGCAGTAATGATCGTGGAAGTGCTGTCTATGAGAACGATGCTGGAACTTGGTACTTTAAAGGTATCATCAACTGCAGCAAACCATTTGCTACTTGTATAAAGAATTCAAATGGATTTATTGACCTTGCACCGTATATTTCTTGGATATTCGAGATAACGGGATTAAATTATTTGAATTTTATTAGAAAAGGTAAAACTTTCGACCCAAACCAGGCATATCCTAGAATTTTACCCAAGAGAAATTGTGGAAATTTTCTCCTCGACCGTTCAAGTAATAGAAAAAGTGCTGCATTATTTGAATTTGGATGGATGGCTCGTATTGCTCATCGATTATATTATTTAGATACATATATAGATTGTGTTAGTAGTGGAACTCTCATCAGCCATCGCTACGTTTTGACTGCTGCTTTTTGTAATTGGCTTCTGGGTAGGCCGTTTGTATCAATGAAAACATTTAAATGGTAAAAATGTTAAGAGTTTTTCTATATTACAGAACATCCATGCTTCTAGGGGATTATGATACCAACCAAAATCCAGATTGCAATGTGGAAGATATTTCAGAATGTGCCCCCAAAGTTCAAAATTATGATGTAGAATACGTTGTATTACATCAATATTACAACTTTGATATCAGAAACACTACGTATGATATAGCTTTGCTGCGAACGACGCAAGTTGTCTTGTATGACGGTATGTATAAAAAAGGAATTTAAACATGATCTTAATGCTTATCAAATTTTAGATCATATTCAGCCTATCTGCCTACCAGTCACCCCCGAGTTGAGACAGTTGGAGCTTTCGCACTACATTATAACTGATTGGAACGGTAAATCTTCAGTTCTCCAGAGAATCAGTGCTGTTAGTGCCAACGAGTGCACAACTCAAAGTTCTCTAGATATGCACCTGTGTATAAGATCAGAGAGAAACGAATGTGAACATTTCGGTTCACCACTTGGTTACACCGTCCGGCATAATGGCATGAGATTTGTACAATTTGGCATGTCTGGAGATGATTGCTTCGGGAATGTTACTAAATACCTTAATATTTCTAATTTGGTCGATTGGATAGTGGCTAATTTAGATGAGTAAATGTAGACAACAGAGGTTGCAGATACAGCAAATTAAATTGATTTTAAAAAATACAGATTTAGTCCGCCAACAAGTAAGATGGAGCCTTTCTTACAAAATGGACGCTTAGTAAGATAGACATTTTAAAACACTACAACTTCTAAACGTATTTGAGAACTAATTTAGATTGTTTTGATTTTTTCGCTTGCGGTAGCAACAAATTACAAGAAATTGTTTTTTTACGCCATACCTGCCAAAAAAGAGCGAAATTTATGCACGAACTTTTGATAATCGAGTCTGGACTTAATCTTAGATTTGTCTGATGAGGAGTTTGGTGATTATCAAACATGCAAAGATTCTGGATTAATAGTACTTTAAATTTCCACCTAAATCCCACTGTCCCTTTTCCCCCCATCTCTTGATGTGGTCACCGGAAAAAGGGCGGCACAAATTTCCATTTCGCACCCCGAAAAGACAAAGAAGTGGCCCACAATGCTCTGCTCTCCAGGAAAGGAGAGAGAGAACCGGGGTACGACGACGAGTGCGAAATGAAATATCACATGAAATATGAAAATACCATAAATTAAAACTACACGCCATTCGTCTTTGTTCGCTCGTCCGGATCCGGAAGGAATCGTACGCTCTCATCCCTGAGCTTTCTTTTTTTTTAGCTTGCTTTCAGGGAGACAGGAGGATGTGCCGCAGAGAATAATTGGAGAATTATAGTCCCAGAAAATGGCGACCGCAATGAGGTCACACACACACACTTGAACACTCTTGGGCGAAAATTGTGCGGAAAGTTCTGCAGCCGTTGACGTTGTCGACGACGGGATAATAAAACATTCGGACAAATAAAGCAGACCCCGTGCCCGGATCATCAATCCCGGAAGTCCGGAAGAGGTAATCGAAGTGGTTCGAGCAGCTGGCTGTCGTTTGTCATAACTAACGTCGGGTATAAATTCAGGGGTGATTTTAATAGGGAAAATTGACAGCTAGACAGGGGTTTGAGCTGACGTTGATTGGGCAAAGTCGGTTTGAATCAAGTAGGCGTTGGCTGAAATTGAAACCTTTCTTTACCAGAAAAAGAATGTCAGATAAAATGTTTATGAGTTTAATGGGTTTTAAAAACATACACTCAAGTCGAGTTTCCCCCCCCCTTTCAGATGAAAGATTTGAGTAGGTTGCAAAAAGGCTTTTTTGTGCGATAATGGTTCGCAAAAGAGACAGCGTGAGAGTTTAATTAAGAATTAAAAGCAAAACCATTTGGAAGCCTTTTTAGACCGTTCGTGAGGGCACGACGGTTGCTTTGATTAATTGATCGTTTTGCAGCCTGCTAGGTTTGATGGATTTAGGAAGCTAATTAGAAGTGTTTTTGAAGGAAGATTTCATTACTGAATTAAAGAGTCCTTCGTCAAAATGTTGTTCTAATTTTGACTAATATGAAAAAAAATAGAGATAGAGGGAGAAAAAATCACACTTGAGCTAAAATCCAAATTCAACATTTGCCACAAACTTGCTGAATTTTCAGCAAATAGCACAAACAAATTTCGGTTATCAAACTAATCCTCTCGGAACACAACCGGCTTAAGTCTGATTATCGCGCCAGCCTGCAGCAGTCAACACGTGCTCGAGGGGAGGTGGGGGGAACAGGCTCCCGAATCCCACAGAGAAAACAAGCAAACCAGCGAGCAAAAAAAAAAAAGAAAACTCCGTAACGCAAACACGCGAAATGCAATAAAACCGAAATGAACAGCCGAAAAAAGCGCTATAAATTTAGGGTTTTTCTCGCCTTTTTCCCGACCAATGTGTGCAGGCACCTCCACGTACAAATTCGAAGGGATGACCAAAAAGCTGGACGACGAAGCGTGGTGGAAGGAAGGGGTCATAAATGTATCATGTTTATGGAATTAACGACTTGAATTCGCTGGGGACGCGTCAACACATATGCGGACTTGAGCTGGACTTGGACGACGCACGGTCGGACTCATCGCAGCAGGCTTGCGTCCAAAGGACGGTGACTGGGGGGAGGTGAAAAAAGCATGGGCAACCTGGATCGATTGGACGGAATTTGGGAGTGCGCGCGGGGTACTGCTGGCCCACTGGGGGCGAGGACTTCAACGCGCGATGATGACGCGGAGATCGAAGTATGTCATGATAATCTCGTCACACTGCGTGTGCGAAGTGATCTGACGTAGTGTGAAGGGTTTTGTAATGGGTCTGTGCAGATTGCTCTTCTAATTATCAAAATTTCGGATAATCGAATATCAAAAAAAAATCGAACTTTATGTGCAGTTTAGTAGCACCAGAAGCAGCTACAATGTTTTCAAGGCGTTGTGTTGCAAAATTAGAATTTATAAGTAAAATTTCAATTTATAAAAACATTACACCTGTTCCATCTCACACCTTAATCTTACATGCTCAAACAATTACAAACAATGAAATTCCTTCCGCTGCCGCTTCCGGTTAGACACAATATTACTTCAGCTTCATTTCAATTTCCGCCAGGTTTGCAAATTCCCTACTCCCAGGGCGGATAATCCCCAATCCCTGAGCGTGTGTGTGTTCTTCGTAAAATTGCTATTTTCCCAAGCAACAATGTGTAAACTTTTCAGCCGTTCGTTGGTTCGCTGGCTGGCTCGCAACTATTTGTCCAGGGACATTAGCCCAGCGGGCTGCAGAATTAGACAACCAACGACTCACCTGCCTGGCTGCCTGCAAGACAAAACCAACCAAAAACAGCCCGTGTGTGCCGGTTTAATTGCTTCTGATCCGAGGAAATCACCTACACACAATTGCAATGTGTGTATTGGTTGAGGGGTTTTGGGGGGTTTTCGGAAAGGGTCGCAACCTCAAATGTTGTATTTTGATTATGTTTTGTAAGCTCTTTTGAAACGCTAGACAAGCCCACCAAGTCGTCGTTGGTTTGGTTTAGGAAAACAAGATTGCGCGGAAATGAAATAAAAACATGTGCCTCTTCTAGGTTCCCTCAACTTGTGCTGGTTGTCACGGGCCAGGGCATCATCCCGATCCTGGGAAAATGGCGAGCGAGCGAGCTTAAGCCTGGCACTTAATTCCGGATCCAGGACTAACAGGTACGGCTGCTGCCGCTGCAACGCTCCAAAGTGTTACGAAACATTCACATATTGGCCCCGAAAGGATCTCCACTAATATGTTGTAGGTGGCCTTACGGTCATCCCGAGCGCCGAGCGCCAAAAAGGTTCCAAACGTGGAGATGCTGATGATGGGGCCTTTGCTTTTATCGTTTGCCATTTTCATCCTGAGCCGGCTGAGTTGGCTGAGCCTGAGCCCGTCCCCGGGAGGCACAAAACAGCAGTCATAACCGTTATAATTCCGTGCGCGCTCGACGCACGTTCCAGACCGTCACAAGACCCCAGCCTGGTCGGAAGACCTGGCCGTCCTGTCAACCCGAAAAGCGAAACAGAAACCTTTTAATTGTTTTGCCGAGTCTTGCTGTTGGCTGGACGACGACGAGTTCTAAATGAAAACTGTTGAAAGGTGGGAATAGAATATTTCTCTCGTGTCTGCTCACTGCTGACTGGTGGATGCTGCTTCTACTAAACTGCACACAAAGAACGTGGAACGACACGACGACGACGACAGGATATTGTGTGCATTAAATTTCAAACGGATTCCGGAAGGAGAGAGGTTTCTAATGAGAATTGTTGGTTTTTTGGGCATTTTATTGTGATGAGGTTTTCAAACTGAAGATATCAAATTTAATATTCAGACTTTTTTTTCTCTATTTCATTTAAAAAAAAATAATTATTTTCTATTGAATTCTTACAACTGAACAATTCTCTGAGATTTTGGTCTTTCGATTTTGTTGTATTTTTGGTGCCTTCGGTATGCCCAAAGAAGCAATTTGCATCATTAGTTTGTCCATATAATTTGACAATTTTCATGATTTTCAAAAAATCATATCTCAAAATCCTGTTATTGAACTATTTCCATTTTTTAGTATGTTATGCAAAATTGTCCGAGTAATCCGACAGAAATATTTCCAGACATGGGCTCTTTGGTCCAGTCACCGTCAAAGCGGCATTTTAAAGTTTCACACGGCCTTTTCATATGTTAGACTAGATTTTTGAACCTTCTTTCCGTGTTTTCATTTGCGTGTAAGACATCTAAAATCGGTTAAAAAGGCGAGTTATGATTTTTTGAAAAAGTGTTTTTTTGCCTTTCTTACAAAAGAAAGGTTTAAGGTTTGCTTTTGGAAAAACACTTTTTTCATAAATCTTAAAAAAAATCGTGCGCGACGAGGAGTCGTCCCAGAAAAAAAAATCTGATTTTTGAGAGCTCTTTTTCTGAAATACTTGGGCGATGTCTGTATCCGCTCTTAAAAATTTGTGCCTTTCATCATTGGAAAACTGTTCGTAAAACCCACAATTTTCATATTTCAGATTTGTAGCCGTGGGGTCGGAGACGAACATTTTATTTTTCGATTCACAATTTTCGACCAATAAATGTGGTCAAAGCCATTTTTAGAGGTATTTTTTGGACTATTTTACAGATAACACTATCAAATTACAAGAATTCAGTTTCAAACCAAAAGCCATTCGAAAACATGCGCCATAAACTGCTTGGGCCCAAAATTTGAAGCTTTTCCAAAATGCGTATTCCAGAACTATAGCCATATTAGTGTTTTTCATCTTATTTTTACCCTATTTTTTCCTATTAAATTTTTGGTTTCATTCGACAAGTCGTCAAGTCGAAGCACAAACGCCAGCACATTTACGCTTGCGCGTTTTACGCTGCGCGTGAAAGTGTTCTTTTTGGCTCCTCATAATAGATCGACAAAGTGCAATAGCGATACATATTTTTTAAGTTAATCATAGACTAACATTAAAGACTGAGTACTCTTTATATTTTTCTAATAATGTTAATCCAATATGTTTTTCTTAATTAAATTTTAATACCTTGCGACCCATATTGTACCTCTGAAATTTAAAAAAATGGTATTCGAGGTTTAGCCTAAAAATATTCGAAACTTTAGGTCAAATTCTCATTTTGTTTCTGAAAAATCAATTGCACCAATATATTTGTCAGAGTTTCATCATTTTGTAAGAAGGCTCTATTTCACCTCTGGTGATATTAAATCGGCTTTTTTTTGCGAAAATCGACGAAAATGGCCATTTTTAAATACGGGTCCAATTATTTCGGCCAGGGAACCCCCAGAAAAATTTGGAGCTCGATCCGAGCACATTTGTTTTTTTTTTTCATGCTGATTTCGTGGGGAATTTCTGCATATTTTTATGCATTTTAAAGGGCAATCAACTCTTTAGATATTTCTAAAATGTGCAAAAAATCATCGACTGAATTATGAATTTTGGAATCAATACTTTTTTTTGAAAAGAATCGAAATATTAGTCGCAAAAATGAAAAAAAATATGTTCAACTTCATTTTTCGATGTAAATCTAATTTGCAATCAAAAAGTACTTTAATGAAATTTTGATAAAGTGCACCGTTTTCAAGTTATAGCCATTTTTAGGTAACTTTGTTGCAAATAATAAATAACTGTGATTTATTTCTTAAAATTAAAGCACATGTTTGGCCACTTAAATTTTTTTTTTTTTGAAGAGCTAAGAAAATTTTCTATATTTTGCTTTTCAAACTTTTAAAAACGGCACTTATTTGCTGGGATACCATGCAAAGGTTTAAAAACATGAAAATTGATGTATTCCAAGTCTCACCAAAACATCCCACCATTTTCTAACGTCGATATCTCAGCAACTAATGGTCCGATTTTGAAAGTTAAAACATGAAACTTTCGTGAAATTTTCCGATCTTTTCGAATACAATATTTTCAAAAAATTTAAATCTAGACTAACATTTCAAAATGCCCAAATATTCAACATGACGCCCTTTTGAAATGTTAGTCTTGATTTAAAAAAAATAAAATATTGTTTAAAGAAAGATCGGAAACTTCCAGAATGTTTCATATTTTAACATTGAAAATCGGATCATTTGTCGCTGAGATATCGAGATTTGAAATTGGTGGGTTGCTTGGATTAAACTTAGAAAACGTCAATTTTCCTGTTTTTAAACCTTTGCATGGCAATATTTCAGACACTAAGGGTCGTATCCACAAAGTTAAAAAAAAACAAAATATAGAGAATTTTCTCAGCTTTTTAATATTTTTTTTCAAAAGTGGGCAAACATGTGCACTAATTTGAAAAAAATGAATAAATGCGACTATTTCCAAAAAAAAAACACCTAAAAATGGATTTAACTTGAAAACGATGCACTTTATCAAAATTTCAATAAAGTACTTTTTGATTGCAAATTCGATTTTACATCGAAAAATTAAGTTGAAAATTTGTTGCATCCAATATTTCGATTGTTATTATTAACTTAGTATTGATTCAAAAATTTACAACTCAGATTTTTTGCACATTCTAGGAAATTCTGAAAATTTGATGTCTCTTAAAACGTAAACGTAAATAAAAATAGTGATTTTTTTGCAAATCATGTTTTAGTGACAAAAAGTGAAATTATAAATCACAAAAAAATTTACCGTATAGAATTTTTTTCAGTGTAGTCCTTATCTATGCCTACAACTTTGCCGAAGACTCCAAATCTATCAAAAAATTTCTGGACAGCTGCTAAGTTTGTATGAAAAGTTATATGGACAAACTAATGATGCAAAATGGCTTCTTTAGGCATACCGAATATACTATTTGGGAAAAGTTATAAAGTAGATCGGGGTTCAAATCCCGGCTCGGACCAACACAACTGGTGATCTTTTCCCTTCTGGAATTGATTACTTAGTAAAGGGAAGGTAGTGTATCGTCACAAACTGGACCTTATCACGACACCTTAGGGAGGCGACCTATGGAATGTTAACATTAACCCTAACATGTTAACATTAAGTTGAGAATGAAACTGCCACTGAATCCGCTTTGTAAATGCCGGCCCCGATACTCTTCAAGGGTGTTCCCCTCAGGAACTGGGAAAGATTTACTTTTTACTTTTAAAAGTTATAACCATGATTAGAGTTGTTACTTTCTGTACTTTTGTTGTTCATGTAGATTAAACATTTCAAGTCTCGTGTAGTAATCTCTCAGCTTAACCAGCTGTAAATCCAACTACCATCATCATAATTTCCCTCCAGCATGCAATTAATTTCATTGGATTACTCCACAAAGGAAACTTTGTGTGTGCGTTTGTTACATTTGTTTGTTGTTGTTGTTGCCTCAAAACGCCCCATCATCTGTCGTAATCTTACGGATTGCACTTTTCCCTTTTTTTCCTCCCCTGTTGAATAAATGATCCCACTCCCCCTTATTTTAGATGCAAGCGAAGAAGTTCCCTTTGAAGTTTTGTCTACGCGTACCGAAATTGCATTTCGCGTCGCGTGGCGTCATCTGTTGTTGCGCCCCAACTTGCGCGCACTAAAAAACTAATGAAATTATAGCACACTCGCGAACAAAAGCTCGGCAACGATTTCGGCAGAAACAACAACAACAGTTCTGAGGAGCCGGCATGTGGCACATCCCGCATGGCAAAAGTTTTCGCTTTTAATTTGTATAAACATAAACTTTCAAGAAATTTACAGTTTTATTATGCTGCAGTGCGGAGCGAGGGTTTTTTTTCTCGTTTCTCCCAAATCCAATGGGAGTGGAAAGGTTTTTTTTTTCGTAGCGGATTTTCCCAGCCACTTTTCCGCCCATTTTCCCAGCGCAAAAGCAGGTGGGAGAGCAGCCAGCGGTGGGAATTTTGGGACCACAGTTTTATGCAGATTTTGCCGCGATGCACTTTTGGTCCACGCCTTCGGCGAAGGTCGTCCGCACTTTCAAGCGAAATTGAGCTTTAATTTAAATTTGTGTGTTTTTTTTAAATTAGACTTGAAATCGCATTTGAGATCGTAGGATATTTCAAGAAAAATTCGCCCCTTTCAAAAGCCCCTCCAGCAATGTCACAACCAGCTGCCGTGTGGTGTGGCACATTGCAGAAATTAAGGGGAAAGGCTAATACGAAAACTTTTGTGCTGAAACTAAAGGTCGTCGTCGCCGGAGTCGTCGTCGTCTGGTGCTGATGAGGGTTCTTTTCCCATATTCGGCTGACTTACCTATGTTCTACATGTCAGAAGCAAGCTTTTCACCTTGTGCAGTGAACTTTTGCTTCCGCGAGATTTTGCGGTAGATTCGCGTTCGTGCCAGGTCGGAAATGGTCCTTGCGGCAGTGTAAAAAGTCAGGACAAATGTTGCATGGAAATTTATGCTTGAATTTCTTAAATTTTCTTCGCAAAACTTTATATTACAAGCAAACCAATTAAAGCCTGCATACTTGTACTCAACTTCTGCTCAACAAATATCAGAAACTTTTGACCACAGCCCAAACACATCAACAATCCTTCCACATTGTAACACTTTGAAACAAACAGAGTTGCCCCAATTCCGTATGCAGAATATGTCTTTTCCGCACTTCTTTGGGAGAAAATTGCACGCCTTTTAATCCCCATTCCTCAAACCCCAATTCCAAAACTGATGCACCCATTCTGCTGGCTCAACAATTTGAGGATTTTTAATTGGATTAAATATACTTTATTGAATCTTTCTTGGGTAATTCTCCGCCAACTCACACAGCAGTTGCCCCGACCCCTCTTCGATTTGCGTGAAACTTTGTCCTAAGGGGTAACTTTTGTCCCTGATCACGAATCCGAGGTCCGTTTTTTTATATCTCGTGACGGAGGGGCGGTACGACCCCTTCCATTTTTGAACATGTGAAAAAAGAGGTGTTTTTCAATAATTTGCAGCCTGAAACGGTGATGAGATAGAAATTTGGTGTCAAAGAGACTTTTGTGTAAAATTAGACGCCCGATTTGATGGCGTACTCAGAATTCCGAATAAACGTATTTTTCATAGAAAAAAACACTAAAAAAGTTTTAAAAATTCTCCCATTTTCCGTTACTCGACTGTAAAAAATTTTGGAACATGTCATTTTATGGGAAATTTAATGTACTTTTCGAATCTACATTGTCCCAGAAGGGTCATTTTTTCATTTAGAACAAAATTTTTCATTTTAAAATTTCGTGTTTTTTCTAACTTTGCAGGGTTATTTTTTAGAGTGTAACAATGTTCTACAAAGTTGTAGAGCAGACAATTACAAAAATTTTGATATACAGACATATGGGGTTTGCTTATAAACATCACGAGTTATTGCGATTTTACGAAAAAAAAGTTTTGAAAAAGTTGGTCGTCATCGATCATGGCCATTCATGGTCACCCGCGACAGACACGGACGACGAAACAAAGAGAAACGCAAAAAGTAACTTTTTCAAAACTTTTTTTCGTAAAATCGCGATAACTCGTGATGTTTATAAGCAAACCCCATATGTCTATATATCAAAATTTTTGTAATTGTCTGCTCTACAACTTTGTAGAACATTGTTACACTCTAAAAAATAACCCTGCAAAGTTAGAAAAAACATGAAATTTTAAAATGAAAAATTTTGTTCTAAATGAAAAAATGACCCTTCTGGGACAATGTAGATTCGAAAAGTACATTAAATTTCCCATAAAATGACATGTTCCATAATTTTTTACAGTCGAGTAACGGAAAATGGGAGAATTTTTAAAACTTTTTTAGTGTTTTTTTCGATGAAAAATACGTTTATTCGGAATTCTGAGTACGCCATCAAATCGGGCGTCTAATTTTACATAAAAGTCCCTTTGACACCAAATTTCTATCTCATCACCGTTTCAGGCTGCAAATTGTTGAAAAACACCTCTTTTTTCGCATGTTCAAAAATGGAAGGGGTCGTACCGCCCCTCCGTCACGAGATATCAAAAAACGGACCTCGGATTCGTGATCAGGGACAAAAGTTACCCCTTAGGACAAAGTTTCACGCAAATCGAAGAGGGGTCGGGGCAACTTTTCCCGATTTCGTGTGAGTTGGTAGAGAATTACCCTCTTATAATAATTACATTTGGTTTACATAATAAATGGTCAGCTGTGGCTCTTCAGCTTTAGTTTGCTTTTCGTGATTTAAACACTGTTCATTTTCTTAACTTTAAAAGTATATGATTAATCATTTTTGTAACACTAGGTACAATGAGGAAAAAAAAAATATTTAAGAAAACATAACCTAACCTAAAACTAACTTAATCTTACCATAAACTAAACCAATCCTTGAATCAAGGGGTATTCAGATATAGCACATTTTTCCCTGAATTTCAAACATTTCTCTTGAATCTTCTGATCCAACGTTTTTACTTCTGCTAATTCATGAACCTCACTTGATCTTGTCCAGCCAGGAACATTCAAAACCATTTTGAGTACCTTGTTTTGGACACGCTGGAGCTTCAATTTATGAGTTCTAGCGCAACACTCCCAAACAGGTACTGCATACTCAATAACGGGGTAAATTATTTGTTTGTAAACTGCTAGCTTATTTTTCAAAGATAACTTTGATTTTCTGTTAATTAAAGGATACAAACACCTGATGAGAATGCTGCACTTGTTCAATATTTTATCTACATGCTGCCGAAACAATAGTTTCGAGTCAAGTATGAGACCTAAATAGACAACTTCCTTTGACCAGGGTATCGAAACATCATTCATTTTTATCAAAACATCATCCTTTGGGGCAAATCTGGCAGATTTGGAAAGTGGAAAAATGATGGTTTGAGTTTTGGCTGCATTTATGCGAATTTTCCAGTCACCAAAGTATTCGGAAAGAACGTCAAGACCCTTCTGAAGACGGCCAACTAAATATCTGGTTATTTTACCTTTATAAATAACGGCAGTGTCATCAGCAAAAAGTGACAACACACCATTACCAGGAAGAGTAGGCAAATCAGATGTAAAAATATTGTACAGAAGTGGGCCAAGAATACTTCCTTGGGGAACCCCAGCATCAATGTTGAATAATCCAGAAGCAATCCCATTCAGAAAAACCCTGAACGATCTCTCCGAAAGATAGTGCTGGATAATTTTGATAAGATACATTGGAAAACCGTATAAATACAGTTTATGTATCAAACCATCATGCCAAACATTGTCAAAAGCCTTCTCAACATCCAACAAAGCCATAGCAGTTGATTTAGACTCAAGCTTGTTCTGCTTGATGATTTTAGTAACTCTCGTAAGCTGATGAGCAGTATTATGCCCCTTTCGGAAGCCAAACTGCTCATTCAAAATTATATTATTATCGTTGGTAAAATCCAAAAGCCTTGAATAGATGACCTTCTCAAAGAGTTTGGACAGACTACTCAAAAGACTAATGGGACGATAACTTGTTGGCGATGTTGGATCTTTTTGAGGCTTCAAAATTGGTATGACTTTGCCCAGCTTCCAATTGGTAGGGAAGTAACCAAGTTGCAAACATTTATTGAAAATATTGGCTAGATGTTGAAAGAACTGATCACTCTGTTTTTTCAACACCAGATTAAAAATGTTATCAAAGCCAGGAGCTTTCATATTTTTCATTTGTTTTACTGCAACTTTGACTTCCTCACCAGAAACATGGGAATCTGCAGGAAATTCAAAAGTAGAGCTATTAATTGTTGAAATACTATTGGCAACTGATGTTTCTTTACGGCTGGTCATGAAAGCGCCAAGATTATGTGAACTAACAAAATGAAGCCCAAGTGCATTTGCCTTTTCCTCGGATGTAATCAAAGGAGAATCCTCAACAATAAGAGGAGGAATAGGCTTTGGTTTGTTTTTAAGAACTTTTGAAAGTTTCCAAAATGGTTTTGAATAATTCCCAAGCTGGCTTACATGTTTTGAAAATTCTTGATTTCTGATATTGTCAAGTCGGTCTTGTATGATTTTGTTCAAATTGTTCACTGAAATCTTTTTGTCATAGTCCCCAGTCCGTTGATATTGTCTCCTATAAACATTCCTAAGTCTAATCAAGTGTTTAGTATCTACGTCAATACCAGTTACCTTAAAATTAACAGGAACCTCCCGAACGTTGGCAGCCTCTGCTTGGTTGATAGCCTGCTGGATCACCTCCAGCGAACGATCAATATCAGCAGAAGTTTCCGGGTGTTGATCATAGTCGATGTTGCTGTCTACCACTTGCTGAAACTGCTGCCAGTCAACGTTGTGGTAATCTTTCCGGGTTGGTTGCCGCTGCGGAGTAACGGAAGCTCCAACCTCCACAACTACCGGATAGTGATCAGAACTCAACTCTTCAAACACCTCAGGATTAGCCACGTTCTCAGCCATATTGGTAATGAAGAAGTCGATGATTGAGTGATTCCCAGACCGAGCCACCCTCGTTGGACGATCCGGACTCACAACGTTGTAGTATCCGTTTTGCAGATCGTTGTGCAGAATCACTCCGTTCCGATTCCTCCTGCTGTTGCCCCAAACTTCATGCTTCGCGTTGAGGTCACCAGCAATGATGTACTTTGCGCTCCGCCGTGTCAGCTTCTGGATGTCGCTCTTCAATTTTGCTGCTGAACCGTCTCTGGAATTCACCTGACGTGGGCAGTATGCAGCAATGAAGAGTACTGGGCCAATAGGGTGTAATATCAAAATCGATTTTCCAGCACAGCAATTTTTCAGTTCCTTTTGGGGTCCTAAACAACTCCCCAAAGTTTGGGAACGATTGGTTTAGTCCTCACTTTGCGCAAAGCGATTCAATTTTCCATATAAATTTGTATGGGAAAAACCATTTTTTTGGATTTTGATATTTATAAAATCCACGTTTCACGCTGTACTAAAACCGGATTCATATTCGAATGCTCTGGAATGTGCTCTACAACTTTCCCGAAGAGAGTATGGTGCTAGCTTGTCCCTGAAAGAAGATACAGCGTCCTCAAAACTCGTCTAAAACGTGATTTTCGAGCAAAAAACACGTTTTAGACGAGTTTTGAACAAGCTGTATCTTTTTTTAGGGGCAAGCTAGCACCATACTCTCTTCGGGAAAGTTGTAGAGCACATTCCAGAGCATCCGAATATGAATCCGGTTTTAGTACAGCGTAAAACGTGGATTTTATAAATATCAAAATCCAAAAAAATTGTTTTTTCCCATACAAATTTATATGGAAAATTGAATCGCTTTGCGCAAAGTGAGGACTAAACCAATCGTTCCCAAACTTTGGGGAGTTGTTTAGGACCCCAAAAGGAACTGAAAAATGGTTGTGCTCGCTAAATTTGGACAACTTTATTTTTTTCCATACAACCATATTACACCCTACTGGGCCAACCGAAGTGGGAATTTCCACTCCAACGGCCTCGATGATGTCCAGCTTAAAGTGTGGCAGCCGGCGTGGCTTGAGATCACGATGAACAGCGACAAGCACACCTCCTCCTCCAGAGGTGGTCCTGTCGAGCTGCGTCGCGATCTTGTAGTTTTGCAGATAAACTTTTTCACCGGGCTTCAGATGAGTTTCCGTGATGGCAGCTACGTCGATCTCCTTCTCGCGAAGAAAATCCACCAGCTCTAAGTTCTTCCTCCTAATGGAGCAAGCGTTCCAATTCAGCAGCTTGAGGGACCTACGATCCATACTGGATGACGAACGAGGTCAGCACTTCAATCTGCTGGGTCTTGGTTTTGCATCCTCGCAGTGCAGCGGACATCTGTTTGAAAATATTGAGGAGTTCGGTTGAGGTGTAAAGATCGTTACCATTTTCCTCAACTGCTGGTTCTTGGGTTGGTCTTGGCTCCTGGCTGAAGCCCGGTGGTGGCGGTCTCGGCTCCTGGCTGGAACCCGGCCGTGGATGATTCATCTCAGCTCTCTTCCTGGGATCCAACGGCAACGGTGCCAAGTTCGGGACCTGGCGTCGCGGTTGAAGAGGTGGAAAATTTTGCTCCACCAGGGCTGGAGGAGTTCTACGACGCTGAGGCTGATTCTTCGTCGATGCTTGCTGCCGAATTTTCACGAACTCAGCTCTCTTGGGGCACTTTCGGTCGGTTGACGAGTGCTCACCGTTGCAGTTGAGGCATTTCACCAGAGAATCTTGGATGCACTGGGATGTGATGTGCGCATCGGTACCACATTTGGCGCAACGACGCTTTAGGTGGCAGTTCTTACCTCCGTGCCCGAAGCCCAGGCAGTTGAAGCATTGTGTGACGTCACGATGCACTGGTCGGTATCGCTCCCACGACACGATAATGTTGAAAACCGCTCGAATTGCCTTCAGCTCAGGAAGCGTCGTCGATCCCTTAGCCAAATGCAGCAGGTAGAGCTGGTCACGATACTTGATGTCTTTGTTGCGTCGGCTCATTTTGTGCACGGCCAACACATCCAGTTTCAAAACTTTTAGCTCGGCAGCTAATTCCTCCACTGGCATGTCGTACAGACCTCTGACGACGATTTTGAACGGCTTATCCATGACGACATCATGGGTAAAGTACTCCGCCTCGTTTTCGGTCAAGTAATCCTTGACCAGTTGATAGTGCTGCCTGGATTGCACCAGCACCTTAAATCCGTCCTGACACAGACGAATGTTGCCTTGGAATTTCCCAGATTTGATGAGTTCAACCAGCCCCGCTCGAAAGTCGATCGTTGCTGCTGATTGCCGCACATAAAAAGGAGGCAGTTTCTCCTTTCGCTGTTTCACTTCATTCTCCTTTGCTTCCGCTACCTGGTCCTCGTCAGGCAGTCCAGCAAACTTGTTGTTCTTCAAAAGCTGCTCCTCGTGCGATGAAGAGTTCTCCTCCTCCGTCGCAGTACCGTCGCTCTTTTTCGTCTTTTTGCTGTTCGATGTCACTTCCAAAAGCACCTTCCTTTTGGAAATTCCCGGTTTTTGGCCATCAGTTGAGGCCTCAACCTTCCTTTTGGAAATTCCCACTTTTTTGCCTGCTTGAGCCGCAGGTAGGGCAATATTGCCGGCGTTTTGCGCCGGGACGCGACGAGTCATGTTGATTCAGACAACCTTCACCAACGAATGCTCGGATAACAATGAACAATTTGAGGAACAGAAAAAAAAGTTCCTACACTGCGTGTGTTGCACCACTTTTTATTCCACATTCTGCAAAACCACCAACCCCAGCATTCTACCAGCAGCAGTTGGAGCAGTGTGGTCATGGGTGGAGCACAACTGTACAGTGTTGAAATTGTTTTATAACAAAATTCTATTAATGTAGATATATGGACTGCTGCAACAGCAGCAGCAAAGTCAGGAAACCACTTTGACGGCCTATATCTGGTTGTGGCCTTGGATTGAATGAAAAATTAAATAAAATGGAGACATTTTTCTGCATGCAATTGGAAAATACGGGGGAAATTGAGGAGTTCATGCAAAAGCACTAAATGCCAACGACAACAAATTCATACAAATTGTAATAACTTCATTACAATTTTGTCTGAACTACAACGTTTTAGGCTATTTGGTTTTCCACAATTTTTTCATTCTTTTTAAAACAATCTTATTCTTTGTTTTTTTTAAAGAAATAAAATCGACAAAAAAAGTTATATTTGTCTACAAAGAAATATAATAGAAACAAGAACTCTTTCTAAAGAATACTTTTGAATTCTTGATAACATATTCAAGTTCATAAAACATTTTAATTTAATTCTCATGTTGTAATAAGGCCGATGCAAATATTTAAAAAAGTTTTTGTCCCTCGGCCCTGGCCGAGGTCAAGGAGGGGGCAAAAAAATTAAAAAATATAAAAATTTAAATAACAAGCCATAGTCTTCACATTTAAATGAAAAAAGTGTTTTAAAATGCATTTTACACTAGTTCAGTTGTTTTGCAATCATTAGTTTTCAAAAAATCTAAGATCTGCCAAAAACAAAAATTGAATCGAAAAAAAAGATTTTGCATCGAAAATTTTCAAAAAATCTTAAGATTTTTTGATAAACCCAAACATGCTAAAAATGATTTTAAACGCAGAAGAATGTATCTTAATTTGATTTCAGCTGGTTGCACATGAATTTTCATTGAAATTTTGAAGTTTATTGTAAAAATATTTTTTTGCACCCTGATTTTTCGGGCCAATTTTCAAGGGGGGGGGGGGGGGGTGACAAAAACTTTAAAAAATATTTGTACCAGCCTAAAATCGGAAACAGAACATAAAAGATTGAAAATACACAAAAATATTTAGGAAACAAGTTGAAATTATATTTTAATAATGTTAACTACTTTGAAATAAGTTCAACTAGAAAGCACAATGGAATGGAAAATTCCATAAATCCTTAACACCAAATTTCGCGGATTTTTTTCAAAATAACTTCGAAGATTTTGTGTTAAAAGCCTTTTTTGTATTCTATTTTCATAGTAATCTTCATTTAACATTGAATTTTCTTCACCTATTTTTGACGTGATACTACTAAAAAATCTCTACCTTTTTTGTTCTTTTCAAAAACATAAGGTTGTTCTTAACATGGAACTATCCACTTTATGAAGCTTAAAAGTTTTCGCTTGTTTGCTTTTTTATCTCTTTTTTATTATTGAATTTAAGACCAATACAAGTTTTTACTGACTTCCCGAAATGAATAATACACATGAATTAAATTCGACATTTTCCAAAACTTTTGAAGCATTAAAAAAACCAACTCGTCTTCTAAATATTATGCACAAAGCTCCTAAAAAAAATCAGAAAACAAGAAGAAATTTTAGAAAAAGATATAGGGGTAATTCTCTACCAACTCACACGAAATCGGGAAAAGTTGCCCCGACCCCTCTTCGATTTGCGTGAAACTTTGTCCTAAGGGGTAACTTTTGTCCCTGATCACGAATCCGAGGTCCGTTTTTTGATATCTCGTGACGGAGGGGCAGTACGACCCCTTCCATTTTTGAACAAGCAAAAAAAGAGGTGTTTTTCAATAATTTGCAGCCTGAAATGGTGATGAGATAGAAATTTGGTGTCAAAAGGACTTTTATGTAAAATTAGACGCCCGATTTGATGGCGTACTCAGAATTCCGAAAAAAACGTATTTTTCATCGAAAAAAAACACTTAAAAAGTTTTAAAAATTCTCCCATTTTCCGTTACTTGACTGCAAAAAATTTTGGAACATGTTATTTTATGGGAAATTTCATGTACTTTTCGAATCTACATTGACCCAGAAGGGTCATTTTTTCATTTAGAACAAAATTTTTCATTTTAAAATTTTGTGTTTTTTCTATTTTTGCAGGGAAATTTTTTAGAGTGTAACAATGTTCTACAAAGTTGTAGAGCAGACAATTACAAAAATTTTGATATATAGACATAAGGGGTTTGCTTATAAACAACACGAGTAATCGCGATTTTACGAAAAAAAAGTTTTGAAAAGTTACTTTTTACGTTTCTCTTAGTTTCGTCGTCCGTGTCTGTCGCGGGTGACCATGAACGGCCATGATCGATGACGACCAACTTTTTCAAAACTTTTTTCGTAAAATCGCGATTACTCGTTATGTTTATAAGCAAACGCCTTATGTCTATATATCAACATTTTTGTAATTTTCTGTTCTACAACTTTTAAGAACATTGTTATACTCTAAAAAATTTCCCTGCAAAGTTCGAGAAAACACGAAATTTTAAAATGAAAATTTTTGTTCTAAATGAAAAAATGACCCTTCTGGGTCAATGTAGATTCGAAAAGTACATTAAATTTCCCATAAAATGACATGTTCCAAAAATTTTTACAGTCGAGTAACGGAAAATGAGAGGATTTTTAAAACTTTTTTAGTGTATTTTCCGATGAAAAATACGTTTTTTTGGAATTCTGAGTACGCCATCAAATCGGGCGTCTAATTTTACGTAAAAGTCCCTTTGACACCAAATTTCATTCTCATCACCGTTTCAGGCTGCAAATTATTGAAAAACACCACTTTTTTCGCATGTTAAAAAATGGAAGGGGTCGTACCGCCCCTCCGTCACGAGATATCAAAAAACGGACCTCGGATTCGTGATAAGGGACAAAAGTTACCCTTCAGGACAAAGTTTAACGCAAATCGAATGTCCATTTAATTTTCCACACAAAAATTCAAAAATCTGTATCTTTTGAAAGTATTTTTTGATTGATTAGGAGTCTTCGACAAAGTTCTAGGTATGGATAAGGACTACACTGAAAAAATATGACACATAGTAAAATTTTTTTTGATGAATTTTAATTGCACTTTTTGTCACTAAAACTTGATTTGCAAAACAAAATATTATTTATATTTTTTTCAATTTCTGATATGTTTTAAGGGACATAAAATGCCAACTTTTCAGAAATTTCCAGGTTGTGCAAAAAATCTTTGCCCGAGTTATGATTGTTTGAACCAACACAGATTTTTTCAAAAAATCGATACATTGATCGCGAATGTTTTCCAAATTCATTTTTCGATGTTAAATCGAATTTGCAATCAAACAGTACTGCGGTGAAATTTTGAAAAAGTGTACCGTTTTTAAATTTAATCCATTTTTAGGTAACTTTTTTTTAACAGTCGCAGTTTTTCATTTTTCAAACTAGTGCACATGTTTTCCTACCTTTGAAAAAATATTACTTAAAAGCTGAGAAAAATCTCAAAAGAGCAATTCCTGCTCAAATCACGATTTTTTATAGTGCTTTTGTACCCGAGTCTCTCCGATTACAATGAAACTTTGTAGACATGTTATCCTAGGCCTATATGAGCCATTTTTGTGTATATGGAGCCAACAGTACTCGAAAATAACATTTGAGAAGGGCGTAAGGTTTTTAAATATTTTTGTATTTTGCAATTTAAAAAATACTGTATCTCGAAGCCGTTGCATCGTATCAAAAAGTGGTCAAAGACAAACTTGTAGGAAATTGGACGGGCTTTCTGAAAAAAATACACTGAAACAAAAATACACGCCACTTCTATGACATTTTTTGATTTTTAAGTTTAAAAGTTAAATTTCAGGTTGATGTCACGATTTTTTTTTGCTCAAAATTTTTGAGGAAATAGCCTAAAATGTGACAAAAATACTCACGAAAAATGCAAAAATATTTACTAAAACTGTTTTTTTTGAAAAGTGGTCTAAACGTCAAAAAACAGTTTTTTCGTCATTTTTATTTTTAAAACCGCTGTATCTTCCCAAGGATTGGACTTAGGACAATGGTCAATATGGAGACTTTTATGTAAAATTGTCTGGGGAATCGACTCCCACTATCGGTTTTTGACAATTTTGACGTTTAGACCACCCAAACAACCCACCATTTTCTAAAATTGATACCTCAGCTACTAACGGTCCGATTATCAATGTTAAAATATGAAACTTTTGTGAAATTTTCCGATATCTTTGAAAAATTAATTTTCAAAATTTTTAAATCAAGACTTACATTTCAAAAGGGCCAAACGTTCAATATTACACCATATGAGATTTTTTTTCTCTCAGCTATTTTTAACACCAAATTGGGAATTAATGTTCACTGAAAATATAAAAAAATAATATTTGAGCCGTACAGTAGAACTGTCATAATCTGTGAAAGCAAACTTAAAAAACCAATATATTAAAATTTCATTTATTTTACTGAAATATTATAACGTTTTGGTCTTTTTGGGGCCCATCCATTAACTCCGTAAATCCTTTCTTTTAGGAAAATCTTCCATTTGCAAACCAGTGATTTGTAATGAATATTTTTTTCTATCAGCGGAAACGAAACAAATATCTATTTTCTGCTTAACTCAAAAAATCTAAAAAATTCTAGTAGATATTCCTTATAGCAAGCTGCACAATGTTCCACCAAGAATGCAAACAACATCTATCCCCACGATCCATCGTTTAATCTTCGGATCTTTTATTCCCAATTTCACAGCAGGATGCTTCCGCACACCACCAGCACATGTGCATCGTTTCGCGAAAGTGTTTTTTTTTGTTGCTTCCTTCCCGTGCGGTGACTTCCGGCGGTCGCGCGCGAAATTTTGGCTCCCAAAAGTCGAGCTGTTCGATCTCCCCCCAGAAGAAGACACCGGGGCTTCCACCCGTCATTTTGTGTGTTTGGATTTTTAATATAAGCCACACACGACGACGCTGTAGCAAGTGCCGAGGCGCTCACATTATTTATGATTTTCATAGTGCGATTATTTCGAGTTTTTTTCTCGTGTTTTTTTTTTTTTGCCCGCTGATACCAAATTGATAACGGATGAAATTTCGTTCGCTGTGCACCATCATCAAACGCTAGGATGCACACGGGTAGGCCACGTGGTGCTGGGGAATATGTTGAAAGCTTCCCGCGTGTGTGCTGCAATATTAAATGCATGAAATATAAAAATAATAAATGCACTGAATATATGAGAAATTCTGGCTGCATCACGCTTATGCTTACGAGATTGCTGCTGCTGAACAACGAACAGAAGCATCGCTCACAATGCATACGAGAGGAGCATTGGGGATGCATATTTTTTCGTTTATTTTGGAAACGACGTGCTCTGTTCTGCTTTTAAAGTCAAGCTTTCTTTTGTGAAACTGCTTTTTTTGGAATTTTGGTTTTGCATACACAATTTAAACCAAGTCCTTCTAGAAATTTCCACTCTCTAAGCTAAATCTTCTATTATCGTCGTGTCAAACACTCGTGCAAGATTTAATTAGAGCGATAACACTCTCCTCGCTGCAGTCAACCTCTTCACTCGGAAAACCCGTCCGCGCGAAAAGCACTTAACCTCCTCGTCCTGTGAAGACTGACACCGCGCGGCCATCAAAAGTGACGAACCCCTCCTCAATATTCTTTGATCTATCGATACTCGCGTACTCCAGCACGAACGTTGCAGCACCTGATATCCAAGCAACCTTTGCGACATCACCGACGCCTCTTCAAGAGCCCCCCGTTGACAAGCGACACCAAAGTGAGAGGAATCCCTTCCACTCGGCCTACTTCGTCACCCCCATTCGACTTGTTCAGCATTGTTCAGATTCTTTAATCCCCTCCAACCCAGAAAGGGAAGGTCAGTGATGGCGGTGTGGAAGGGGGGGGGGGCGAGGTCCAATCACCAAAATCTGTGGGGCCAATCCTTTTTCATATGCAAATTTCGGTGCTGAGCAATTCTCTACGAAATCGGTCTTTTTTCTTCAATTTTAATTTTTGTATTTTTTAATCCGGCTGAAACTTTTTTGGTGCCTTCGGTATGCCCAAAGAAGCCATTTTGCATCATTAGTTTGTCCATATAATTTTCCATACAAATTCGGCAGCTGTCCATACAAAAATGATGTATGAAAATTCAAAAATCTGTATCTTTTGAAGGAATTTTTTGATCGATTTGGTGTCTTCGGCAAAGTTGTAGGTATGGATACGGACTACACTGGAAAAAATAATACACGGTAAAAAAAAAATTGGTGATTTTTTTATTTAACTTTTTATCACTAAAACTTGATTTACAAAAAAACACTATTTTTATTTTTTTTTATTTTTTGATATGTTTTAGAAGACATAAAATTCCAACTTTTCAGAAATTTCCAGGTTGTGCAAAAAATCACTGACCGAGTTATGAATTTTTTAATCAATACTGATTTTTTCAAAAAATCGAAATTTTGGTCGTAAAAATTTTTCAACTTCATTTTTCGATGTAAAATCAAATTTGCAATCAAAAAGTACTTTACTAAAATTTTGATAAAGTGCACCGTTTTCAAGTTATAGCCATATTTAAGTGACTTTTTTGAAAATAGTCGCAGTTTTTCATTTTTTTAAATTAGTGCACATGTTTGCCCAGTTTTGAAAAAAATATTTTTGAAAAGCTGAGAAAATTCTCTATATTTTGCTTATTCGGACTATGTTGATACGACCTTTAGTTGCTGAGATATTGCAATGCAAAGGTTTAAAAACAGGAAAATTGATGTTTTCTAAGTTTCACCCAAACAACCCACCATTTTCTATCGTCAATTTCTCAGCAACTAATGGTCCGATTTTCAATGTTAATATATGAAACAATTGTGAAATTTTCCGATCTTTTCGAAAAAAATATTTTTGGAATTTTCAAATCAAGACAAACATTTTAAAAGGGCGTAATATTGAATGTTTGGCCTTTGTGAAATGTTAGTCTTGATTTGAAAATTCCAAAAATATTTTTTTCGAAGAGATCGGAAAATTTCACAAATGTTTCATTTATTAACATTGAAAATCGGACCATTAGTTGCTGAGATATTGACGATAGAAAATGGTGGGTTGTTTGGGTGAAACTTAGAAAACATCAATTTTCCTGTTTTTAAACCTTTGCATTGCAATATCTCAGCAACTAAAGGTCGTATCAACAAAGTCCAAATAAGCAAAATATAGAGAATTTTCTCAGCTTTTCAAAAATATTTTTTTCAAAACTGGGCAAACATGTGCACTAATTTAAAAAAATGAAAAACTGCGACTATTTTCAAAAAAGTCACTTAAATATGGCTATAACTTGAAAACGGTGCACTTTATCAAAATTTCTGTAAAGTACTTTTTGATTGCAAATTTGATTTTACATCGAAAAATGAAGTTGAAAAATTTTTACGACCAAAATTTCGATTTTTTGAAAAAATCAGTATTGATTAAAAAATTCATAACTCGGTCAGTGATTTTTTGCACAACCTGGAAATTTCTGAAAAGTTGGCATTTTATGCCTTCTAAAACATATCAAAAAATAAAAAAAATTAAAAATAGTGTTTTTTTGTAAATCAAGTTTTAGTGATAAAAAGTTAAATAAAAAAATCACCAAATTTTTTTTACCGTGTATTATTTTTTTCCAGTGTAGTCCGTATCCATACCTAGAACTTTGCCGAAGACACCAAATCGATCAAAAAATTCCTTCAAAAGATACAGATTTTTGAATTTTCATACATCATTTTTGTATGGACAGCTGCCGAATTTGTATGGAAAATTATATGGACAAACTAATGATGCAAAATGGCTTCTTTGGGCATACCGAAGGCACCAAAAAAGTTTCAGTCGGATTAAAAAATACAAAAAAAATCGAATGACCGAAATCCTAGAGAACTGCTCTGCTGTCTCCGCCTCGTTGCCGTTGCCGAGAGGACGCCCGGAAGGACTCCGAATCATGGCCTGCTTCGGTTAAAAGGATTTTCCCATCAGAATTTTATGACGGCGCATGCAAATGTCGTATTACTACACACTAATGCTGAAAGCCGAAACTAACACCTTCATTATGTCAATAAGTTTGGATTTGCCCGGGGGGCCTTCCGGGAAAGAGGGGCTTGTTCCGACAGGTTTGTGGTGGGAGTGGAAGCAAGGTGAGGTGCCCAGGTCAGGACGCTTTTATGCGTGAGTGAGTTGCGTTATAACTTCTGGGTACGGTTCGATCAAGATGACATTTGCTGGCACGGTGGGATTGTGGAGAGATTCTTGCAGGTCAAAATTGTATTGAAATTTTTAACAAAATATAAAATTAATCTGAAGACTACCATTTTTTGGCAAAATGATTTATGCACCAATTTTTGATTTTGATTTTTGAAGTAAACAAGCAATTAAAAGCAATTCTTAAAAAAATAAAATAAATAAAAACTTTTCCAGAATAAATAAAAACAAGTATTTGATTACAAAGCAAGTATAAGTGTGAAGATGACAAATAGTGAGATAGTGGGAAAATGATTCTTATGACCATACGAAAATTATAGGGTAGTTTAGACAATTTAGATTTTTGGGTCTTATGTATATTTTAAAAATCTCAAATTTAATTGATTTCTAATATATGTTTAGCAAATTTTTAGTCTGAAATACTAAAATTTTTACAAAATAACGTACTGGTTTCGACGAATTTATTTTAAAAAATATTAAATTTTGCATTTTCCAATGGACTTATCATTCAAATGTTAAAATTCTGGCTTATAATTTCCATTTTTAATATTTTTTGTTTTGCCTCCCAAGGAGATCGACCTCGGCCAGAGTCGAGGGACAAAAAGTTTGAAAAATATTTGCATCTCCACTGATTTCCGTTGGAAGTTGAACTACACTTAACGTGAAGACTTCCATCATTGTGATGATTTTTCGTTCAAAGATATAAATTTTGCGTCGCTTTCAATATTTCGACAAAATTCCTTCAACAAGTTGTGTGCCCTACACATGCTGATTCCTTTTGGTAACGAGTATCCCATTCCTTGTAAAGTTATGGAAATCGTCATTAATCAATGATTGTCAACTAGGGCGTCAATGACTGTGCCACAAAATTATATAAATTTAGAAGCACATTTGATTTAGATCAAAAATTCTTTCAGTGGCTTCAAGAAGGCAACAACCGACACATGCTGATTCCTTTTGGTGCTGAAATTCGTTAAATAGAATTTAATACAGAATATTTTATAGTGATGATCAATTTTCTTCGAAAATGATCTACAGCTTCACCTTAAAATCTATACAAAATATACCGTCGGTTAAGACTAATAAGGAACCATCCACAAACCCCGTGGATACTTTTTTGAAATCTCAGACCTCCCTCCTTCCCTCCTCGTGGACAATTGCCTAACCCCCCCCCCCCCCCCCTAAGATGTCCACGTGGTTTATGGATGGTCCCTGAGGCAAATTTTGAAAAATGTAATATTTTCAAAAACAATTTGTGAAATTTTAAGTATGTCATTAGAATGCAAATGGAAAAAGCAAATGCGTAATTTCGATGATAAAAACGGGGTTTCAATAAAAAAAATAATGCGCTTTATACAAAAAATTGTAAAACAATGATAATTTTTACAAAATTGTACGTCTTTGATACAAATTAATATTTACAAACTATAAAAATTTGTGTATTTTCGATAATGCAAATGCAATCAGCTTAGAACACCATACGCGGAGCCCGTGCTGTATCAAGAAGGTTGTTCATTTTCGATAACTATACGGTATTTTGTGCAGATGATAATGATTAAGTATCATTATATACATTGTATCTTGATTGAGTAATTGCTAACAAACTTGCTAGTTTTCTATACAGTCTAGACTCGATTATTCGAAAGTTTGTTTGGGACTAACAATAGATTCCATTTTTGTCAAATTTTAAAGGCCCGGGATAGTTCAGTCTGGACTGTATAGAAATTTTCTTATTGATATAAATGTATTTTGAAACATTTGGAATTTTATTTCAAAATCATCTAATTAATATGTAGAATGAATGGAATTTCAATTTTAATTACAAAATTGCAATGCAATTAAAATAAAGTGAAAAGACAATATTAAATAGAATTATACAATTAATTTTGAAGAATTAAAAATATCATGCATTGCTTTTCAGTTTTCTTTCCAGCTATGCTGTTAACAGAAGTCTTAAGGTTTACTTCAGTTGACAAAAATTAGTAGAAAACAATTTCCCCTTAGCTACAGTAACCGTCGCTAATCAAGTGGAAAAACTTTGTCCACCCAACATCTGCCCTGCCCCCGCTGCAACAGTTACAAATTTACGGTACCGTAAACCGGGGTGACTTTGATAGGATTTCAATTTGTTTTTAGAATATTTTCCAACAGGTAAGGTTTTTCTCAAGATTATTATTTTTAAAACATGTACTGGGGTAGGCCACACAAAGTCCATGCACTATTTTGGAAAAAAAGTTTTTTCAATAGTGTTTAGAAAAATAGTTACATTAAAAATTCTTGGTTTTAATTCCGGGGTGACTTTGATAGTCATAGTTTTTCTTGTTAAAATCATATTTAAGATGTTCAAACTTTATTTGTACGTTAAATGTACCATCACTAAAGTAGCTGATATAGTTTGCAAGAAAAAAAATCAATGTTTATATTAAGTTAACTAAGTTTATAAGCTTTTTAACAAAATACATATAAATTTTAGGTAAAATTGTTAAAAAGTCGGAATTTTGCCTGAAATTTGTTAAAAATAGTTTTGTTTATAAAATTATCGATTTATATTGCATTTTATACTGAATTCGAAACACGAATCACAAGTTTTCACATTTTACATGAAATTTGTTCAACTGAATTTGCCTATAAATTTGGAATTTTTTTTTAATTGTGTTTCACAAACACATATTATTTATTATTTACAAACTTATTTAACCTTCTCCTAGTGGAAAATTGTTCAAAGAATCCAAAAATGCATTCCGTTTTCCGATTAAAAATCATGTTCATTGAGAAAATCATGACACTTTGAGAAGTTCAAAATAATGACTTTCATCCACATTTTCTTAACTATAGTTAACTAACTTTATAAACTTTTCAAAAATTTATGAAAAGTTCTTCATGAGGTACTTTGAACACTTCTCTACCACGGTCAGTATGTTTCTGAACCATTCCTTACGTATTTTAATTGTACTCTTCATTTTGCGGAAAAATCGCAAACCTATCAAAGTCACCCCGGCTATCAAAGTCACCCCGTTTTACGGTAACAATTTATTCAATCTCCGCTCGTTTCAAACTCCACATACTTGCATGCTCCCTTCAAAGTATCACTTTTCCCGTCGATTACACTTTTGCCAACGCCAACTACGACGACGACGGCGACGTCTTCTTCGCACTTTCCTCCTCGCACAAAAACTTTCCAAAACCATCAAGTGAGTTAATATAAAATAGTTAAAGAATTCCAGCCAACTTGGCCCGAAAAGTTTGTCCACTGTGGCTGGAGCAAGCCAGGCTAGAACCGGTGCCGGCCACTCGCTCCTGCAGGAACTTCTTGGCCGGTTTCACCGCACCTGAAGTGAGCCGAGCTACTCCAGTGCAATGATGCCGATGCCGATATCCTGATGATGGGAAAGTTGCGAAAGCCATGCATGCCGATACTCTGTACTTTATCAAACTCTCGAAATCAAATATCAAAGGACTTTGGACGAGAGAGGTGTGAGGGAAGTTTGTGTGCGGTGATGCGTTTTATCCGTGCTTAAGCACAGTTGGGTGGTGCTAGTTTGGGATTTTGTTAAATTAACGCCTGAATGTTTAAAAACGACATTCAAGCCTAAAGTTTATGCAACTCAATGTCAGCCAATTTGACGGTACGCCTAGAAGCAGCTAAGTATTCAAAGTGGACAACCGGAGAGCATCTCTCGACTTCGAAGACTCATGGCATCATAATTTGCATATGTTTCACCAGATAAATCGCTGCTTCTCGCTGCTCGGAGATTCTCCGACATTCCATAATCCGGTCGTCGAGAGTCGTTGCGTGTGTGGCTTCTGTGTGCGGATACGAACGTATGAATATTAAAATGGTTCAATTTAACCTCAATAACTTTTCAGCACAAGTCTCCTCCGTTCCTTGATGGCCGGCCAAGCCGAAGCTATCTATTTTATACCTCACCCCTTTCCTCAATCGTTACCTGAGGACCCTGTTAAGTGTGCGGAAAATCTCCAACAAACTCCCAGATCAATTCAGTGTTTGCTCGCTGCCTAAAGACAAGAGGGAGAATATTAAGTGATTATGGCGTCACATTTCAGAGGGAGATAGAATGAAAAGATGAGCCTGACTCCCGGCTTCCTTCCCACACGCTCACTTGTAGAATTATCAGAAATGAGTGAAGCCTGAAGAGCACGGAATACACGCAGCAGAATTCGGCTAAGCTGGGAAAAAGCACTTAGGAGTCCGTTGGGGCGTTTAGTTGGGAAAATGTAGCATTTTTTTATTATTCAAAATGCTTTACTCAAGTAAATACCAAAACATGCATTCTCAAATGGTAATAAATCAAATCGTTGAAATTGTTAACAAATGTCCATGCTAAAAATCTTCTTTTTTGTAATTTTTAATTATAGTTATAGCACATTATTTAGTTCTAAAATTAAGTTATAAGTAGCTAATAAGTGAAAAGAACTTATCAAGCATATTATTCTTAAATCTTAAACTCGAAGTAATTTGTTTAAATTAAAACTTAAGAGAATTAATTTTCACAAAAAAATTGATTGTCCGATTCAGAACTAATTTCAACTAAACAAATTTAAGAACATTCGTCAACAACGTTTAAAATACCTTTCTCATATTTTTTCCAAAAAAATCTTGCAAATTGTGAAACATTGCATCTTTTTATGGATTTTATACATTTTGTATTGATTCAATAAAATCTGTTTTTTTTTTTATAAACTAAGTATTACTTTTTGAATTTTCTTTTAATTAATCTTTAACAAAACTTTTGTAACGCCTCAGTTTGTTTTTTCTTGTTTTTTTTTTGACAATTGATAATGTTGCAAAATTTCAAATGAACTTGAGATAAAAAAAACATAAACAAAATGATCAAAAACTGGAGAAAGCTTGAATATTCTTAAAACCATCTTCAAACCAGAGAGAATCCTAATGAAAAATGTTGACTAGAGGATTTGATATTAGTAACAAAAAAATATTATAATTTATAACCATGATTAACATTATTATGAAGACAATGTGTTTAAACGATTATAGTTTTTTGAAAACATTAATTTCTAAATTCCATACAAAAAAGATTTTGTTTAGAAAACTTTTCGTTACATTGTACATAAATTTCACAAAATATTTTGAAATAAGCTGAGTAATTCTCTGAGACTTCAAAAAACGATAATGACCTGATTTTTTTTAATTGGTAAAGCAAAAAAAACTATTAAAATATTCATAAATCGTTATACTGAGAACGGAATATCCGATCGATTTGTTGTCTTCGGCAAAGTTATATGTAGGTATTGCTTAGGACTTCCCAGAAAAAAAATTATTGCACTCTTAAAAAATAATTGAAATTTAATATTGTATATTTTTTTTACCTTCCACAGGAAACAAAATGCTTAAAATTACATTTTTTCAATTCCGTCGTGAAAATTCCAACTTTTAATCCGACTGAAACTTTTTTGGTACCTTCGGTATGCACGAAGAAGACATTTTGCAACATTAGTTTGTCCATAGAATTTTCCATACAAATTTGGCGGCTGTCCATACAAAAATGATGTATGAAAATTCAAAAATCTGTATCTTTTGAAGGAATTTTTTGATCGATTTGGTGTCTTCGGCAAAGTTGTAGGTATGGATACGGACTAATACACGGTAAAAAAATTTTGGTGATTTCATAATTTAACTTTTTATCACTAAAACTTGATTTGCAAAAAAACACTATTTTTATTTTTTTTTATTTTTTGATATGTTTTAGAGGACATAAAATGCCAACTTTTCTGAAATTTCCAGGTTGTGCACAAAATCATTGACCGAGTTATGAATTTTTTAATCAATACTGATTTTTTCAAAAAATCGAAATTTTGGTCGCAAAAATTTTTCAACTTCATTTTTCGATGTAAAATCAAATTTGCAATCAAAAAGTACTTTAGTAAAATTTTGATAAAGTGCACCGTTTTCAAGTTAAATCCATATTAAGGTGATTTTTTTGAAAATAGTCGAAGTTTTTAATTTTTTAAATTAGTGCACATGATTGCCCACTTATGAAAAAAATAATTTTGAAAAGTTGAGAAAATTCTCTATATTTTGCTTTTTCGGACTTTGTTGATACAACCCATGGTTGCTGAGATATTGCCATGCAAAGGTTAAAAAAAGGGCTTAATATTGAATGTTTGGCCCTTTTGAAATGTTAGTCTTGATTTGAAAATTTTGAAAATAATGTTTTCGAAAAGATCGGAAAATTTCACAAAAGTTTCAAATATTAACATTGAAAATCGGACCATTAGTTGCTGAGATATCGACATTAGAAAATGGTGGGTTGTGGGGTTGTTGGGTGAGACTTAGAAAACATCAATTTTCTTGTTTTTTAACCTTTGCATGGCAATATCTCAGCAACTATGGGTTGTATCAACAAAGTCCGAAAAAGCAAAATATAGAGAATTTTCTCAACTTTTCAAAAATATTTTTTTCAAAAGTGGGCAAACAAGTGCACTAATTTAAAAAAAAGAAAAACTGCGACTATTTTCAAAAAAGTCACCTCTATATGGATTTAACTTGAAAACGGTGCACTTTATCAAAATTTCACTAAAGTACTTTTTGATTGCAAATTTGATTTTACATCGAAAAATGAAGTTGAAAAATTTTTACGACCAAAATTTCGATTTTTTGAAAAAATCATTATTGATTAAAAAAATTCATAACTCGGTCAATGATTTTTTGCACAACCTGGAAATTTCTGAAAAGTTGGCATTTTATGTCCTTTAAAACATATCAAAAAATTAAAAAATTAAAAATAGTGTTTTTTGCAAATTAAGTTTTAGTGACAAAAAGTGAAATTAAAAATCACCAAAAATTTTTTTACCGTGTATCATTTTTTTCAGTGTAGTCTATATCCATACCTACAACTTTGCCCAAGACACCAAATCGATCAGAAAATTCCATCAAAAGATACAGATTTTTGAATTTTCACATATCATTTTTGTATGGACAGCTGCCAAATTTGTTTGGAAAATTATATGGACAAACTAATGATGCAAAATGGCTTCTTTGGGCATACCGAAGGCACCAAAAAAGTTTCAGCCGGATTAAAAAATACAAAAATTAAAATTAAAGAAAAAAGACCAATTCCGTAGAGAACTGCTCAATAATAGCGTTAAACAGTTTCGTTTTAAAAATTACAGTTTATTAAATATCAAAAATTTAAAATAAAAAATCTTGAGGGCATTCCAAGCACCATTTGAAAATTTGAACTCTCAAGTGCCAGCTCGGCTGAGCCGAGATTGAGCCCCGGTCGATGACGGCTTCTTCGAGTGAGTCCCAGTCCCAGTGACAACCCAAAAGGTAAACCTCCTATATCTGGCCAGTCATCTCCCCTTCGGACGAATGACATCGACGACGAGGACGATGATGACCTTCTCTTGCTGCTGCTGCTGCTGCAAGCCATCTAATCTCGAGACCAAAAGTCTAGATAACACATTCCGGTCCCGAAGCATAAATCCAGGGGCTGATGACGACAAAAGGGACACACACACGAGGTTAGGTTAGTAGTAGTAAAAATTTAATTTATCACCAAATCAAGCATCAAATTACGCTGCTGACAAATTGTTATGCTTGTCATAATTCACATGTCTCATCCCAGCTTCAGTGTTGTGTGTATTGTCTTGCTCTGCTGCTGCTGCTTGCTGGTCAACTCCAGGGGAAAAAGTGTCTGGTCAGAACTTTGAGCACAGACCAAGTGAAACGCGTACTTAGATTTTATGTCCGGCATGATGAGGAAGAGAGCGGTTCCGGAACTCCAACCCTCGCTCAGTCTCTAATACTAATTAATGAAGCACTTTGGCTCGTAAAGCACTGCTTAGTTATTGTTATGAGTGTTTTGTATGACCGCTCGGAACACCACCACCCTTCAAATCTCGTTGATTTTCCTCTTTTATTTCCCATTTTTCCCCTCCTCGGCTGGAAGAGAATGCTCAACGATGCGTTTCATTACGCCTCAATCGTCTTGGCAAATAAATTGTCCGATTTTCCCACGACGACGACGGCGAAGAAATCGGGCTGGACCTGACTTTATTAGGCGCGTCTCATGAATTAATTTCTTTTGGGAGTTTTATGCGCGTTAATTGATGGCCTCAAGGAGAAATTAAGGGGAGTTGGTCACTTTGAGTTGTGGCAATCGTATTCGGGAGAAATTGATTTGTTTCTTGAGATTTGTGGGTTTTCAGATCAAAATCAATCAAATCATATTTTGTAAACCTTAAAACTTAAATGAAAATATTGCGGTGAGCAAAACATACAAAATTTTAAATTGACTAATAAGCTTTCCGGAAGTAACGTAACCCGATCAAACGGAGATCATTTAAAAAAAAACAAGTTCTGTAAAAATATCTAATTTTGATATCAGAAAGTCATGATCATCGATAAAGAGAAAAAAAAATAATTACATCCCCAACACTTAGACTAAAAATTTTCATTGAATAGTTCTTATGAGAGAATATTATAATAACAACTGAGAGTGTGGAATATGGAAAATTATTCAATCATTGATCGCGCTATTCATGTAATATTTCAAAATTCGAAAAATCATAATTTAAATTGTAATTATTTTTTATTGATGAATTTTACTTTCATAATGGGAAAATTTGGACCAATTTCGTCAAGGACATTATTTTGACCATGAAATGTAGACTAAATACCATTTTTTCTAAGTGGAAAATTTGAAAGTTGGTTATGTTCTCTAGAAAATCAACCATTTGTTCGAAAACTATCTAATTGTCCAAAACCCAACTTGCCATTTTTTTTTTCAATTTTTTCTTAATATGACCAGAACTATGGGAAAATTTTGTCTAGGACATAATTTTAGCAATGAAATGTGGTCTTTGTACCAAAACTATTTTTATAATTGAAAAATGTGAAGGTTGTTATTGATATTGTAATATTCGTTTGATCAATAATTTAAAAAAAAATCCAAAAGTTTGATCAAAAATAATGTGCATAACGAAATATGTATTGTTCATTTAAATATTTTGTCTGGTCTCTGTTGAATTTTACATTTTTTAAAATTTTGAACAAAATTAGTTAGTAGTCAGCCAATGTTTAGCATTTAAAAAAAAGTATTTTCATGTTTAATGTGAAATATTAATTTTTTTACAAACTTTCACTCTTCTGTTTTGAAAATCTAGACTAAATATTTCATTGCTTGCTACTCAAATTGTAAAATTCGAAAATTGGAGTTATTATTAATACGATACATTGTAAAAAAAATTACTGCAATTAATTTAGATTTAAGACATTGGGTTGGTGAGAATCTATGCAAATTTTGCATCGTTAATGAATCATTAACTTTAAAAATATTTGCAGCGGCCTAAATTACTTTTTAAACCGCTTTCCAAGCCAAAATGAATTTCGCTTAAATATTTTTTTTTATAAGGTCGACATTGTCGAATTCTTGTTAAACAAAAGCTTTTTTAAATTTTATGATACAAAGTTAGTTACAACAATTTCAAATGATGTGATGGACTATTTAAAAAAAAACATGAAAATATAAAAATACAAACTAAAAATATTGTTATTCAGAGAAAAATAAGATCATGTCCACAAAGCTGATAATTGTTGTTTACCAAAAATTTGAAAATGGCTTTGAGCTAAAAAATTATCTTTTATTCTAAATGTAACAAAAAATTCAGACTGCTTTCGTGCCTGTGAAAAACCCAAGATAAAGGCTCCCTAAAGAACCATTTTAAATAAAATATTGAAAAAAAAATTAAAACTCAATTTGAATAAACTTTTTATGAAATTCTGATTTATTTGTTGAAATCCATTTGAATTGATCAATTTACTTTTGAGCAACTCTCTACGAAATCGGCTGATTTCGACCATTTTTATTTTTAGTATTTTTTGAATTGACTTAAACTTTGTGGGGGCCTTCCCTATGACCAAATAAGCTATTTTGCGTCATTGGTTCACCCATACAAGTTTCCATACAATTTTGGCTGCTGTCCATACAAAAATGGTATGTAAATAAAATGTAGATATTGTTGAGGACTTTTGAGAAAAAAAATAGGCACACGGAAAAAAAATTGCAGATTTTTTTATCAACTTTTTTTTTCACTAAAACTCAATTTCCCAAAATACGTATTTTTTGAATTTCGAGATTTTTTGATATGTTTTAGGGGACAAAAATCCGCAAAATGCCGCCTAGTTATGAATTTTTGAAAAAATAGTGATTTTTGGAAAAAATCGAAGTTTCATGCAAAAACAAATTTGACATTATTTTTTAATGCAAAATTGAATTTGCAATAGAAAAGTACTTTACAGATTTTTTGATAAAGGGTTCCGTTTCAAGATATAGCCACCGAAAGCTTGATTTTAGCGAAATATTTGCAGTTTTTCAATTTTGAAAAATAGTGACCATAAGTGACCATTTCTGAAAATATTTTTTTTAGAAGTTCAGAAAATTTGCTATAAAATTGTCTAAGAGACATTGAAGATTGGACCTCGGGTTGCTGAGATAGAGCCGCTTTAAGAAAAAGAAACACGAAAATTGAAGTTTTCTAAATCTCACCAAAATAACCCACCATATTCTAATGACGATATCTCAGCAACTAATGGTCCGATTATCAATGTTAACACATGAAACATTCGTGAAATTTTCCGATCTTTTAAAAAAAAAATATTTTGAAATTGATAATTTCATTTTTTTTAAATCAAGACTTACATTTTAAAATTGCCAAACATTGAATATTACGCCCACTATTTTTTCAAAATTCATTTTTCAACAAATACAAATAAAATCCATTTCCGGTTTTGGTAGAGAATTGCTCTTTTGCAAAACCTTTAAAGCTCCTGCGAAAAATGATGAACTTGTCTTATTTTAAATTCTGCACAGTCCTTCTCAAACTCCCAGTCACAAACCGGAAACTGTAAAACAAGGTACGAAAGCATCCACCCAACATTCCGGAACCAACTCCCACCGGCAGCTAATTCAAGGCAAAAACACGTGTGTATATGTGCTTGTGTGTGGCCCCAACCTGCTAGAAGATAAAACGTGAATATTTGATTGCGAGAAATTTGAAATTCTTTTTGTGCGCTCCCCCGAAATTGACACGTTTATTGAGAAAGGGAATAATTAATGTGATGTTGCTTCGCTCGTTCCCTTCTCCTTCCTCCTGACACACGTGTGTGTGTGTGTGTGTGTGTGTAGATCTAGCAGCCAGCAAAACACGTCGATTCCACCTCGCACACATTTGCAGATTGGCCCCCTTTTTGCGCCGGGGTTTGTGTTTCTTCCCCAACTCAGGTTGAACACGACTCCGACATGGGTGTGTGTGTTCGTTTAGAGTGTAAGTCAGAGCTTGTTTGGATCCTTTTGTCAGACACGTGGAAACAACCCGCGCGAGGAACTCACCCACCCACATTCTCCCAGCTTGCTGAGGTTGCTGCAGATTTTGCAAACCATCAGGTAGAATATTAAAAACATGTGAGAAGAAGAAGACGAGGGGGGAGGGGCAAAACGCATACATTTCAATTGAGTTGGACAGATAAAAGAGAAAAGGGAACTTTTCGCTTTTCAGGTGAGATTTTCCAACGGGCGCGACGACATGTGGGGGAGTTTTCAGATTTATACTCAATTTGAGAAGTTGATTTTAAAGTAAGATATACTTACTGCTTGTGTCCACTTTGGAAACCATTGGAAATCCGTTCGGGGCCAGTCCCATCGCGGCCGTGGTTGTTTGCCAGCTGAAAGGTTTTGATTCCTGGAAAAAGAGAAACAAGAAACAGAAAAAGGTTCAACATTAGACTTATTAGCTGCAACGTGGGATATGGGTGGTGCAAAAAAAAAAAGAACGGAAAGGTAACAAGCCCGAAATCCTCAATCTTCGGGGAAAATTTTCATCTGCAGCTCCATTACACCTTCCTGGAAAGAATTGCTTTATGAGAAGTTGGAAGGGGGATAAGCAGAATGCGGATATTGAATTCCAGCGAAGAAATGGCTTCCATGTAGTTATTAAAATCTGTTTTCGTTAATTCAACCCTCTTCTGACATTTTTTTTCCTTTTTTGCTGTAAGGGAAACTTATCTTGTTTTGAATGTTTATTCAATTCAATTAGTGTTTTATGAGAATTTAACAGTTCTGCTCCAGGGTTTAACGTTTGAAAACCAGAGCTTTGGAGAACCTTTCAATTGAGATCAATTCATAAGCCTTTATAGGGAGGTTACATATTGCTAAGTTTAGATTTTGGGTATCCTCGAGATGCCCTGGGTGGCCTACCAGGAATTATGCCGTAGGTGGCCCGCATTGGTTTCGTTCACATTTCTGAGCAACGAAGATTTCCGTAGGTCTACACCTGAACATGCTATTTGGGACAGTATGAACTTTCAACTGAAGCCGAAGGGTTGTTCTCCAAAATCACAAAAAATATAACAAACTGTAATGTTCTATATTGAAAAATGATGAAATAATTTTGAATGATTTTTGATTATTCAGCAATTCCCAGCTAAAACAGCATGATTTGTAAAAAAAATTCTCCGATCGGGCTCAAAATTTTCTAAGGAATCCTTGGCCGAAATAATCAGAACCTTTTTTTTTTATTTGGCAATTAGGGTAGCCTACGCCGTGTTAGGGTGGTCCACATTTTTTAAAAAAATCATAATTCCGCACCATTTTAACCGATTTTAGCTATCTTGGATGCAAATGGGTGCAAACGAAAGGGTATTAGATAGGCTTTTAAGGAAGAATAGTTCAAAGCAAGGCTTGAAAGGGATCTATCACTGAATGGGACTGCTCGATATTCGACGGAACATTCTGTCAGCGATCATTTCCCAAAACGATATTTGATCGCTGACACACAACGCCTATCATGACCGTCTTTGCTTGGCGACGGTCGATGAACGTAAACACGAAGACGAAACGAACGAAAAATGAGCACCACTCAAGCAGCCGCCCGAACGAGACAAAGTGCTCTTTCTCTTTCTCTCGTTTTTGTCTCTCTCTTTCTACTGTACGCCACGTGGTGACCGAAGTCATATGATTGCTATCATTGGAGAGATGATCGGTATCTCGGTAGAATGTCAAACGACCGCTCTCTTAGCGATTTTTTTCCCTGGAGGGAAGTCAATGATTGTGTGAGTGACTGCGTAGCACTCATTCCTTTGTGTGTGAAACGAACGAAAGTAAAATGTAAAAATCAGGTTGTCGTGGTGAAGACGATTGGAGTGTTCTGTCAGCTATCACAAATAATGTCGAAATTTCACAAGCACTGGTTCAAAGTTTCAAATATCTAGTCTAACATTGTAAAAGTCAAATGAAAATTTAAAATGTTTTTGAGGGTTTCTGGACCAGAGAGCCTATGTCTGAAAATATTTTTATCAGATTCCTCGGAAAATTTTACGTAACATATCAAAAATTGGTGAAGTTACGTTTTCAATATTCCGAGATACGATTTATTGAAAATAAAAACTGGGTTTTTTGACGCGCCGCTTGCAAAAAAAGAAGAATGACAAAATCGGCAAAAAATCGACTATTTTCACTAAAACAACGATAACTTTAAAACTTCTGCGATGACCTATACATGTTTGAGTACAAAAAGATGCCTTTTTTCAATTAAAAAAACCCTAACACGGCGTAGGTCACCCCAATGGTCAAACAAAAAAATACAGGTCTAATTATTTCGGCCAGGGGTTCCAGAAAATTTTTGAGCCCGATCGGATAACTTTTTTTTTTGAATCATGCTTTTTCGTGGGGAATTGCTGAGTTTTTATGTTAGCAAAATTTGCGAAGTTCCTTTATTTTACTTCAAAAAACTAACTTAATCCACTTATGTGGTTGATGCCTTCCTCACTTTTTACCAACAATGGGTAATATGAGTGGTTTGGACACATATTTCAGCTATTTTTTTTAGGTCCAGAAAAATAAGTACACAGATATAACTTAAGTTGTCATAACTCGAGACAGGGTTGCCAGATTTCCAATTATGTGGACTCGTTGGAAAGGTTTTTTGATAACCTAACCAACGATGGGTCGGATGATGGATCCGGACATCGTTTACATGCATTTAAGTGAGATCCGGCTTCAAACAAGTACATAAATATCACTTAAGTGGTCATAACTCGAGACAGGGTTGCCAGATCTTCGATGTTGTGGACTCGTTGGAAAGGTCTCTTGATTACCTAATCAACGATGGGTCGGATGATGGGTCCAGACATCGTTTACATACATTAAAGTAAGATCCGGCTTCAAAAAAGTACATAAATATCACTTAAGTGGTCATAACTTGAGACAGGGTTGCCAGATTTTCAATTATGTGGACTCGTTGGAAAGGTCTCTTGATTACCTAACCAACGATGGGTCGGATGATGGTTCCGGACATCGTTTACATACATTTAAGTGAGATCCGGCTTCAAAAAAGTACATAAATATCACTTAAGTGGTCATAACTCGAGACAGGGTTGCCAGATCTTCAATGTTGTGGACTCGTTGAAAAGGTCTCTTGATTACTTAACCAACGATGGGTCGGATGATGGTTCCGGACGTCGTTTACATACATTTAAGTAAGATCCGGCTTCAAAAAAGTACATAAATATCACTTAACTGGTCATAACTCGAGACAGGGTTGCCAGATTTTAAATTATGTGGACTCGTTGGAAAGGTCTCTCGATTACCTAATCAACGATGGGTCGGATGATGGTTCCGGACATCGTTTACATACATTTAAGTAAGATCCGGCTTCAAAAAAGTACATAAATATCACTTAAGTGGTCATAACTCGAGACAGGGTTGCCAGATCTTCAATGTTGTGGACTCGTTGGAAAGGTCTCTTAATAACTTAACCAACGATGGGTCGGATGATGGATTCGGACGTCGTTTACATGCATTTAAGTGAGATCCAGCTTCAAAAAAGTACATAAATATCACTTAAGTGGTCATAACTCGAGACAGGGTTGCCAGATCTTCGATGTTGTGGACTCGTTGGAAAGGTCTCTTGATTACCTAACCAACGATGGGTCGGATGATGGTTCCGGACATCGTTTACATACATTTAAGTAAGATCCGGCTTCAAAAAAGTACATAAATATCACTTAAGTGGTCATAACTCGAGACAGGGTTGCCAGATTTTCAATTATGTGGACTCGTTGGAAAGGTCTCTTGATTACCTAACCAACGATGGGTCGGATGATGGTTCCGGACATCGTTTACATACATTTAAGTGAGATCCGGCTTCAAAAAAGTACATAAATATCACTTAAGTGGTCATAACTCGAGACAGGGTTGCCAGATCTTCGATGTTGTGGACTCGTTGGAAAGGTCTCTTGATTACCTAACCAACGATGGGTCGGATGATGGTTCCGGACATCGTTTACATGCATATAATTGAGATCCGGATATATGTGAAAACACATTTTTATACATAACTTTTGAACTACTTATCGAAACTTCAAACAATTCAATAGCGATATGTATGGGACCCTAAACCAAGTCGAATGCAACTGGTTCGATCAAAATCGGTTCATCCAGTGCTGAGAAAACTTGGCAAGATTTTTGAACACATACATACATACACACACACACACACACATACACACACACACACATACACACACACATACACACACACAGACATTTGTTCAGTTTTCGATTCTGAGTCGATATGTATACATGAAGGTGGGTCTTCGAGCTTTTAATAAAAAGTTCATTTTTAGGGCAGGATTATAGCATAGACTAAATATATATAGATACGCCACTCCGCTGTTGGGGTTGGCGACACTACCGCCACGCCAAAATTACACCTGGTGGCAATTCACAGGTACTAAGCTACCCTTTGGAAATGTTTGAAAAAAAAATCCTCCCCAGTTTCAGTTCAATGCTCAGTGGGTATATCCAAGCAACTTTCGACTAGCAACTGCTGTTTCCAAGAAATGTCAAAACTCTCGTGACTTTGCAAATGTTTGATCATGTTAGAAAAAATCCAGTCCGCTAATTGATTAGGCAACGTCGAAACAGGTTGGCTCTTGTTAAATATATTTATAAGGCAGGTAAATGTAACAAAGGTAAATATAAAAATCCTTCATTAAAAAGCTACTTTTGTTTTTCACAGCCTCGTGATTTCCCGGAAAGATGACCATGGTGACGGTAAAAACAGAACTTCGTTGGATTCGGAAGCAGTAAACCGGATGCTCCCAACTATACCTGAACGGACACAAACCAGTACAGCGTTCTCGACAACGAAAATGCAAATCTCCAGCTTCTACTACGGTTCTCCTCAGGCCCGTTTTGAAACAGTGTATGAAGTCATACGTATTATGTTTTAGCATTACAGCACAATGAAGATTAATGTATAATTAAAATTTGAAAAAATAAAAAAAACACGCTTTATTATTATTATTGAAGTACACATTTGTTTACGATTTCAGAACAACTTGGTGGAGAACTGGGGTAGGATCGAGGGTAAATAGTTCTCCGCCAAGAACGAGGCTGGGTTAGGTTGTTGAACACATGACAGAGGAGGTGAGAACCGCGGATAGAAGCCTTATCGTCCAGAGAGTCGGTGGTTTCACTTTATCGTTATTTTCGCCTTCAGCTTCCGGTCCTTCATTAAGCGTATCAACCCTTCAACGCTTTGAATCCCTGTGATCGGCGACACGTTGGACGTCGGTTACTTCTTGTCTAATTTATCGTCCGACAAATGGTCGTTAAATCAAGTTGCTTGACCGTGTTAGTCCGGGTAGTTGGCTTGCTAAACAACTCTGGTTTCTTTTCCGGTGGTCACACCGGCCATTGGCACCATGGTGTTGATTTCTGGACCATATTTACGCCTCTCGAGGACATTTTGAGTCCGGTGAATCTCGCTCGCAGCTACCATCACGATTTTTTTCACAAATAGAGTGACAGTTGTCAACAATCTTTTGGAGAGCCATAGAGTACTATGATTTTGTTTAGCAATTTAGTACCTGTAACTTGACTGTGATGGCGCGCAGAGCGCTGAAGGGGTGTCGCCAACTGAGTATATGGAGCAACTTCCAAGTGGGACATCTACTTGATTAATAATCTATGATTATAGCCTTACCTCAGTGAGGAAGGCAAAATGCAAGCAATATTTTCCATCTTGTTGTCGGATATCTTAAAATGTAAGAAATAATTCGGCCTTGCTTTTTTGAACAGTTTAATCAGTGGATTAACGTAATAATCACAGTGAATCATGGAGGAAATTTCTGATTTCTAAAATTCTGCAAATCACTAAAAATCAACACAATGAACTATATTCACAAATAAGATTTGTTTTGTTATTTTCTGCTCTCGAAAATTATGTACAGAAAGTGTTATAGAATATTCTTGAAAAATCATTTTTTGCAAAGAGTTCAATCACAGTTTATGTTATCAAAACAAAATTTGTTATCGGTCTGATATTGGTTGAAAGCCAGAACAACTTGGGAATAACATTTTTTGTTATGGAAGAATACCGCCAACTGTTATTGGGATGATCGGATTTGTTGTTAAAATAACAAAAAATAATAACAAAGATTTGTTAGAAAAATAACATAAAATGGTATTAGTCTGTTATAACAATAACAATCCAATAACAAAATAATCATAACGGCGAATAACAAATCATGTTATAAATAACGTAAAATGTTATTGGCCTAGTATTTTGAAAAATCAAAAAATGTTATTCCCAAGTTATTTCCGTTTGCTCGGGTACAACATTTTTCGCATTCCAGAAAAACACCCATTGAGTGAAATTTTATGTCAAATTTTCATGTATTTTGTCAATAAATCGTTTGAATAAAAAAAATGTTGATAAGTATAACTTTTCGAAACAAGTGCTGAAATTTTCAACTTTTCAGCACCCATTTGAGTGCTGAAAATTAGAACTTTTCAGCATTTATTTTGAAAAGTGTTGCTATTCGTTTCTGTTATTTTTGGTACAGAAAAGTAGGCTATTTTGTCGTTCAAGAATGACAAGAAAAGTAAGTAGTTCACGACGGAATTGCAAAAAAATAAATAATAGAATAATTATTTAAATTATTCAACAAATTTATACTGCTGATTTATATCAAGACTATTATGAAAAGTGAATAAATTGAAACTTGATATTTTAAATTATTGATATAACCGCATATTTAATTTGTAAAAAAAAATCTAAATGTGCATAGCGAAATATTGTTTTATCATTTTATATCAAACATTTTTTTCAAGTTCACTATTTTGGTTATTTGCTCACCTAGATATTTTGCCTTGTCTCTGTTAAAATTTATCTTTGTTTCCAAATGTTGAACAAAATTTGTATGCGGTCAGCCAATGTTTACTTATTTTATTCAACATATAAAAATATGTAGTATTGAATTGGAACAAACAATACCAACATCAACTTCTAACCATTGCAAAAACATATCTGACCAACACCAAATTGAATCCGCGGGAACATTTTTTCCTCTGTTATTGGATTTTTTCGTAATAATTTTTGATTACAGAATGAGTTTTTTTCAAGAGTTTTCGAACAAATCTCTAGTATTATTTTTTGTTATTTTAACGGTTAATCTGGATGTTTTATTAACAAATCTTGTCCTTCTGAACATTTCCAGTTATTTCTACCTGCTCGGGTAAACGTTGTGTTCCCAAAATTGATTTACTGGGGGTCTAAAAAAGACATCTTTTGCTTTAGAGCAGCAATTCTCAGCGGGGAACCAGCCTAGAAGAATGTTGAGAATCACTGCTTTAGAGTATCAACCAGAAATATTTTTTCTTTGCAAAATATGTTGATTTTCGGAAAATATTCATATTATTGCCCAACCGAGATTAAACAAAATCATTTATAGATGCGAAATCAAATTTAAATTGAAAATATACTAATACAATTTTTGATAAAGCATGTTCAACATTATTTAACTCGCTTGAAAATTAGTACTTGAACTTGATGCGGATGTTTCACAATGAATGTGGCGTAAGTGCCGGAATAGTTTCAATTCAAATTGCATGTTAAAAACTAGATTTTTATGCTGTCAAATTGAGTTTAAAAAGTCAAATATCCAAACTTGAAAGTTCTAAGATTTAATCTAGAATGCAAAAATCCCACTGCTCGCCAGTGCGCAACACCTTGCTTCCGCCAGCACATAAATCGCTTTAAGAAAAAGCCAAATGAAGTTAAACCAGCACCGCCACGTTTCCCCAAATTTGCAAAACATCCAACCCTCCGCGCGCGTGTGTGTTTGTGTGCATAAATCTAGTAGCCCGCCCGTTTGTGTGTAAGCAACAGCATTTTTGATGGTTTTTCCTAGAGCCCCGGTGAGAAAAATTTATGTTCTCCACACACTGCAGCACTTTTTTTGGGGGGAGGGAAGAAAGAGTGGCAAAAATTTCGGAATGTTGTAAACCACGCGCCTAAATGTATGCAAAACCTTTTCTTTTTCGGGACTGAATCACATACCTGTTGCTGGTTGAAGGGGTGCGGTGTTGGTGGTAAACAATGTAGCATTAACCGGTCCTGGTGTTGCGTACATTTTCCATTTTCCTAACAATGTTGGAAGGATTTTTCTTTTTTTTACGAGAGGGGAGGCGAAACCCAGTCATAACTCATCACAACAACGAAAAACAGGACGGGAAGGGTGCAGGTCGGAGAAGAAAAGAACCCCGAGAGTAGTGAATAATACAGTGCGGGGCTCATTTCATATCAATCAAATAGCGTGGTAAAAATTGAAAAATTCCCGATCCACCCAGCAGGTGGTGTGGCGAAGTTGGGTGGGTTGCAGCAAAACGGGGGCAAGGAAAAAAAAGCAACGACACGCCTTCGTTATCAACGCTGCTATACAATGAAGGTCTCCTCCTGGAGTAACCTTTGGTGAGGGGTTACTGCCTTAGGGCGACGAACGCAACGAATAAATCAAATTTCTCGAGAACCTTTTTCCTGAGTTTGTCTCGGAGAGTTGCAGAAGAGCAAAAAAAAGAAGTAGGCATTGCCAGAAGGCAGGTCGCGTACATAAATCGTGTCATAAGCTAATGACGTGATTGCCTCCATTCATCATGTATGCTAAATAAAGGCATTAGGAAAGCCTCCCCGTATAATACCACCTTCACGGCCTACTACTACTACACGTTGCGGTATAACGTCGTTAGGGGGTGCATTAGCAGGTACTTTAGTAAAGTTACGCATGCGACGACTCCCGGCACACGTGTGTTTGTGTGCATGTCAACGACGTAGTTGGCGTCGACTTGAGCCCTGCTAGCGTGTAATGAGCGGAGTCCTTTACACAGAGTAGGCCTGGAAACAGGGTCCTTTTTCATGCTTGTATACACACTGGGCTAACTGGCCTGCTGAGATTGCGATCGCACGAGCGCGCGGGGACGGGCGTAAGGTAAACTGACCTTCGAAAGGAGCCTGAATGTATGCATTAACGACGAGCAGGTCGGCCATGTTTGCATTCGTAATGTGACCTCGCGAGAGCGATTGATAAGTGCACACGTGGCGGTGGCAGAGATTGTGTTGTGGCGGTTGCAGAACTTCAGGGAATTGTTTTATTGTGAGTGCGTGCGCCTGCATTTAAGGGTTGGGGGAGGTGGTTTTTACCACCTGCAACACAGGTGTTGATGTCGCAGTGCGTTTCCGAGCCGGGTCAGGCTCGTGTAAGCCGATGCGCTGCGGTGACAAATGGGCAAGCACCGGAGCTGATGGCGGTTTTTAATCCTTGAACATAATTTGTGGCTTTCGCCTGTGAAATTCAGTAATGTTGATTTACCAATGTGGGCATTCTCCAATTAGCAGCGGAACAAAATGCTCTGATTTCAGCTGTGATCCATGCTTCCATTAATAATGCATTAAAATGCTATATTACTGCGGAAATTACTGCTTCCAAGATAACAAAATACTGCGTTTTAATTGGGGACTTCAATGTAAATATAAGCAAATTTACTGTTAGTAATAGCTGTCACTACATTGTTGAATATTGTTTCATTAGCCAGAATGCATGATTCATTTTTTATATAGCAAATTTAATTGATTTTTGAAAGTTTTAGCTATTTCTAAAGGAAAGACTTATACCATTTCATTTACGTCCATGACAACAAAATTGGTTGAAATGGCACTGAGTTATGATTAAAAAAGGGCTTTAACGAAAATCAACAAAAATGACCATTTTATTAACCACCCTAACACGACGTAAGTCACCTTAAGGGCCAAACGAAAAAATAAGGTTCTAAATATTTCGGCCAAGGAACTCAGTGAAACATTTGGATTATTTTTTTAGAATCACACAGTTTTCGTGAGAATTTTTGCCTTTTTTCATTTTTGTCATTTTTTCATTTTTGTCATTTTTGTCATTTTTGTCATTTTTGTATTTTTTGTAATTTTTGTAATTTTTGTAATTTTTGTAATTTTTGTAATTTTTGTAATTTTTGTAATTTTTGTAATTTTTGTAATTTTTGTAATTTTTGTAATTTTTGTAATTTTTGTAATTTTTGTAATTTTTGTAATTTTTGTAATTTTTGTAATTTTTGTAATTTTTGTAATTTTTGTAATTTTTGTAATTTTTGTAATTTTTGTAATTTTTGTAATTTTTGTAATTTTTGTAATTTTTGTAATTTTTGTAATTTTTGTAATTTTTGTAATTTTTGTAATTTTTGTAATTTTTGTAATTTTTGTAATTTTTGTAATTTTTGTAATTTTTGTAATTTTTGTAATTTTTGTAATTTTTGTATTTTTTGTAATTTTTGTAATTTTTGTAATTTTTGTAATTTTTGTAATTTTTGTAATTTTTGTAATTTTTGTAATTTTTGTAATTTTTGTAATTTTTGTAATTTTTGTAATTTTTGTAATTTTTGTAATTTTTGTAATTTTTGTAATTTTTGTAATTTTTGTAATTTTTGTAATTTTTGTAATTTTTGTGATTATTGTAATTTTTGTAATTTTTGTAATTTTTGTAACTTTTGTCACTTTTGTCATTTTTGTCATTTTTGTCATTTTTGTCATTTTTGTCATTTTTGTCATTTTTGTCATTTTTGTCATTTTTGTATTTTTGTCATTTTTGTCATTTTTGTCATTTTTGTCATTTTTGTCATTTTTGTCATTTTTGTCATTTTTGTCATTTTTGTCATTTTTGTCATTTTTGTCATTTTTGTCATTTTTGTCATTTTTGTCATTTTTGTCATTTTTGTCATTTTTGTCATTTTTGTCATTTTTGTCATTTTTGTCATTTTTGTCATTTTTGTCATTTTTGTCATTTTTGTCATTTTTGTCATTTTTGTCATTTTTGTCATTTTTGTCATTTTTGTCATTTTTGTCATTTTTGTCATTTTTGTCATTTTTGTCATTTTTGTCATTTTTGTCATTTTTGTCATATTTGTCATATTTGTCATATTTGTCATTTTTGTCATATTTGTCATTTTTGTCATTTTTGTCATTTTTGTCATTTTTGTCATTTTTGTCATTTTTGTCATTTTTGTCATTTTTGTCATTTTTGTCATTTTTGTCATTTTTGTCATTTTTGTCATTTTTGTCATTTTTGTCATTTTTGTCATTTTTGTCATTTTTGTCATTTTTGTCATTTTTGTCATTTTTGTCATTTTTGTCATTTTTGTCATTTTTGTCATTTTGGTCATTTTGGTCATTTTTGTCATTTTTGTCATTTTTGTCATTTTTGTCATTTTTGTCATTTTGGTATGTTCGTTGATTTTGTTTATTTTGTTAGTTTTGGTATTTGGCAATTTTTTGTAATTATGGTAATTTTGGTCATTTCGGTCATTTTGGTAATTATGGTAAATTTGGTAATTTTGATATTTTTTTGTATTTTCTTTTGTAACTACATGATTGATGCCTTCCTTGATCCTAACCAAATATGAGTCACACAAAATATCCATACAGAAATTTCCTCTATTTTGTTTTAGACTAAGTACCAAGTTAGTCCAATTAAGAAAAGTACACCAAAACGACATGAAAGCTAGCACAATTTTATTGCATTCTCCATTAATTTCAAAACAATCAATTCCCTCAGCAAAAGTGCAATTGTCCCACTGCAAAAATCAATTACCGACATTACGACAACGACCAACAATCCCACCAGGGGGCATAATCATAATCCTGAACGAGCAAAAGTTTATAGATTTTCCCTCCCGAACCCGGAAAGCTCCCACCACAGCAGCAGTCCAAATAAAAAGTTACAATTACCATGGCGACGACGACGACGACGCCGCTTACTTCGCTCTGCACAGAGAGTTTGTTTCGCAATTAGAAAATTTCTGTAATTGTTCTAGCGCGCGCCAACCTTCTTCGCATACGTACGTGTTATTGTTTTTCATTCCGTTTCCGTTTCCTGCCCCGGCCAGAATTGCTGACGCCAGTGAACGCAACGTGTGTGACAGTTGGAGGGGGGGTAGAAGAAAAAAAAAGTCTGCTCAGCAGCATCCCCCAAAATGGCGTTCGTGGGACCACATTAAGAGCAATAATTCGAAGCGAGTTTCGGGTATAAATTTCACAAAGTATAACTGCTTAACTGGGGAACAAAACCCAGCTAGCGCCAAGGTCTTACACAGACAGAGAAGGAAAAAGTAGCAACGTTTCGCCATAATTTTCATTAGAAAATAAACAGAAATTGCTGTAATGGCGAGCACGGCGAAGGAAAAAGGCTGTTTGACACACTGCTGCTGCTCTGCTGGGGTGGGTTTGGAGGTTGCAATCCGAGTTGGCCACGACGCAAGATGATAAACAGAAGCTGGACGGCAAATTGGGGAAATTGGACCTGAAGGTGAGCATTTCCTGTTCATCGCAGCAAGCTTGGGGCACAGTGAGCATTTCAAGTACGGACTTCAAGTAGTACTTTTAGAATGCTTGAACATAGAAGATCGTCTGAAGGTAAGTAACCAAAGATCCTGATCGCATTAGTAAGTATTGCAACTGTCATCTGTTAACTGTCAAATGTTTTTTAGAGTGCTCCTAATGTTGTGACGCAGAAATTTCAGGGACTCATAACAAAAAAAGTTCTCATTTTATCATTTTCTTCCGCGCGACCACGTGACCACTTCCACCACGTGGCCACGTGTGGCATATTCCGCAGCTGCTGTCCCTCAAACTCCCAAACAGCTTTGCCCGTTCGTTCTTTATTCATTATAATTAAAAGTTCGTTTTTTCCACCAGCTTCTGTTTTGTTTTATTACTCGCGCGGCACACTCTTTCTCTGTTTACTGTTATTGTTCTAAACTCCAGCGCCAAAACCGGGCATGGCTTGCTATGTGTGTGTGTGCGAGTTGTTGAGTTTAGTAGTGTTAGTTTAGTGTGCACGCTTAAATTAATTTAGAAAGTTAATTGAATTTCTGTTTTTGCTCAAGCCGCGACCACGACGACGACGACGCGGCGCTTAAAAGCGTCCGAGTAATTTACGAATTAAGGCATTCTCTCTCGCTCTGGGTTTGGATAGTTTTTCTTACCGGGGGGGTCGAAGACAGACATTTCCAGAAAGGATAACACTTTTAACTTGATTATTATGGCGTGCCGACCGGCGGACGGGGGGTGTTTTTTCGGGTGGGCCGAAAACTGTAGAACAACTTCTTTTTATTAGGGCGGCGATGAGGCGGTTATCTCGGTGCCCCGTGGTGGAACACGAAGTAGTTTTGACCGTTTGAGGTCGCATAATTGCTCGAAATTGAATCATGAATTTTACAGTGTAGTGTTGAATGTTTATTCATGGTAGTTGGGAGCTTATTTAGCAAAACTTTGCCGTAGTAAATTAATTTTGGAAGGCGTGAACTGTTTCGAGAAGCGATCTAGTAGGCCGCTGCATCGTAGTAGGCCTACGTGACCATAATAGAAACTCGTTTTAACTAATATGTTTGCGTAAAATGCATCAAAATTATGCTTCTTAGAAACTTATCAGACATTCAATTAACCAAATAGCTTGTCTCCAAAAAAGCCATTAGTAAAGGGAAAAGTGTCTAACACAGCTAATGTACGCAGAAAAAGTGATCCAAACATTTTCCCAATAAACAAATGAATAAAAAGCTCTCTTGAGAGCAGATTTCTTAGAAAGCCTATTAGCTTCAGAAAGTTGATGGAGAGGGTCAGCAACATTGACAACGGAAACTAATTCATGAACGTTTAAATGGTAAATAAATAGAAAACCGTTACAGTAAGGGCCAAATGAATCAAGCCTACTCATCTCATTTAAAATTTATAAATTCAAAAGGCACATTTTCACAAAATACTGCATTTTTGAAAAAAAAATCGGTATTGAAAAAATCTACTAATTTTTTTTAAAGCTCAGTCTGTGAAATTTTTCGCTTATGAGCAATTCTCTACAAAATCGGTATTTTTTCTTAAATTTTAATTTTTGTATTTTTTTAAATCCGACTGAAACTTTTTTGGTGCCTTCGGTATGCCTAAAGAAGCCATTTTGCATCATTAGTTTGGCAGCTGGCCATACAAAAATGATGTATGAAAATTCAAAAATCTGTATCTTTTGAAGGAATTTTTGATCGATTTGGTGTCTTCGGCTAAGTTGTAGGCATGGATATGGACTACACTGAAAAAAATTGATACACGGTAAAAACAATTGTGCTGATATTTTATTTAACTTTTTGTCACTAAAACTTGATTTGCAAAAAATAGTAGTTTATGCAACAAGTTGCAAAAAGAAGATTTTTTCAGCACGAGTTGTTCATTTATCCAACGAGGTTTACCGAGTTGGATAAATACGACGAGTGCTGAAAAGATCAAGTTTTGCAACGAGTTGCTTACAACATTTTTTGCAATTCCGAAAAACGCATCTTGAATGGAATTTTTTGTCAAACATTCATGTGTTTAGTAAATTCACCGTTCAAAACAATCAATATTGAAAAATGATACTTTTCGATACTAGTGTTGAAAAGTTCAACTTTTCAGCGCCCATTTCAGTGCTGAAAAGTCGAACTTTTCAGCACTGGTACTGAAAGGTATTAATTTTCCATTCAGTTATTTTTGGTAGGGAAAAGTAGGCCGTTTCGTTTCTCCAGAAGGACAGAAAAAGTTGACATTTTCACAGCGGAATGGCAAAAAAAAAATATTTTCAAAATTTTTAAACCAAGACTAACATTTTAAAAGGGCGTAATATTGAATGTTTGGTCTTTTTGAAATGTTAGTCTTGATTTAAAATTTTTCAAAATATTTTTTTCATAAAGATCGGAAAATTTTACGAATGTTTCATATTTTAACATTGTAAATCGGACCATTAGTTGCTGAGATATCGTCATTAGAAAATGATGGGTTGTTTGGGTGAGGCTTAGAAAACATCAATTTTCCTGTTTTTTAAACTTTGCATGGCAATATCTCAGCAACTAAGGGTCGTATCAACAAAGTCCGAAAAAGCAGAATATAGTGAATTTTCTCAGCTTTTCAAAAATATTTTTTTCAAAACTAATTTAAAAAAATTAAAAACTTCGACTATTTTCAAAAAAGTCACCTAAAAATAGATTTAACTTGAAAACGGTGCGCTTTATCAAAATTTCACTAAAGTACTTTTTGATTACAAATTTGATTTTACATCGAAAAATGAAGCTGAAAATTTTTTGCGACCAATTTTTCGATTTTTTGAAAAAAATCAGTATTGATTCAAAAATTCATAACTCGCTCAAAGATTTTTTGCACAACTTGGAAATTTCTGAAAAGTTGGCATTTGATGTCCTCTTAAACATATCAAAAAATAAAAAAAAATTAAAAATAGTGGTTTTTTTGCTAATCAAGTTTTAGAGACAAAAAGTTAAATAAAAAATCACCAAAAATTTTTTTACCGTGTATCATTTTTTTCCAGTGTAGTCCATATCCATACCTACAACTTTGCCCAAGACACCAAATCGATCAAAAAATTCCTTCAAAAGATTCAGATTCTTGAATTTTCATACATCATTTTTGTATGGCCAGCTGCCAAATTTGTATGGAAAATTATATGGACAAACTAATGATGCAAAATGGCTTCTTTGGGCATACCGAAGGCACCAAAAAAGTTTCAGCTGGATTAAAAAATACAAAAAAAATCGAATGACCGAAATCTGAGAGAACTGCTCTTATAATAATGTTTGATGTTCTATTGACAGTACAGAGAAACCTCTTTTTACGCGGTGGTGTTACGCTTTTTGTTTCGTCGATTTATGTTAAACCATACAAAATTTTTGCAAGCTTCAAAAGGCGTTTTGTAGATCTGAACAAACCCTACAAATTGTTTTTAAAAGATTGCAAAAATATTGCGTCGTCCAGAGCAATCGACAAATTAGAAAAACGTAACGCACCGCGTAAAAAGAGGTTTCACTGTAGTTATTAAAAATTGATCCAGTTTCCAATATTGTAAAAACATAAAATTCTTAAAATTTGTGGTATGGGTACGCAGCAACCGAAAATTCCAAAATTGTTGAACTTACGGAACCAATCCTGAAATAATTTGATTATAAAAATTGACAATTTTTATTGTAAATCTTTATGAAAATAGTAGCTTAAGAGATGAATTAAAAATTATATCGATAGTTCCCGTAGTTTTGAAGATTCGAACATTTCTGTACCAAACATCTGGATGCAAAAGCTCTAGTTGATGTGCACAATACATTTGTTTTGCAAATCAGTACTAAATTTACATGCAATCATCGTGTGAAAACTATCTGCAAATTAGGAACACTCAGAAAAACTTTATTTTTCACTATTTTCAATCAACAATTAAAAAAAACTTCATCATCCTCTACCGGTCAATATTCTCAGTGAGCAGTTTCTACTCTTTGAAGGGCAAACAGGAATCGAACTTATCACCATCCGCTTATAAGACGAAACCCGTAACCTCACGACCACGGTAGCTAGGCATTAAAACAAAAGGAAATTTCATAAAATTTTATGATCTATTTGAAAATAGGTTTGGAAGATAAGAAAAGGATAACTGTCCAATTTTTTGCAGATACGTGCTTTGTTTGCGAGTTTGGCAAACTGTCAAACACTAAAAAAGCGAGTTTGTTTGATTGTCAGAGTCTAATACCTCCTTAAGTCGTCTGATCATTTGAAAAGGCAAATTTATTTTTCGAAATCAAAGGGCGATAATTTTTACCCTCACTGTAACTACCTGACCAATTAGCAGGGTTCAGCCTTTCATCATCGAAACAGGTAGCCAAATGAAGGGAGGGACTCAAGTGCAAACATTACGACTCGTTACATTGCTGTTAATTCATTATTTGATAGAAGAGAAAAACTTTTTCATTCCAGCTCGATCGTCGTCGGTGTTGCCCGATGGCTTCGGGCTTTATGAGCACCTTTCCAAACTATACAACATTTAGTTCCATCATCATCATCAAAACCAAAGAGGGAACGGGGGAGCAGTCAATATTTGCTGCCAACAAATAAATCTAATTAGGGTGGTACCTAAAGTGGTACCAAACCAGTCGGTGCGAATGGACCCTTCTCCGTTTTTGGGATATTTGAAGTAGTCAAACATTCCAAATTGGCTGAAATATGAAGGAATCAAATAAAGTGGGAGCAAACAACTTATCTAATGAGATTCAAATGAATTTCGGATGATGTGTGATGTGATGTTCTTTCTCGGTTTGAATTTCACTAACCTCCGGGCACATTTTTCCTCACCGGCAATTCGATTTATTATTGTCAAGAGGATATTCCCGCAGTTTGAGCTATTGATATGCAACCACATTTTATTTTCACCTTCCTCCGCCATTCACACTTTTTCAATCTATAATACCTATTAGAATGGATCGCGTTCGATTGCGAGTCTGTGTGTTAAAGCGAGAGCGGGGGAGAAGATCCAATCTTCGACTGACACCCCCCTCAGTTCAAATTCCGGAATGTCGCGCGAGCCTCACTCCATTCGTTCGCGGTTCCTGTGGCCAATCGCATAGTTGGACCGGGAACTCTTTTCACGACATTTTCCTTTTCCCTCCCCAAACTGCTGCTGCAGTGAACACATAGACACATGTGTGCTACATATTTTCAATAAGTCGAACCAGAGAAAAAAAAGAAGGAAATTGGATGATTTTTCGTTCGCTTTTTCGGCACCGCACTCCCTACCCGTTCTGAGGTTGGTCCAATTTTGGCTAGAGCAAGGGGGGTCGTCCGTGAATGACGATTCTTTTTGCAACACTGATGCTCGTTCAAGAGCTGCCGAGCGCAATTTTTGGAAAAAGAGCCCTTTGCGATGATGTTCATTTTGCATCACTGCCACTGTTTTGCAGCACTGGTGCTCATTGAAAGCCTCACGAGCGCTCTTTTTCAACACTGTTGCTCATTCAAGTCCTCATGAGCACGAATTTGAGACAAAAGAGCCACTGTGAGCAACAATACTATATCTCTTCCCGTAGCTTGTGAAGAGTGCCAATTTCACTTTTGCTCGTAAAAGAGTTTGTGAGCGCGAGTTTGAATGAGGTGAGCCACTTGCGAGCAACACAACTCTTTTTGCATCACTGTCACCCTTTTGCAGCAGTGTTGCTCGCTCAAGAGATCTTACGAGCGTGAGTTTTGAGAGCCACTTGCAAGCTTGTTCTTTCTGCAACACTGTTGCTCGTTCGTGAGCTCATACCTAATATTAAAAAAAAGAAGTCGTTTTCTATGGACGCTCCCTCCCCCACAAAAGTAGAAGAAGTCTACAACTTTGCCACCATCCGAATGGATGGTGGTTCTGCGGCAAGTCGAACTAAGTGTTTCTGTGGGTATAAGCCATTGCCATGCTCGATTTTGCCGGGACTTTGCTCTCACTCCTCCTGCTCATTTGAATACACGCAGTGCGACTCTACGGCAAAATGTAGAACATATACACACCCCACATATTGAAGCTGTCTGGCTTCTTCTTCCTTTTTTCAACCCCGGAATCGCGCGAAACAAGTTTCGAAATTCGTCTCACCCTCTACGATCTCCCGCCAAAGAGTATGTTAAAGGTGTCTCAATTTAGTTTCATGACTAATGTCGCACGTCTCGTCTTGAATCGATTGATTTTTTTTCTGTATAGAGCGCGACATCAATTTGAGCTGAATTTAGAAGTTTTGTTGCCATCCCCTCCGTGAACGGGCGCGTTGTATCGTGGCAGGAGGAATTGATTTTCAGGTTCTCGTTTAAATGTGAACGCGCGAGATTGTCTGGCGGCAGTTCGCGGGTCACGGTCGTAAGTTTTGGCTCCGAAGAGCGTGAACTTTGCAGACGAGCAGTAGCAGTGCTACTAGAGATAGATGATCAAATTAAATGATAAGCAAATCGAACTGTCGATTTTTTGAGGAGGGAGAATTTTTATTCCTCAGTATTCTGTTTGATTGAAATTTTTATTTCTAGTGTGTTCTATCGATTCTTGATTCCAAAAGGACAGATTCTGCAGTCTTGCTCTCTGTGGAGAAAGCTCACGTATTTTGCATACTTTTCGTTCATTTGCAACCCTGCCTCTTTTTTAAAGTTGCTCTTTTTACAACAATGCTCCCCTTTCTACAACACTGAATCTTAGCTTTTGCAACAAAGTTGCTCTTTTAGATCCATTTGCAACACTGCTTCTATTGTAACAACACTGATTTATTTTTTTTGCAAAAGTCACCAGTGTTGCAAAATTAACTATAAGAGCAACATTTTCAAAAGGAGAACCCGTGTTGCAGCAAGACTACCGGGGTTGCAAAAGGAGGAAAAAGAGCAACAGTTTCAAAAGGAAAGCCTGAATTGCGTGAGGAGAACCAGTGTTGTTGATGGAGCTAAAAAAGCTAAAGTTTCAAAAAGAGAGCCCGTGTTGAAAGAGGAGCACCGGTGTTTAAAAAAGAGCTGAAAGAGCAACAATTTCAAAAAGAGAGCCCATGCTGGAATGGAATCGAATGAGCACCAGTGTTGCAAAAGGTGCTTAAAAATAGCAACACATCGAGTTGCGTGAAGAGCACCAGTGGTGTAAAATGAGAAAAAATAGCAAGATTTTCGAAAGGAGAGCCCGAGCTGCATGAGGAGCACCAGTGTTGCAAAAGGAGCCAAAAGAGCAAGAGTTTCAAAAAGAGAGCCCGTGTTGCATGAGGAGCAACAGTGTTGCAAAAGGAGCTAAAAGAGCAACAGTTTCAAAAGGAGAACTTGAGTTGCGTGAGGAGCACCAGTGTTGCAAAAGGAGTCAAAAGAGCAAGAGTTTCAAAAAGAGAGCCCTGTTGCATGACAAGCTCCAGTGTTGTAAGGAAAACTCGAGTGGCGTGAGGAGCACCAGTGTTGTAAAAGGACCTAAAAAGCTACAGATTCAAAAGGAGAGCCAGAGTTGCATAAGGAGAACCAGTGTTGTAAAAGGAGCTGAAAGAGCTTAAGTTTCAAAAAGAGAGCCCGTGCTGGAATGGAATGGATTGAGCACCAGTGTTGCAAAAGGTGCTAAAAATAGCAACACAATGAAAAGGAGAGCTCGATTTGCGTGAAGAGCACCAGTTGTGTAAAATGAGAAAAAAAAGCAAGAGTTTCAAAAGGAGAGCCCGAGCTACACGAAGAGCACCAGTGTTGCAAAAGTTGCTAAAAGAGCAACAGTTTCAAAAAGAGATCCCGTGTTGTGTGAGGAGCACCAGTGTTGGACAAGGAGCAAAAAGAGTTTTATTATTGATAAAAAGAACTCGGAGCAAAAAGAGCAAGAGTTTCAAAAGGAATGCTAAAAGCAACGGTATTGCATGAAGTTAATGCAAAAGAGCTTTCGAAAGATGTAACAAGTTTATGCTCGGAAAAAAATGAGGACAACATTCTTTCGGGAAAAAGATAGCAATATTCACAAAAAATTAAGTTTTTTTTAAGCACGATATGAGTTATCTGATATCGGTAGAGCAAAAACTGTTCATCTGTAGTGGACGTGTTGCTCTCAGCTTTTTTTCTGAATATTTTCGGAAACCGGAAATTTTCCACCCAATCTATTATTAATCTCGGCACAAAATTGAATCCTTTCACCTGATTAAGAGGTAAAAACTTCAAGATAATAACCTCCCGTGAAAATCCAAAGAGCGGCTCACCTTTCTTACCCAGATTTAAAACGCCTCGCAAGCAAGCAGTTCAGAAAAAAACTTTTCGATCATCCGGCTTCCGGTTTCTTGGCGTGCATTTTCAAAGTTTTTTTTTTCCTCCCAGCTGCACTCATTTGATTCCGATGAAGGCTTCTGCTGTATAATTTAATTTATGACCGGGACACGAGTCTGACCCCCTTACTCCACCCGAAAAAAAAGGCCAAACTCCTTTGCATCGGCTCTCTCTCTCTCTCTTATTTGATCTAAATTATTCAGTTAAATGCTTCCCATGACTGTAATTAATTAGGACTTTTGGACTTTTTTTTTGTTCTGTTCATCTCCTTTTCCAGCCTCCGACTGCGTTAGTCTGATGAAAAAGTCGCGAGCCCGCGATGGACCACCGGATGTTTGAGGAAGGAGAAGGGGGGGCTGGCTATCTTATTCAGGGGGCTGTCATCATTCTTTTTTCATGACTTTTCCGGCGACGACGACGATGGCTCTGTGTGGAGAAACAAAAAGCCAAACTCGGTGAGGAGAGCAATAAAACCGACAAAAGGAAGGAAAAAGAGGAAAATGAGAACGTTCAATTTATTTCTCCAGTTTTCCACGGTTTATTTCGGATTTCGGGGAGCAAGAAGGGGGAGGGGTGAGGACCAGCTGGCCAATGACGACAGGAAAGAAGAAGCAAAACTGATTAAATATTTAAACTATTTGAAAGTCTTTTATTATTATTTCCTCCCAGTTTTAGAAGCAGCATTATTTTAAGCGGAAGTTTTAGGTCTATCCCTGCTCCACAACATACAATCGTGCGCTGAGAGCTTCCGGTGGGACTCCTCCCCTTAAACCCCCCCTCCCACAGAAACAATGGGTGCTAGCATATGCGCTCGTCTCCGAGTTTGAGTTGAAACTTTTTTTTATGCTTCTTCTCTTTGGAAAAATAGAGACAGACACACATGCACACGGAGCCGTGCAATTTTCCCTCAACGATGTCACGTAGATTTGGCCATAAAACTTTCCAATTTAAAATTGAAAACTTGATCTGCTGGAATTTTGAATTATAAGCCGGGCTGTGGCTTTTTGCGGGGATTGGGAGGGGAGGAGAGACATGCTTAGAAATTTAGAACGATTTGATTTCTTTTAGGAGAAAACATAGATTGGTCTAGATAAGAACCTTCAATCGCATAATTTAAAAAAAATAACAAGCAACGTGAGAAGTATTTTTATGCATTGCATTGCGAAGCAAAGCATTGCCATTTTAACAATTTCATACCATTTTAATTTTGCGTTTAATTCTTTTTTTTTGTTTTGGATTTAACTTTGTCCATGGATTCCTTATTTTCAAGTCAGCCTTTTTGCAAAAAAGATTTTTCCTCACAAATCTCTATACAAATATAGGCTGCCCAAGTGCCCATTAGTTTCCAAGATTTCAATTGGGAACAGTGATTATCTTAATTTTCATTCTTTGCTAGGCTTTATCACAGCAATCAAAGCTCGTATCACAATTTCTCAGCTATTTGATTAAGTTTCTTTTATTAAAAAAAAAAATATTTTTTTTCAAAAAATCATCTGAAAATTGTTGAAACTCTTGAACTTTGCACTTTATTACATTTTGCTAATCATTTTTTCCTATAAATTTTAACAAGATACCTAGTTAGAGCGTCCAATTTCCCAGGGTTATGAAATTCCCGGGAAACGGGAAATTTTCAACAAATTTCTCGGGAAATCCCGGGAATTCCCGGGAAATTAGAAATTTATCGGAAATTGTTCTCATCCGGGTTCCGATCAATATTTCGCAACAAAACTTTATAGAATATCAACATAATTGGTCAAATAAGTGTGAAGATCAATTTATGCCTTGACTGGTTGTAAAAAAAAAACATACAAATTCAAGGATATATATAAATTTTCTAAATTTATAAGCTGTCATTCAATTCGTACACAATATCAACAAATAATGATTACATAGTTTTATTTGTTAAGATATTTTTTTAAACACAGTGTTTGGTAAAATGAATCCATCAAAACCATAAAATTGTTTTAAAATTTGTCTCTGTGGCCAGTCTGAGAGAATATGATAAAGAATAACATTGATAATAAAGTTTAAATGGAAAAAAATGCAGACAATTTGTTTTTTCATGGCATATATTTTTCCAGAACAAATCTTGCTTAAATACATAAATAGATAAGAATTAAATTTACTTTAAACATCTGCCTTTTCACTTGAAATTAAATTTTTATGCAATCAAACTCAAAGTTTTCAAATATTTGAAGCGAGTTCTTAAAATATGTTTGCTTCTTTTGGCACATTTTCTATAATACGTAGTAGTTTTTTTTAATGATTCAGTATAATAAATGACTTCGGCTAAAATAATTTTCATAGCAAAAAACTTGTTTAGTAGTTTCATATTTCAACCTCTTACGCCCTTCGTAGTTCTAGTGTTCTATACATTTTCAACTTTAAAGTTAGTTTCTCGAACACTTTTAAACAAATTCTTGCACAACCCTCTTTGCGACATTTAATGATACCAATTCAATTTTCATTCAATTTGGTCATGGTAAACTATAACGTACAAAAGCAACTCAATTTTGATCTAGGCGCAAAGGGGAACCTTATTTTCAAATGATATAACAACAATTTTCATTTTAAAAAAAACTTACCAAAATGATAATAGTTTATTTTCCTTCCATAGTGTCGTAATTTTAGTTACCCAAACAACAAATAAGATCTTTTCCCAGTTGTGAATGCTTCAGAAATTAATATCATCTGAAATAAACCTTGACATGAAATTTTCACACGAACTGATAAGTTCAATAAGAACAGTAAATCAAATTAGATAAAATAAAATTGAGTTGCTTCATTATTTTTTTGTGAATTCAAAAAATTTGCCAAAGGTCAAGAAATCTATACTTCCGCTTGTAATTCGGGAATTCGGGAAACGGGAAATATTTTTTTTCGGGAAATCCTGGGACGGGAAATTGGACGCTTTATACCTAGTCAATCGGAAAATTCCTTTATAAGAAACGGATTTTTAAATACTTTTGTAGCCATCCAATTTGTATGGAGCATGGTAAAACCAATCATGAAAAACTGTTTATTCGGACAAAAGGATTCAATGGACAAAGTGTCTTCAAAGTAAAAAAAATACGGAGAAATCGACTGTTTGCAAAATCATAGAAAATTGCAAAATTTTAATTTTAATTTAGCTTGATTGTAATTTTTGATCTTCAAAAGGTATTGAAAAGAAATACCTACACATTGATTTATGTACAAGATGTGTTTTTTCTAAGTTTGACTTGTTTCATGTGACTTTTCTAAACATGTCTTTTTGTAGTTTGGGACAACTTTGGCAATTATTGAAATGAAAATTAGTATTGACAAAAAAAAACTATTTCAATTGCCAAGCCTTACTTTCAAAATGTTATTGAAAAAATATCACAAAAAGTAGCCAAAATTCATAACACAACAGAATTCATGAAAACAATATTTTTAAACAGTTTTTTTTTAAATTACAACATACGTCATCAAATGTATTTTAAATAGTTTACATTATGTGTTTGAATAATCATTTAATACACTCCGTGCTCAAACTCAACCCATTTCAACGAATCATCTCTGCGGTAAATTTTTCGCAGTAGGCCTGGCCGCTTTAACGTTTGTGACGCTTCAATGCATTCTAATGCAATGGCGCACTGCTAATGTTTATTAATGACATGAAGAAAGCTAGGCCTAATCTAACCTAAGGCACTCTCCAGGATCCCTTCGAAAGATTGACTGCGCTAGGGTTTGATTGGATTAGATTTGTTTGAATAAACATTGAATAATAACACATTACAAATTATATATAAAACTAAATTTTTTAGTGAAACGGGAAATGATAACTTGAGTCAGGTATTGAAAACATTTCCAACTTTAATGACACTTTAACCGCCCCGGATGTTTATCCCTGTCCAATTTAATTATTTATATTGCATCTTGAGGCATGGAAATAAAAACAGCTGCTCGAATTAATTATAAATTTGCATTCTTGATGCGTGTGAAAGTTACACAGAGAGGGACATTTTTTATCCATTTTCAAAAAGCCCATTTCCATTCCCAGCCCGGCTCAGCCCAGATCGATTGAGTGCCACCATCAAAATAATTTGCGTAATTACCCCCATATGGTCTATTAAACTTGCATTGTGTTTTTGCTGCTGCTGCTGCCTGAATGTTTGCGTGTCTTTTTCACCTTCCCTCACAAACACACGCTCAATTAGTGCATTCTACCCGGCAAAACCCATCAAAATGCACGTCAGATGCAAAATCCTTAACCGACAGGAATACAAGAGGCATGAACAACACACCAGGCCGGTGTGCGGTGTGAAATCCCGCTTTGAACTTTGCACGGTTAATTAAATTAAATGTTTTCCAACCGGCGGGGAGCGGCGGGGTTTGGGGTAGGTTTAAACCCTCCAACATCCCGCGTGCCTCACGGCTCTGCCCCAAAATGGAATCCACAAATAAACATCCCTGGATCCCATCCTCCCCCCAAAATAAAAAAAAAACTTTCCCACAGGGGAATTCCGAGTACGTGTATCTTATGAATATGAATTACTTTTGGGGTCCAACCCCCTTTTGACCATCCACACCAAAAAAAAAGCCCGAACTGCACTTATTAAAATTATGGTTTATCCGCGGGATACTCCCCTCGACAACTCCCACGCGGACGAGAGCGTGTGCTATTATTTCAACAATCAACTCTCGAAATAAATAATAAATTGCGCTTGAAAACAATGACGATTGAACCCGCCTTTTCCCCGCCCTTCTGCCCGCGAGGGATTCGACAGTTGTATCGAACCGCGCACATCAGAAACAGACAAAAGACCAAAGAAGAGCAACAACAACAGCACCCGAAATGAACAACATTTATTTTAATCCAATGTTAATGCGAAGTAATTAAAAATCCAAATTAGTCTGTTAATTAAATATTAATGAATGAATTTCCCATTTTCATACGCGTTTATGTAAATTTTTCAGGCGCGCGTGAGAGCCAAACCGGAGAGTGCGCGTCTGTCAGCCCGCGTGAATCCACGAATGATCCAAGTGTGCCATGCCAAGTAGTAACCCAACCCGCAACGCAGACTTCCCAAAAGGCGTCGCGCGTGCGAATATTGATGACACCGCTCTGTCACCAAAAAAAAAATCATGACGTAAAGCTCATAATTCCATCCAAGCCGCGCCCATGAGCAGGGCCAGGACAGGTCGGAACTGATATCGCCTCATTATCTCACCCGTTGTTGTAACAGGTGGGAAATTGTTGTCATTATTTTGGTGCTTGGAGTTCTGGGAATCGAAAATATCGTTTTTGATTTACTTAAATAAAATTTGATTGAAACTTTACACATGGAAAAAAGGGGATTTTTTCTTCATTTGACAGGTTAAGAATTCGATTCACACTTATTTTTTACTGAATTCGGTTGTTGAAAAATTGGTAAAGTTTAGATATGTCAAAATAATCAATTTTTTACCGAAAAGGTTTCTTTTCTATTATAAACATTATATTTTTTTTCAACCACTTATTCATTTAATTCCTAGTTATGCCACTTTCTTATACCAACCCTTTAATTAAAAACAAAGAAAAAACAATATTGTGTGCACCTTTCAACTAAGATATCCTATTTTCCCTCAACACCAAAGTCCCGAACCTTACTCCCCAAAACACGCTGAATATTTCATCCCTTTTGCACGTCACCATCAGAATCTGGCAAGAATCTTGAATCTCGAACCGACGACGGCCAGAAAAGCAACCTGCGACCTGCGACTAACCATTAAAAGCCAACATTTTCCGGAATGTCAGGTCGAGTTGCCTCTGTTCTTGCGTTGTTTGCGCTTCCCTCTGTCCAAGTAGGCGAAAATGTTCCCGAGGGGCTCACCAACGTCATCATCAGTCTCCCGAAAACCCAGTTTTGTCAGGCTGCAAAGCAGGCGTCGACGACGCCCGACGATGATTAATTTATCAAAGAGAATTTTATAAAATGTTTTTCGATGAAATCCTTTTTTCCCCCTGGGTGAAAGAGTCACTCCCGTGCGCGCGCGCCCGCTTTCTCTCATTAAAATTTTAACACAATTCGCCCTCCGTGCTTGCTGCTTTTTGTGTGTTCGCCCTAGGACGAAGGCCAGGGCCAGGGCGAATCCGGAGCAGGCCTTGCGCCTCGGAGGAGGATGTTGCCTTTTTGGGTTTGCTGCGATGACAGCCCAAGCGGCGCCCCGGCGCAAAGTCACTCGAGGGGTATTACACACAGAGAGTTTCATATTTGCGCTCCAAAATTAACTGTCAGGAATTAAGCGCTTTTACTCTGCACAAACACACGCACACACACAACAGTTCAAAGAAAACACAATGGAAACAATTTCTTTGGAGATTTCCGACGGTAAAATGTGTACGAGAGTGGGTGTTGCGAAGGGTCGACTTTCCAGCAGATTATCTCAAGTTTCATCTCTGCCACTGTCGCTGCACAGCGGGAAATGTCAAAAGTGGTCAAAATTGAAAAGTTAATGATTTTAATAATTTCACTTTAAGCCTAGTCTGGTGCCAACTAAAAATACAAAATGAATTATATTCAAGTAAATAATGCGTTCAAATTTTGACCATAATTCGTCCCACAGTGCACAGCCAACGAAGCTTTTATACGCAAAGCATTGTATGTTAACATTTTCCCAGCAATAATCCCAGAAGTATATTACCATAACGAAGTAGCTAATTTTTAGCATGCATAGATTTCCAGCGCTTAAGCTTCACGAAACAAAAGCTGCAGCACCGTTTAGCTTAAGGGACACCCCCCTCGTCCTTCCCTTTAAAAAAAAGTAACTGAATAAAAACAACCGAAAAAACATGCACAAATTTACTGTCGTTATTAAAAAAGATTACCGGGATAAAGTTTAGGATTTCGGTTGCCATTTCTTCGCGCGTTGAACGCTCTCCCGTCGTCATCCTTATTGAAAACACGGCAACTGTTTGGGGTTTCGGTGGACCCCCCGTCGAAACCGTAGTAGGCGAAAGCCAAATTTGTAGCATATTACACTTGTAGCTCATAATCATACTTGAACGCGTTAGGTCCAAGGCGGCGGCGGGCGCCGCCAAAATGAGCATTTCTGGCAAAGCTGGATATTTATGCCAGCGTCGTCGTCGCAGTCGGCTGTGCAAATACGATTCCGAAACAAACTCGAGACTACTGCGATGGTCGTAAAAGTTGAACCTCGTGTGGAATTTTGGGGTCTCTAAATTTATGACCTCCCCATGTGAGGGGCGCGCATTTCCCCGGGTGTTGTTTATTGCGTAAATGTGTTGTGCGGACCATGTGATGCGGGGAGTTGGGAAATCACCCGGTGTGTATGCAGTTTGCCCGGCGGCAAAGTCGGATTTTGCAGTAGGTTTTCCACGTAAGCCCGGGATGTTTTTGTTTAATTGCTGTACTGCAGCGTGGGATAATCTTTCGCTGTGGGAAAAGGGGATTAACGTGCAGTTTTCAGTAACGTGATAGCGAAGTTTTGATTGTAGTGTTATAAGTTTGATCTGGTTACAATTTCAATACATATAAAAAATATCATTGAAAATCAATAACTTCTAATTTTTTAAAAAGACTCATTTAACATCTTCAAAATTAAATCTAATTCGAAATCTAAAAATGCTCACAATTTCCAAAATTAGAGAAGCTAATACAGACAGAAAGAAATTTAAAGAGCGTCGATTTTTTTTAAATATGACTTTGGAATTCTTCGATCGGGATAATTTATCATGTTTTTGTGAAACTTTGCCAATTAGAGTTGACTGCAAAAAAAAAATCTTGTTTTTTCGCTCCAAATCAAAATTTAGCTTGATGTTATTTTGAGGATTTGATGTATATTGTATTGTTAGATCGCTAAAGTCCTTTTGATGGATTATTATAGCATAGTTTCTGGACTTTCATTCTACTTGTCACTTTTTTAATATTTCTAAACTATTTTTATTTTTTGTTAAAAATTTGTCATTTGAGGAAATGTATGAAAAGTGAGTAGATCAATACTAAATTCCACATAGAAAAAATGTGTGAATTTTGATGGTGTTGAATTAGCTTTCTTATGAGGTAATATAACTTCAATTTAGGTTTGTGTTGAAAGTTTTTGCCTGCTTTCTGTGCAACGTTCTTTTATTGCGTAACGCAAAAAATGGATTTTGAGATAAAAACATTGAATAATATTACCATCGGCCTTATAAAAATAAAATAAAAACATCAATTTGCTTCAAACTTCAAAATTAAAGACCATTAAAGACAAAATTTTGAAAAGAGCCAAAGAGCCGTTCAAAAGAGCCGCTCATTTTAATGTTGTTGTTTATTTTATTAACGTGACTTTAACCATTCGTCACTTGCTCATTTTAATGAGCGGCTCCTAAAAAGAGCAATTTTGCCCACCTCTAATGCTGCAAGTACTCTTCAGTATTTATTTTTTTAAGTAGGCCGTTTCGTCGTTCGAGAATTCCAAGCGAATGACAGGTGGTTTTAACTAACTCTTTCGAATTTTATTTAACATTTGCTTATTATTTTAACAATTTGTGATACACTTAATTGAAAAAAAAACAAACATTTATTTGTTTAAAGATCGATACAGACTATTTTCGGCAAGTAGTGAATGCAAAAATGTGAATGTGCTGAAACCTTGATAAACATTTTATTGCTTTCAATTTAAAAAGCTAAATTTTATATGTTTATTGAAGCCTTATAAAAATGTTCCATTCAACTGTAAGCTTACTCTTTCCAAATTTTAAAATATTACTTGAAAATCAAGCATTTTTTAACATTTCTCAAAATATGGCAAAGCTTTTCCATGAGGTCAAATGGAACCTAAAATGATGCTTAAAAAAGAATAAGTTAAAATAATTCAACCAGCAAGGTGACTTGTTTGAGGGCATCGTATTGACATGTTACAATATTGAAAGTAAAGTTTAGTAGTTAATGCAACAAGTTGCAAAAAGTAGAGCAGTAGTAGATTCACCGAGTGTGATAAATACGACGAGTGCTGAAAAAAACAAGTTTTGCAACGAGTTCCATACAACATTTTTGCAACTCATATAACGTCATGATTCGAATATCCGGACGCTTCGAAATCAGGACACCTCAGGGCTTTTGTTAATTTGATTTGGTTATCCGCGGTGGATTTCTTGAAATAATTCGAACTGTCAAAAATCCACCAAAGCATCTACCGGTGGATACTTTTCTACCACAGATTTTTGTGAGATCAATGTGGTAGATGCTTTGGTGGATTTTTGACAGTTCGAATTATTTCAAGAAAATCCACCGCGGTTAACCAAATCAAATTAACAAAAGCCCTCTCATCTTGTTTTATCGATTATTTGGATCTATGCTCGCATTAGGAATGCCATAACTGTGTTATTTGATGCATTCTAACATCACCTTTCATTTCGAGTTTGTTTGAACACTGTAGTTAATGCCAAACAATAAATATAACTAAATATTAAGTTTACCAAAAATGTGAAACATTTCACTGAAATATTTCATAGGCATCTGAAGCACCTGGAAGGCAAAGCAGAAATTTGTGGTATTGATTTCCTTAAATTCTAGCAAATTTTTATATAAAGTATCGATTGTTTCGATGTTGACCGCTTTTTTGAGAACTAAAGAATGCCATTCACTAAAATTTCAGTTCAAATTTGTGCGATTCATCAACAAAATCGAGTGTCCGGAATTTGAAGCAAAAGTGTAACGTTTGGCCAAAAACGATTTTCGTATTTTTTTATGTTTGCCACCAAAACATACATGATTTTACTATCAAATTGCATTAAAAAGCTTAATTTCTGTTTTAATTCTCCAGCATTGTTAAGGGGGGATTTAACATTCTGCAGATATTTGACAAATTGAATTAAATCCAAAGCATTCTAGAGTGATGGTCTAGGTAAGAGATGGTTGTCTTACTGGTTCAAAAAATGCATTGCATTCCTAGTCTTATTAAAAAAGGGCGCATTTTCGCAGAAAAGCAGCTAAAGCTCAATTTTCCTTAACAAAACGAATTCCAAATTGTTTTAAATTACCCACAAAACGCCCAACCACACTGCTGCCTTGTCAGTTTTCCTCTCATTCAAAATAAAAACAAAACATCTCGCGGCACATTTCCACCAACCGGCATACGGTTCGCTGCCCAAAATATGATAAAATATCCTCGGCGGCAGCATTCAGCCGCTTTCCCGCAGCAGCTGCGTCATTAAAATTTCAAATTGAGCGATAAAATCATCTTTTCCCGGCCTCGTCCGCCAGAGGGCAAACCGCTTTTTTTGTTGTTGTTTCAATTTGTTGCTTATCAAGAGTCGGAGGAGTCGCGGGTTCGCTTCCAAAACCGGATGAAATGAAACAATTTAGATGATAGAAATAATAATTATAAGACACACACAAAATATACTGCAACAACACGGCATCATCATAATTTCATCCGTCGTTCAAAAGACAAGCGCGCGACCAACCAGCCAGCCAGCCTCCGGATTGTTTTCCTTTTATTTTCCCAGGCCCACCACCCAAAAATTGGCCTCGCTTTTCCGTGTTTCGAGAGCAGCAGCAAAAAAAAAGTGCAGAAAGGAGAACATGTTTTTGCGGGCTATTAAAAGAACACGCTACATTAAGGAGAAGCCACACCATTATCGTCATGTAGCAGAAGAAATGCCCTGCGGTAAGTTTGCCTCCCAGCAGCAGATACAGCAACAGCAGCAGGCCATGACACTGCACCGTCCCAGTTGGCCATGGTCCGAAGACCGAAGAAGCCGGCTGCTCCTGGGATGAAATTTAAATTGCCATGAAATTTTTAAGACTGCTTCTTCCACTTTTTGTCATCAACCGACCTCAACACACTGACTCTTGACAAAATTTGTTACCAGGAATTACTTCATTATGTTACGGGCTATTCATTATGTTACATGACTGCCACTGCTGCCATTCTTGGATATTTTTGGGTGGTAGGGATAGGGGGAAGGTCCATTTTCTGCTGCTGTGTGCGGAATTTCCTCCTGACGCCGCCACCGCGCCTCCATCAAGGATCTAACGAGTAGAAAATGAGATTACACCATAAGCACCACCATAGTTGGCGGCGACCACCAACCGGCAGCAACCCCCACGCCATAATAAAGTAGGTTATATTTTGTATTACTTTATTGACCCAATCGTAGCAATCGTTGTCATGGCCGTCGTGGTAGGGCATGGCACACTATGATCGTTTCTCGGTGGGAAAACTTTGTCTTTTGGGCTAAAGGAGGAGGGCTAATCCAAACCATGCCTGCCAAGGCATGGCAATCTTTGATTTCTCTATTGACTTTTGTGGCGAGAAAATAAAAGAACGGGAGGGAAAAGTCACATTAGATTTCACCTGCCGAAGAAGCAATCGACATATTTCGACTCGGATAATTGATTTTGCGTCTATGAATGTCGTAATGCTGGGTATGGCATTTTGGGGGGTTAACCCTCGGTTGACGAGGGTGGAACAAATTTCAAACACGTTTCAAAATTACAAGCAATGTTTCAACAAGATCAATTTCAGGGGAATTTTCGAGGTTTCCTATAAATTTACAAAATATACAAAATACCTTGTTGAAATTGTTCTAGAAAGGTAATTTTTAAATTAAATTAAATATCTAAATTAAATATGTTATTATCTTTGGAATTAATAATGAAAGCAAATCGATATAAAATGTTGAATGATGAATTGAGGCCGAGGGTTAACTTCTACAAAAAGAACACACACAGGCAATTCCATTCCAATTCAATGGCTGGAAAACGAAAACCGCTGACGTCTTTAGATCGCTGTTTACCTTCAATTTTCCCAGCAACTTTTGCTCCAACAAAAAAAAAAAGCGAAAACCAACTTCATCCTATGACAATGATCGCCATCATTGTTGACTCGGCGGGAGAGTTCGAAGTTAGGTTTCGTTCGAAATCATTATACGCTTACCTTGTGTTTTTATTTCCATTTTATTTCCCCCTTTTTCTCCCAATTTCCCATCGCGCCCGCACCGCCTACTGTCACCCCTTCCAAAAGTGGGGCGATCCACGTGTGCAAAACGCACGCACGCCCGCAGCCTGCTGCGACCCAACACAAAAAAAAAGCAAACACAGGTCGTCCTCCTGCGACGAACGCCAAAAACCAACAACCCTCCGGAGCTCACTTTGAAAGCGATAGCCAAAGATTAGATTATTGTTCGGTAATAGAAACTTGATTGTGCGAAGTCGAGAGAGACTCCTGCCGAAATGGGTTGGAACTTTTGCCGGCGGAGCGAAAACTCCCGTTAGCCTTTACGATCCATTTGCGAGTTGGAGGAGGGGGCAGGTGGGGTGAGATGGGTTTGGGAAATATATTTAAAGAGGAGCAACGCCCCTCCCTGCGATGAGCCTGGATGAGCCGCGCCCACTTTCGTAGACCTACTCCTGGTGAGATGATAATTTGACTCCAGCGAAGAAGATCTACTGTTTGTTGATGAACACTATCTTGGACGGTGGATAGAAAGAACGATTTTTTAGTCGACGACTGTGCAGTGCAAGTCAGTTCTCAGTCAGTCAAAAAAATACAAAAATATAAAAATACAAAAATACAAAAATACAAAAATACAAAAATACAAAAATACAAAAATACAAAAATACAAAAATATAAAAATACAAAAATACAAAAACACAAAAATACAAAAATACAAAAATACAAAAATACAAAAATACAAAAATACAAAAATACAAAAATACAAAAATACAAAAATACAAAAATACAAAAATACAAAAATACAAAAATACAAAAATACAAAAATACAAAAATACAAAAATACAAAAATACAAAAATACAAAAATACAAAAATACAAAAATACAAAAATACAAAAATACAAAAATACAAAAATACAAAAATACAAAAATACAAAAATACAAAAATACAAAAAATACAAAAATACAAAAATACAAAAATACAAAAATACAAAAATACAAAAATACAAAAATACAAAAATACAAAAATACAAAAATACAAAAATACAAAAATACAAAAATACAAAAATACAAAAATACAAAAATACAAAAATACAAAAATATAAAAATACAAAAATACAAAAATACAAAAATACAAAAATACAAAAATACAAAAATACAAAAATACAAAAATACAAAAATACAAAAATACAAAAATACAAAAATACAAAAATACAAAAATACAAAAATACAAAAATACAAAAATACAAAAATACAAAAATACAAAAATACAAAAATACAAAAATACAAAAATACAAAAATACAAAAATACAAAAATACAAAAATACAAAAATACAAAAATACAAAAATACAAAAATACAAAAATACAAAAATACAAAAATACAAAAATACAAAAATACAAAAATACAAAAATACAAAAATACAAAAATACAAAAATACAAAAATACAAAAATACAAAAATACAAAAATACAAAAATACAAAAATACAAAAATACAAAAATACAAAAATACAAAAATACAAAAATACAAAAATACAAAAATACAAAAATACAAAAATACAAAAATACAAAAATACAAAAATACAAAAAAACAAAAATACAAAAATACAAAAATACAAAAATACAAAAATACAAAAATACAAAAATACAAAAATACAAAAAAACAAAAATACAAAAATACAAAAAAAAACCTGTTTTGAAACACCGTTTTGAAACTACTGTACCGGAAAGAAGGTCACTTCTTCCCACGCATCACCAAACAATCCGGCAAAAAATCCGAGAAATCGGAACAGATCGAAGTGCACGGAAGGTGTTCCAAAACTTACTGTCCCAAGACCGAAGACGACGACGACGAGCAGGGTAATAAAAATTGAATTTTTTTTTTTTTTTTTTTTTGAATTAAATATACTTTATTGAATCTTTCTTATAATAATTACATTTGGTTTACATAATAAGTGGTCAGCTGTAGCTCTTCAGCTTTAGTTTGCTTTTCGTGATTTAAACACTGTTCATTTTCTTAACTTTAAAAGTATATGATTTATCATTTTTGTAACACTAGGTACAATGAGGAAAAAAAAAAATTAAGAAAACATAACCTAACCTTAAACTAACTTAAACTTACAATAAACTAAACCAATCCTTGAATCAAGGGGTATTCAGAAATTGCACATTTTTCCCTGAATTTCAAACATTTCTCTTGAATCTTCTGATCCAACATTTTTACTACTGCTAATTCATGAACCTCACTTGATCTTGTCCAGCCAGGAACATTCAAAACCATTTTGAGTACCTTGTTTTGGACACGCTGGAGCTTCAATTTATGAGTTCTAGCGCAACACTCCCAAACAGGTACTGCATACTCAATAACGGGGTAAATTATTTGTTTGTAAACTGCTAGCTTATTTTTCAAAGATAGCTTTGATTTTCTGTTAATTAAAGGATACAAACACCTGATGAGAATGCTGCACTTGTTCAATATTTTATCTACATGCTGCCGAAACAATAGTTTCGAGTCAAGTATGAGACCTAAATAGACAACTTCCTTTGACCAGGGTATTGAAACATCATTCATTTTAATCAAAACATCATCCTTTGGGACAAATCGGGCCGATTTGGAAAGTGGAAAAATGATGGTTTGAGTTTTGGCTGCATTTATGCGAATTTTCCAGTCGCCAAAGTATTCGGAAAGAACGTCAAGACCCTTCTGAAGACGGCCAACTAAATATCTGGTTATTTTACCCTTATAAATAACGGCAGTGTCATCAGCAAAAAGTGACAACACACCATTACCAGGAAGAGTAGGCAAATCAGATGTAAAAATATTGTACAGAAGTGGGCCAAGAATACTTCCTTGGGGAACCCCAGCATCAATGTTGAATAATCCAGAAGCAATCCCATTCAGAAAAACCCTGAACGATCTCTCCGAAAGATAGTGCTGGATAATTTTGATAAGATACATTGGAAAACCGTACAAATACAGTTTATGTATCAAACCATCATGCCAAACATTGTCAAAAGCCTTCTCAACATCCAACAAAGCCATAGCAGTTGATTTAGACTCAAGCTTGTTCTGCTTGATGATTTTAGTTACTCTCGTAAGCTGATGAGCAGTATTATGTCCCTTTCGGAAGCCAAACTGCTCATTCAAAATTATATTATTATCGTTGGTAAAATCCAAAAGCCTTGAATAGATGACCTTCTCAAAGAGTTTGGACAAACTACTCAAAAGACTAATGGGACGATAACTTGTTGGCGATGTTGGATCTTTTTGAGGCTTCAAAATTGGTATGACTTTGCCCAGTTTCCAATTGGTGGGGAAGTAACCAAGTTGCAAACATTTATTGAAAATATTGGCTAGATGTTGAAAGAACTGATCACTCTGTTTTTTCAACACTAGATTAAAAATGTTATCAAAGCCTGGAGCTTTCATATTTTTCATTTGTTTAACTGCAACTTTGACTTCCTCACCAGAAACATGGGAATCTGCAGGAAATTCAAAGGTAGAGTCATTGATTGATGAAATACTATTTGCAACTGATGTTTCTTTACGGCTGGTCATGGAAGCGCCAAGATTATGTGAACTAACAAAATGAAGCCCAAGTGCATTTGCCTTTTCCTCGGATGTAATCAAAGGAGAATCCTCAACAATAAGAGGAGGAATAGGCTTTGGTTTGTTTTTAAGAACTTTTGAAAGTTTCCAAAATGGCTTTGAATAATACCCAAGCTGGCTTACATGTTTTGAAAATTCTTGATTTCTGATATTGTCAAGTCGGTCTTGTATGATTTTGTTCAAATTGTTCACTGAAATCTTTTTGTCATAGTCCCCAGTCCGTTGATATTGTCTCCTATAAACATTCCTAAGTCTAATCAAGTGTTTAGTATCTACGTCAATATCAGTTACCTTAAAATTAACAGGAACCTCCCGAACGTTGGCAGCCTCTGCTTGGTTGATAGCCTGCTGGATCACCTCCAGCGAACGATCAATATCAGCAGAAGTTTCCGGTTGTTGATCATAGTCGATGTTGCTGTCGACCACTTGCTGAAACTGCTGCCAGTCAACGTTGTGGTAATCTTTCCGGGTTGGTTGCCGCTGCGGAGTAACGGAAGCTCCAACCTCCACAACCACCGGATAGTGATCAGAACTCAACTCTTCAAACACCTCAGGATGAGCCACGTTCTCAGCCATATTGGTAATGAAGAAATCGATGATTGAGTGATTCCCAGACCGAGCCACCCTCGTTGGACGATCCGGACTCACAACGTTGTAGTATCCGTTTTGCAGATCGTTGTGCAGAATCACTCCGTTCCGATTCCTCCTGCTGTTGCCCCAAACTTCATGCTTCGCGTTGAGGTCACCAGCGATGATGTACTTTGCGCTCCGCCGTGTCAGCTTCTGGATATCGCTCCTCAGTTTTGCTGCTGAACCATCTCTGGCATTCACCTGACGTGGGCAGTATGCAGCAATGAAGAGTACTGGGCCAACCGAAGTGGGAATTTCCACCCCAACGGCCTCGATGATGTCCAGCTTGAAGTGTGGCAGCCGGCGTGGCTTGAGATCACGATGAACAGCGACAAGCACACCTCCTCCTCCAGAGGCGGTCCTATCGAGCTGCGTCGCGATCTTGTAGTTTTGCAGATAAACTTTTTCACCGGGCTTCAGATGAGTTTCCGTGATGGCAGCTACGTCGATCTCCTTCTCGCGAAGAAAATCCACCAGCTCTAAGTTCTTCCTCCTAATGGAGCAAGCGTTCCAATTCAGCAGCTTGAGGGACCTACGATCCATACTGGATGACGAACGAGGTCAGCACTTCAATCTGCTGGGTCTTGGTTTTGCATCCACGCAGTGCAGCGGACATCTGTTTGAAAATATTGAGGAGTTCGGTTGAGGTGTAAAGATCATTACCATTTTCCTCAACTGCTGGTTCTTGGGTTGGTCTTGGCTCCTGGCTGAAGCCCGGTGGTGGCGGTCTCGGCTCCTGGCTGGAACCCGGCCGTGGATGATTCATCTCAGCTCTCTTCCTGGGATCCAACGGCAACGGTGCCAAGTTCGGGACCTGGCGTCGCGGTTGAAGAGGTGGAAAATTTTGCTCCACCAGGGCTGGAGGAGTTCTACGACGCTGAGGCTGATTCTTCGTCGATGCTTGCTGCCGAATTTTCACGAACTCAGCTCTCTTGGGGCACTTTCGGTCGGTTGACGAGTGCTCACCGTCGCAGTTGAGGCACTTCACCAGCGAATCTTGGATGCACTGGGATGTGATGTGCGCATCGGTACCACATTTGGCGCAACGACGCTTCAGGTGGCAGTTCTTACCTCCGTGGCCGAAACCCAGGCAATTGAAGCATTGTGTGACGTCACGGTGCACTGGTCGGTATCGCTCCCACGACACGATAATGTTGAAAACCGCTCGGATTGCCTTCAGTTCAGGAAGCGTCGTCGATCCCTTAGCCAAATGCAGCAGGTAGAGCTGGTCACGGTACTTGATGTCTTTGTTGCGTCGGCTCATTTTGTGCACGGCCAACACATCCAGTTTCAAAACTTTTAGCTCGGCAGCTAATTCCTCCACTGGCATGTCGTACAGACCTCTGACGACGATTTTGTACGGCTTATCCATGACGACATCATGGGTGAAGTACTCCGCCTCGTTTTCGGTCAAGTAATCCTTGACCAGTTGATAGTGCTGCCTGGATTGCACCAGCACCTTAAATCCGTCCTGACACAGACGAATGTTGCCTTGGACTTTACCAGACTTGATGAGTTCAACCAGCCCCGCTCGAAAGTCGATCGTTGCTGCTGATTGCCGCACATAAAAAGGAGGCAGTTTCTCCTTTCGCTGTTTCACTTCATTCTCCTTTGCTTCCGCTACCTGGTCCTCGTCAGGCAGTCCAGCGAACTTGTTGTTCTTCAAAAGCTGCTCCTCGTGCGATGAAGAGTTCTCCTCCTCCTCATCCATCGGTACAGTACCGTCGCTCTTTTTCGTCTTTTTGCTGTTCGATGTCACTTCCAAAAGCACCTTCCTTTTGGAAATCCCCGGTTTTTGTCCATCAGTTGAGGCCTCAACCTTCCTTTTGGAAATTCCCACTTTTTTGCCTGCTTGAGCCGCAGGTAGGGCAATATTGCCGGCGTTTTGCGCCGGGACGCGACGAGTCATGTTGATTCAGACAACCTTCACCAACGAATGCTCGGATAACAATGAATAAAAATTGATATCATCTTTTGCGCTCACAAAACAGTAAAATGGCCTTCCCTGGTTTGGTTCGACTATCTTAAGAGCAGCAGCAGCACCGGTTCGTCCCATCGGAATGAGATTTCCGAGATTGAATGGTTCGTTCTAGCAGAAGGGACAAGCGCAAAACTATACCGTAAAAGTTGAATGCCTTTTTTTTTCCTAGGAGGAGGGCAGGGCATCGTGAAACTAAATTTTCCGAAGGCCGTAAAGTTCTAGAAGAAACTTGTGGGGTAAACTTGGAAGTTGAAGATTTCATCAAGGTTGCTTCGAAGATTCAACGGAAAATAAAATATTTCAAAGCTAAATGTCTAACAATTGCCCACATACCCTATCTTTCCAAAGGCAAGTAAGCTAAATTAAGGGTTGAGGGAGCATTCTTGCGACACACCAAATGTCAGAAATTCTTGGTTCGCACCGTTTGGAACCATTCCTCGAAGGTGCCACCGAGAGAAGGAAAGTCAGGTGTGCAAAAAATATTTGCAAAAGAAAAACATACGCCCCGCTCTGCCTCAAGTTTCCTTTTTTTTTTTTTTGTTGGTACAAGGTAGCGCCGGATGGAATTTGTGCCTGTGTCTGGATGTGTATTAATTTCATGCTTATGTGAAAATTCCTCTGTTCAGTACATTTACTTGAGGTTTTTCGTCGCTGCAAATGAAGAATTTGTGTGTGTGTCTGTTTAGTTTGGAAAAGGTTGGTTTTTGGGGTACTGCTTTTTCCTCCCGTTACTTGTACTTGGGTGGTGTGGAATGTGCGAGTTATGTGAGCTCTTGACACTTGCGAGGTGGAGCTAGGACAAGTGAAAGGAAAATCTGATGAGTTTTGTTTTTTCCTTGATTTAGAATTCATTTTAGTCTTTTTTTTTTTTGTTGATTAAATAGATTTGATGAACAACTTCAAAAATGTTTCAAAAAAGAGGTTGAATGATGATTTTGTACGATTTTGTGCGATTGTATGTGACTTTGTGTGTGATTTAGTGTAATTGTGGTTGGTGGTGTGGTGTGGGATTTTGTGTGAAATTGTGTGATTCGAAATTCCACGGAACTGTCAACAAAAACTGTCTAAAATTTAAATTGTTTAACACAACGCTCAGACATGTGTGAGTTATTACCGTCAAGCAAAAAAAAATCTAACGTCGGTGTCTCAGAAGAAAAGTAGGCTCGCTGTCAGATAAAAAGTAGACAAAAACAACATAAACTCACTAG